>NC_081345.1:4429773-4531909 GCF_029784015.1 Lycium ferocissimum | reverse complement strand
ATTGTCTCCAAAAATCTATAGGGTTTGAATTTGGTGAATGGGAGAGGAATGGTTCGAATTAGGAAATAAAAGGGCAATCTTTTCAGCGATCCCCGCTTACACGGTCCGCTTACGTGCTCCCGCCTCGACGGATAACAGTCTACTGATGCGCTTTCATTAAATTAGCTAGTTACCACGTCTGCGAGCTAGGTCCCGCAGAGGCGGGATACCAGAAACCCTAGTTTTCACCAAGTTCCACCCCAAATCCCGTCATCCACCCGAGACCTTCGAGGCACAAAGTGAACATGCCGACATAAGTAAAAACAGACTACAAACTCAATCGTAGCCTCAGAATTTCCAATGGAGGTCACCTTGACTCGGTCAACCCCCAAACGACAAAAACCAAGTTCCCAAGCAAGGGTACAAAAAGCTTCAAAAAGCCTCAGAAACCGAACTAAACATCCCAACAAGTCATAATCGATCCTCCGGACCTCATGGAATTGACAGAATTCCCAAGAAGGTCCATTTTCCCAAAAGTCAACTATTGGTCAAACACTTTTCACTTTAAGGTTCCTAACTTTCTTAAATCCTATCTAAACTCGCTTGATGACCTCGAGAACCACGCCACCCATCCTCGTCGGTCAAAAGCATGCTAACGAGGCTAGGGGATAGGTCAACGAGGATAAAAGGGTCTTGTTATGGTTTGCATTTTGCGAGTAGGGTTAGCGCTCGGAAAGCTACTACGAGTTTGTTGGTGCTCTTTCAGACTTATTTTGAAAAAGAGTAGCCACCTAAATTTTAGGAAATTAGGAAAACCATTGGTGAAGGGTTTATTCAAATACTGTGAAAAAACCTTCGTAATCCAAAATTCTAGGTAAGGGTTTTGGTGATCCCCTGGGGATGGTGTTAGGTACCCCAGTATTAAGGATCCGTACTATACGGTTGACCTTCAAATTCCAATGTGTGATGTTCTGCTTAAATTGCTTATTTGGTGTTTATTTTCTGCTTTATAAAATAGAATCATTAGATTGCATATCATTGTTTTTAAAAGATTTGAATATATTCCCTTTATATATAAGGTAGTTTAGATTGGATTTATAATATCCAGATAAGAATAGATTCCTTTATATATAAGGATAAGATATTTTGCTTAAAGAAGTAAAAGAGTTTTGGTTTAAGAGTGTAAGTATATTTATTATCACACACTTTTTCTTGGGTCCGTCCGTATAACACGTTAGAACATCTTATCCTAAAGCCTCGTATTTACGAAGGTATTTTGTTTTAACAAGTCTATTTATGAAAATGGCTTCCTTTTATTATTAACTCGTGTATATATGGAAACTAGTTTTGGCCTTAAATGGGCTTGAGCCCAAAAAATATTCATGTTTTGCAAGGAAAATGTTTTTGTGGGCTTAGGCCCCAAAACCCATTGTTTTTCTCTTTTTGGGCTTGACCCTGAAATATCAATTTTCTTTCTTTTTTGTTTCAAAATTAGACGGACTTTTAGCCCAATGCCTTTTATTTTTGGTCAAAAATTAAGTGGACTTAGACCCAAAACCTTTGGTTTTAATTCAATCTCAGCCCAAAATTTATTTCAATTTGGAAAGGTATCACTTTACTTCAAAATTATTCCGTTTTGTTGAAGAAAACATACTAGTACTCATGGTTTTGAAAATTCTCTATGCTTCCGTTATCCTGTATTAAGAAAAATGTTTTGTTACCCGTCAAGTCTTTGAAAATTATTATACGTGATCTGGGGTTTTGAAAATCCGTTTGGAGACTTAAAGTCGACTAAATGGCATATGCATCGTTGGCCTAAGATGTCTAGTTCAGCCACAAAAGATTCCACTAACAATGTGTTGTTTACAAATATGACAAATACAATACACCCTTAAGATGTCAATTGATAAGGTAAAGGTAAGTTAGGCTAGGGGGGTACCAAGCCCCTAGTTAAACATTTTCACCCATGGTTGGGCCTTCATGCGATCTACAATATTTGCTTTCATTTCCCTTCATAAAACTCGATGTATTTTGAAAGAAATGGCCTGTTGGGCCTCAATGTAACATCCCGTAAATCCGAGTTAAGTGTGAATATATAAGAACCAGTATTTAAGTTGATATTTTAGCCATATGAATCTATTCGGGATGAATTCGGGTGATAAGCAGTCGTTTTGAAGTCAAACTAAAAAGTGGAGTTCTTAAGGGCTTCTAAATTCGTCTAAATCTGAAATAGTCTACACTTATGGCTGGTTTAGGGTATTTACGTTGGTAATTTGAGAAAACTTATAACATAAAAGTTGTAGACCTCTAAGATACCTTTCCAACCATATAAAGTGGGGCTCAAACAGATCTACATATAGGGATTTATGATTGTTTTACTGAGCAAATGTCGATTGTCAAAAAAAAATGTGTTTGGCATGCGTTGCGGACCCAGCACTGAAAAACACAGCTGCAGACCAAAGAAAAAAAAACATGATCAGGTCCTGAACCCGCGACGTGGACTCAGCATGGAGCAGGGAATATTTTCTGGTTCTGAATTTTCTTTAAGTCCTACTTCTTTGTGTTATTTCCCACTTCGATTCAAATCAATATTTCTGAGGAAAAGAACCCTAGAAAAGTCTCTCTAACCCTAAGGTGAGTTCTCACTGAATATTGATCATTCCCACACCATATCCATCCCCTCTTGATAGCAAATCATCTCTCTAAAATCCTAAGTTGTATTCTCAAGAAGAAGAAGATAGGGGCATGTGGAATTCGTCTAAGAGTGTGATTGTTGAGCCTTGGGAATTCTATTTGGTAGCTTTTTAGCAGGATTAAGGTATGTCTCTCTTTTGAAAACTTGTTTTGAATGAAAATCACTTTTTGAAACTATTATTGGAAGTATAAATTTCATTCAAGGTTCTTTAATGAATAAAAAGAAAAGTAATCTTTTCATGTTTCTTGAACTCTAATTCATGTCTAAATGGTGGTTAATGTGTGTGAGGGGACAATCCCACATTAAACCTAGATTATAACAAACCCTACATATGAATATGATATTATGAACGTTTTCCTCTATAAGAGATGCTTAATAGTGATGGTTAAGGGTTGTTAATGATACTCTCATTGATGAATTAGGACATGGAAATCTTTCATAAAGAAGTTAAACGTTTTCAAAACATTGATTGAAATGACTTATTCTTTCAATATGGCATAATGAACCTTAATGGCAATTGATGATGTGACTACATTACAAATGAATTATGAATTGGCTTCTATGCTATGAAAATTGGTTGTTGGGTTTTGGCTAGCTACTCGGGAGGAAGGGTAGTCACTATGGATCCTAGTGTGATAATGCCTAGCCATTCGGGAGGAAGAGTGGCCATTTCCGGGTTCGCTACCTGGGTTGTGATTATGCCTAGCTATTCGGGAGGAAGGATAGCCACCGTTGAATTTCATATTCTGGTGTGATGCGCTGCTATGATTAGGGAACCTCAAAGGTCATCCCTTCATTATAATTGATTTTTGGGCCTGTATTGGCAAGTGTGATATTCCTATCTTTTAATGGAACTGTTGTTAATAATCATGGTCAACTTAAATGGCATATTTGGAAGTTGGAAATTGACAAGGACTTTATAACCTATTTTTGATAATTGTCTTTCATTGAGACAAACAAGCTGAATAATTATTTCCGTATTGTGTCACACTATCCTCAGAACTGATTTCTTTCTATGTTATTATACTTTATTTTCATATCACTTGTTGTCCCCGAGGCATTCACTGAGTACGAAGTACTCAGGCATACCATTGTTATTTTTTATGGTATGTTAGGTAACGAAGGTTGAGTTCGTGACATTCAGAACGTTTAGGAGAACTTGATGATGCTGCTGATTTGGTGAGCCCACATGCTTTGTGGGACACCCCATTTATTAATTCCATTTATTTATATTAGTTTTCGGTCTACGTCCCGATGAGTTAGACATTTATTCCTTATTCTTAGAAGTCTTTTAGTATACATTCGAATGTGGGTAGCAGAAGAGTTGTTGTTTAACTCATTCGGGCACACTATCATGTTTTGGTTGAATTATTTAAATTATAAAGACTTCCGCTGATTTGATTCTTACATCATGACTTGTTTAGATTTATTTTATAAACTATTGGAGGTGATTATTGAACCTAGCGGGTTCAGTGTCATTGTGCATCTTTTAGTTTCTTCCGATGTTGTTCATGACGTCGGATGCCAGTCACGTCTGGGGTGGGTTTTTGGGCGTGACAAGCTTGGTATTAGAGCCTAGGTTTATATGCGTCCTAGGATTATTGTCGGTGTCTGTGAAGCTGTATCTAGTGGAGTCTTCCTTGTGCAGCCTAATCACCTGCATGATCGAAAGACTACCAGGACATTAATAGGTGTTTCTTATTTTTCTTGATTCTAGATTGTGCTATAGAGCTTGAACTTCATTTAGGATCATTCTGACGTGTTCGTTACTCGTTCTTTATGGAGATGACTTTAACTCGTGTTGCAGATGTTAACCAAGTGAACAATAGTGTTATGGAGTGCACATTGTTCTGATGCTTAATTTGATGGATGGTACAGAGTCGCTGAAATTGTATTGTAGGGGTTTGGCATATATATTTGTTGTAGGGTTTGGTTGTTGATAAATTGAGAAAGGTATAGAAACAAAAGTAGTCCATGTTACAGGGAGAACTCTGCCGAAATCTTGTTAGGCTAAAAGGAATAATTAAGGTGTGATATGTTTCAAGTACTGGAGGTTAGGGTGAAGGGAACAATTGAGGGTTCTTACTTGTCCAAACCTCGTATACATCATACCCCTCACTCGTCTATTCACCGTACACTAACGGGGAATTTTCCAAGGTGTAACAGTAACCCTTGAGCCTATCATAATAACTCCCCATACACAGCTTCAACTATCAGTAAATCATTTAGCTATTACCAGGTCAATGCGTCATACACTTGCAGCATAATGCTAACAGTATCAAGACCAACTAAGAGATTACAAGTATAGGGAAGTCAAACATATTGTTGTCATGATCACAAAAGGGGATTTTAGACCAGATAGACCAAGGCCAAAATGACACAAAGGGATAAGTTTGAAGAAATTCCTAAAGCTAGAGATAGCACAGAGATGGACCTCTAAGCCCTAGTCTAGTTAAACAAAATAAGAACAGCATACAGAGGGAGTACAGGGTTCACATTCACCACAACTTGCATAGAATGAAAATTGTGCCTTTCAGTTTTAGCAGAATTTTAAAGAAAAGGAGGGAAAATAAGAATTCAAAAAAAAAAAAAAAACAGACTATATAATTGGTGTTCTATTGTCCATTTTAATACAATCCTTGATCATTATAGGCTTCATATTAACTAGTTCTTTTCCCATTTCCATAAACTCAGTGGCATACATAAACAGATTCATTTTTTAACCTGAACATCCTATTTAGGCACTTAGTAAATTCATTTTATAGCAATCCCTTGGTGCCATGAAAAGGTTTTAAGGGTCAAATGTGTACACATAGCATATATGTCCCTATGATTTGTGGAGTGCGCCATGACACCTCTTATTTGGAGGAGGGGTGTTATAAACCAAGCAAGACTTGGTTCTTCCCAATCCTCACTTTAAAATGTCTTTAAAAAGGCTCATCCATGCCAAGTGCTCCATAGATAGTCTATGCATGTTACACCTCGAAAAATTTTCCGTTAATGCGTAGCGAATAGCCTAACGAAGAACACGAAGTATACGGGGTCGTAATAAGTAAATAATGACATTTGATAACCCTAAGTAAGATTTTAAAGACATTCGATGTTAAACGAGAAAGTTGTCAAAAGAAGGCAAGGCATACGATAAGTATCGGAAGAGATTTACGAGTATTGAGTTAATGATGTCTTAATGATGCTTTGAGGAAGAGTTATAATGTACCTTGGAATGTTAATGAGGTGATAAACAAGTGCCAAGAAGGTTCCATAAGGATTGGAGATCAAACGAGTCGACGAGAACAAGATCGGAATCACTGGGCATTATACGGCCAAACATACTGGCCGTATAAAACATACGGACCGTATGTTCAGCCGTACTTCCAGCCCAGATTGAGACCCCTCTCTGGACCAAATCTACGGCCAGACATACGGTCAGTATAAATTATACGGACCGTATGTTGGTCCGTAGAAATTGGTCGGGTCAGAATTGAGTTATTAAATAAGGATCCAAGTTTCATTTCATTTCATTTTCCACTTCTCTCTAGAATATTTCTCTACATTTCTCCCATAAGATTTCAAGAGAAATTAGTGTTCAACTTCATCAAACCAAGTGAATCAAGTATAAGAAACCCATAAAAGTTCATCCAAAACAAGAAATCCAAGTGAAGGTGAAACTAGGATTTTTCTCAAGTGAAGTGTTTGCACCCAAGGATCATTCCTACACCACGTAAGGTAAGTTTTATGATGTTTCCATGTTGTTTAAGGTATTTGAGAGTTGAAACATTTGGATTGTAGAAGGAAATAGAGAATGGGTCATAAATGTGGAATAGTGTCACTTTTGAGTAAATGTTTGAATTGAGTTATGACTCTTGATACATTATATAATCATGTTATAAATGATGTTGAGAACATGAGATAGATGTCGTATATGAATGAACGTAATCGTGTGATATGACCACGAATGTATGATTGAAGTGAATTGAGAGGTAAGGATAATGTAGTTTAATAAAGACTATTGTGATGACGTTGTGAATGTTATTATTGACGTTTGGGAGTTGATATATGATATGGAGGAAGTCGTATAAATAAAAGAGATGTTGTCCAATTTTCCCAAGCTTTAGTCATGAATGCTAAGCTATTAATTCTCTAATATTAGTATGCACTCTAATGAAGGTTGTTATATCCCGTATTTTTGTACATTGGGATATTTTAAGCTAATCATGACAAGTTAAGGACAAGACAATTTTGGGGTACGAGGTAGAGACTTTTAACCTCCGATTTTATTTTAATTCACAAGTTGCTTATAAATTTTATTTGGTATAGAAATATTAATGGAGATTAGGATTTAATTAACCATGATTAGATTGTTAAGTGGGATTAGTGATTAATTATGATTAATTCTAATTAGACCACAAAGTGGGCCCCACAACATATGGCCGAATGTGATTGGTTCATGGAGGATAATGGGACACATGTCAAGGTGGGACATGTGTCACCTTGTGTGTGGCATATAAAAGGTAAATTGATGACTAATGAATCATTTATCATTTCACAAACAAAAGAAAAGCTTAGAGATAGAGAGAGAGAGGCTCGGCCATGGTTGGCCGAGTTTGAACTTGTTTGTTGATTAAAAAATAATTTTCTTCAAGTATTTCAACCCTTTGGAAGGTGTATAACAACGTGGGATTGATCCTAGGTGGCAAGAACAAGTATTAGTTCAAGGCACAAATTCTAGCCAAGTTGAGAAGTCAAGTGGTAAAGGTAAGGTTTAATCTTTTTTTACATGTATTGAGGATGGTTTGAGCGTGTTGTAAGGTGTAGTTATAGATGAAATTCATGTAATTATGTATGTTGGTGTTGAGGCCGTGTAGGAACATTTTATGTAAGAATGGTGAACAAATTTTACTTAGTATTTGGTTGTTGTTGTTATGGATTTTATGATGAGAATGAACGGTTAAATGGTTCAAGTTGGAGTTGTAATTATTTGTGGGCTGTTGTAGAAGCTAATATGATGTTAATGTAGTTCTTGCATTTATGTGAATGATGTTATTAACGTGTAGTTGTTGGTATAGTTCATGAATTTAGAAGAAAAGAATGTGTTGTTGTTATCCTTGTTGAACTAGGAAGATTATATGGTATATTGTGTGTCGGTTGGGCTGTTTTGGAGTGTTGTACGGGCTATCCGGAGTGTTCTCGAGTCATGTTTGAATAGTCTCGGGTTGATACTTTAATGTATGATTAGTGATGTTGGCTTGGTTGTATGTGGTTGGTTTGAATATAAGCGAAACGTCGTCTAATTATCTAGAAAGGAATTATTAACGTTAGGATACGTTTTGAATCTCTCCGTAGTTTAATCGTAGTTCTTGACGTCTTAATATAGGTTGAGACACTATTGGGTAGCGTATACGTGTTGTGTCGCGAGTAAACGCTAAAGGTATGTAAAGCCTATCCTTTCTTTCTTTTGGCATGTCCTAGATGTAAGTATGAAACGATATGAGCTTTGGGGTAATTCTATTCATAAGTTCCGAGAATGTATTATGATTCTTATTCACTTCTTGATATTAGAATTCTTAAAATAGTCGGACTCTTGCCCTCGAGCTTCTATATGATCGGATAGTAAGTGATATATAAAAGTTTCTATTCCTGAAAAACTCTATATTGACTAATGATCATAACTTTTATAAGCTGTCTCGTATTGACTTGATACATGTCTATGATCCCTGAGACTTTCCTTAATATAGTTCGTAGCGACATTTAGAAAGGACTTAACATGACTATCATTTTAATACTCGAGCGTTGATTTGTCTACTTATCTATTGAGTCTCAAAAGATGATTTATATGCATATGTTTGCTCACTACTTCTGCTCGTGCATACTTGTTGTTACATCTTTCACGAGTCCGGGCGGGTATGTTATCGTGCACGATCTCGGCTGCATTGTTCACGCGTCCCTCGTCCCTCGATATATATGTGTTATGGTGTTATCTTTGTGTTATGCGATATATATATGTGGTATGGTGTTATCTTTGTGTTATGGTGCTATCTTTGTGATACGGAGTTATCTTGATACGGAGTTATCTTGTTCACGGAGTATCTTTTGTGTTATGGTGCCAAAGACGGGGTGGCGACCATGTTCACGAGTCCCATAATGGGCCGGATATGATATATGATATTGACATGCATGATTTGTGTTTCAAAAGCAAGCATTTGGGTATCTGGTTATTGGACTCGTTTTACGTACTTCTTATTTCGGTTATGATCCTGTTTTGTATTTCATGCTTTATATACTCGGTACATATTTAAATGTGACCCCGCTTTCTTCGGGGGGCTGCGTTTCATGCCGCGGTACGGACGTTCATTTTGGTGATCCTCCCGGCTTAGGACTTCTCTTTCGGTGACTTGGAGTGCTCCGTTGTTCAGGCCTAGATTTTTGGTATAGATCTCTTGTTATATGTATATGATTATCCGGGGGTACGGCGGGGCTTTCCCGTCATATGATCTTGTTGTTACTCTTAAGTGCGTAGACATATGTGTGGGTTGTATATAGTTATTGTTTAGTTGTGTAGATATGACTTATGTTTTGGGACGTTTCCATTCGTAGTGGCACCTTGTCGGCTTGCGTATGTATATATGTTTTGGGACGTGGCGCCTGTCGGATTATGTATATAGTTGGGACGTTCCGGCATGTTATGATTATCGTGCGCTTATATGTTATATGTTGAAAGTTGTAACTCCTCGGGAGACGGAGTTACTATGACATGTATATATATGTGACGTTTTTGAGACGATGTTTTGCCTTTTATATATGAGTTCCTTATCATGCTAGTTGTGGATTGATTATAGTTAACAGGTGTGTATACGAGTGTCCAGCTCGGGCACTAGTCACGGCCTACGGGGTTGGGTCGTGACAAAAGTGGTATCGAGTTCATCCTCGGAGTGTCTACGGACCGTGTCTAGTAGAGTCTTGTTTATCGGTGTGTTGTGCACCACATCTATAAACAGGAGGCTACAGGGCATTTAGGATGTTACCTTTCTTTCATATCTAAGATCGTGCGATAGAGCCAAGTCATAGGAAATGAAATTCCTTATACTAACCTTTGATTTCAGCAGAAGGGCGACATCGACAGAAGGAAGTGACTGACGATATTGAAAGTTACAAAGCACGCAGGTAAGCAAAGGTACGAAAGGTATATGTCGGGTAAGTTATTGAGGTGCGATTGAAATGTAAAGTTGAAGATTGAAAGGGAAAGTAAACGGAAAGTGTAACGGGTGCGGTTGGAGTTGAACAAGAACACACGAGGTAAGTTCATCATTTTTCGTACCGTTGTTGATATTGGGAGCCTGTGTGGCTGTGATATATATATATATATATATATATATATATATATATATATATATATATATATATATATATATGTGGCATTGTTGGTATTTCTTGCGTGCGGGTTTTGAGGTAGTAAGAAATACGGAGGAAACTGCGCAAAAATTTTCTTAGAAATAAAAAGAGAATAAGATATAGGTTTGTAATATGGCTTGAAAGGTCGTGCCAATAGTAATGATAAGATTTGACTAAGTTACGAGTATGGGCTGACCTCGAGAAAATAAGTTAATTCTTTGAATTGAGGGAAATAGTAATTAGGAGGTCGATATGGTAAAAAAAAAAAAAAAAAGAGAAGAATTTGGAAAGGGCTTGTGGTACTAAGAGATGATTTAGAAAAAGGCTAGTAAACCTTGATAGAGTGTTGTATTGAGGTGCCGACTGAATTAATAAGCAGGGATAAATATGATGAGTTTATAGTTAAAAGAAGTAATAGTATGATTGAGACAAGAGTACAGAGGAAAAAGAATTGTGACGGATATGAATGTATTGATAAGACAACATGTGAGATGTTAAGGATAAGATTGACCAGAAATGGTAAAAGGTTAAGAAGTGTTACATTATAGGATTGATTACGAACGTGGATATAATGTGATTATAATATAGGATTGATTATGACATATGATGTAAAGCCTAGTGAGGAAGTGATTAAGAGATATGACATGATCTAGGTGACTAAAGGATATAAAGGCAAGTGTGAAAAGGAAAGCGAGTTATAGAACGAACGAGAAAGAGTTATAAAGTTCTTCTATAGGGAAAGTTTAGAATAAAGGTTATATATAACGGAAATGATATAGCGAGCACTAGAAGGAGCTAATTGAAAGAAGGAAATAAGAAGAGAGCGAGATAACCGTGTACTAATAGATCATGACATGTGTAGCCAAGGACACGAATACTATAAGTGACGAAATGGTGAAAGACCAAACTACACAAAGGATGAGAGACGAGGTAGAATGAGTGCTAGAAAATGATTGCTATGATAAGAGTAAACAGGGATGAACGAAATACGTTTTGAAAATGAGAAAAGGAGTATGTAGAAATGATGTTTTCCGAAGGATAGAAAGGTAGCGTAAGATTTCTCGTGCCCAGAATAAAAGATAGACATAGACGGCAGAAATGATAAGGGAATTCTAAAGGAAGCACCCAAGATAGACATAATTAATTGAGTACGAGTATGGAACGAAAGGGGAATATATAGTTACGAACTTGATAAGATAAGACCATTATTAAGACGGACTTGATATGTTTTTGAGTAAGTTAGAAGCCAGTGTTGGGTACACAACAAGGGTAAAAAGGCATAAGGCATAAAGGGGTACTGCGTGCACACGACTTTACCTAAAAAATAGTGGAATCCTTAAGGGACAAAGATGGTAGGCTTGAGGAACAAATGGTGTATTATATATTCATCAAAGGAAACAGATGGTATTGATTGGAATGAGTGGAATGTGGCCTGGGAGTTGTTACAAGATTAATATTATTGAAATTTTGCACTATATATGGAAAAGTTTTGTGATTTAGTCAAGGTTTTGTACGTGGATAATCAAGTTAAAATTATAAAGAAAGATATGGATATGGTACAGTACCAAGTGGATTAAAAATAGGGATTGGATGAATTTGAGATTGGAAATAGAGACATGGAGCAAAGTATAAACGGATAATGGTATAAGTATACCCTTAAGGGGGGAAGCGGGTGAGAGAAATGCAAGGGTGAGATGGAAACAATTGACACTGTAATATATTTGATATGGATGCTTAAACTTCAAGTGAGATCCCTTGTTGAAACGAGTTAGTAAGATCTGAAAGCCGCAATAAATGGATAGAAGTCGGGGTGGTATTGAGCAATGTTGAGAAATTTTGTTGAGATCTTGAAGGATATGACACTAGAAAGTAGGTGCCTATAAAAGAAAGAGTACGACAAGATAATGGTATCGAGTAACTTAAGGAGGATAGCAATGCTATCTTGGATTAGAAGCTAAGATGTTGGCAACGGAGTTGTTCGCTAATGATATTGCGACTTATAAGTAACAAAGGAGAAGGGATAGAAAATCTCCTATAGTAGGAAGTGAGAAAATAAAAAGGTGAATAAAGGAAGGAAAAAGGAGTATGACAAGATAGGCTACGAGCGAATTTTAGTACGGAGAAGATATGTAAAGCAGAATGAACCAGGAGAATGAAAGACTATGACTAAGATTGGATATATTTTATACAAGTTGTACAAGAATAGTTATACAACCTACGAGTACCTGTATGTTAAGGATGGGACCAAGTGAGTACCTGATAAGAAAAGTTTGGATTCAGTAATAACAATACGGTTATGATATTTTGGGTATATTAAGAAAAGATGTAAAGATGGTTTAAGCTAAATTACCGAGATAGGATTAATACTAAGGGCAAATAGGACTTGGCCATGGTTGAATCGAAGGTTTATCCCGATACCGATTGTAAGATAAGAGAGGAGAATGCAAGGTAAAGCATGAAGACTAGTGAGACGACGCTAAGGTATTTCTTGGGCAAATTTGAGCACCGTCGCATATTTTTGTAAAGATTTAATATAACGTGTGACGAAAAAGCTAAGAGCTAAATTTGAGTAAAAAGGCGATAGAAGAAGTTTGAATTAAAGATAAAGAAATGACACGAGATAATGTGCCTAGAGTGTTACAAGTTGGATTAAGGGAATTATAAAATGGTTGAGCAAAACGATCGAACTAGTGGTTACTAAAAGATGGTGAACTTATATATCAAAATCTTTTAATTATACCAATTGAAGATAGTTAAAGCACGGAACAGCTATGTAAAGTTATTATATAAGGGAACCCCAGCGCTATTTGATAGACAACTCTAAGGATTGAGATTAAAAGCCAAAAGATAGAGTACCAGTTAAAGTCTTTTAAAGAAGTTGAGAAGTAATACATGAGGTTGAAGATTTCAGAATATAGACTTCATTACAAAATTACCTCGCACTCCACGGAAGCATGACTCTATATGGTATTTGTGGATAGGCTGACAAAATCAGTCCATTTTCTTCCAGTCAGGACTACTTATTCAGCTGAGGACTATGCGAAGTTATACATCAAGGAGATAGTGAGATTTCATAAGGTTCCCACATCTATTATATCGAACAGAGGAGCTCAGTTTACAGCTAACTTCTGGAGATCATTCCAAAAGGGATTGGGGACGCAAGTGAGTCTTAGTACAGCATTTCACCTCTCGGACGGACGGGCCGAGCGTACTATTCGGCGCTAGAAGATATGTTGCGGGCCTGTATTATTGACTTCAGAGGTAGCTGGGACGGTCATTTGCCACTTATTGAGTTTGCTTAAAATAATAGCTACCATTATAGTATTCAGATGGCACCATATGAGGCTTTGTATGGCAGGAAGTGCAGGTCACCTATTGGCTGGTTTGATGTTGGGGAGACCAAGTTAATTGGCCCAGATATGATTCAGCAAGCTGTTGATAAGGTAAAGCTTATTTAGGAAGGGTTATTAGCAGCCCAAAGTCAACATAAGTCATATGCAGATAATCGACGTCGACACTTAGAGTTCAGATTGGTGATTGGGTGTTCTTAAAGGTGTCACCCATGAAGGGTGTAATGAGATTCGGTAAGAGAGGAAAGCTTAGCCCGAGGTATTGGGCCTTATCGAATTATTCGTATGGTAGGAAAGGTTGCCTATGATTTAGACTTACCCCCTAATTTGGAAGCAGTGCATCTAATCTTTCACGTGTCGATGCTTCGTAAATAAATTAGTAACCCTTCTAGGGTATTCCCTGTGGATGATGTCCAGGTAACGGAGGAGCTATCGTACGAGGAGACCCCTGTAGCTATACTGGATCGTCAGGTGAGAAGGTTGCGTACTAAAGACGTGGCTTCCGTTAAGGTATTGTGGCGGAACAATAACAGGGAGGAGATGACTTGGGAAGCAGAAGAGGAGATGAAGAATAAGTATCCCTACTTGTTTCCTATGCCTACAGGTAATCTAAACTCTTAAATTGGTTATGTTGATTGATAAATGAGCTGTATGTGATAGCTATAGAAGACACTCCCCCGAAGTGCTCATAAGACCCTGTAAGACTAGTATAACATTCGAGGACGAATGTTCTAAAGGGGGGAAGGATGTTATATCCCGTATTTTTGTACATTGGGATATTTTAAGCTAATCGCGACAAGTTAAGGACAAGACTATTTTGGAATACGAGGTAGAGACTTTTAACCTCCGATTTTGTTTTAATGCACAAGTTGCTTATAAATTTTATTTGGTATATAAATATTAATGGAGATTAGGATTTAATTAACCATGATTAGATTATTAAGTGAGATTAAGATTTAATTATTTCTCTAATTAGCCATAAGTGACCACAAAGTGGGCCCCACCCATGGCTTGGCCAAATTTGATTGGTCAAGCCAGGAATGGGACATGTGTCCACCTTGTATGAGTCAAATTTAAGGTAAATTGATGACAAGGAAATCATTTCATCATCTTCACAAACCTAAGGAACCTTAGAGATAGAGAGAGAGGCTCTCGCCATGGCTGGCCGAGTTTGAAGTTTTGAATGTTGGTTAAAAAATAATTTCCTTCAAGTATTTCAACCCTTTGGAAGGTGTATAACAACGTGGGATTGATCCTAGGTGGCAAGAACAAGTATTAATTCAAGGCACAAATTCTAGCCAAGTTGAGAAGTCAAGTGGTAAAGGTAAGGTTTAATCTTCATTTACATGTATTGAGGATGGTTTGAGCGTGTTGTAAGGTGTAGTTATAGATGAAATTCATGGAATTATGTATGTTGGTGTTGAGGCCGTGTAGGTGTTGTTTTGTGTAAGAATGGTGAACAAATTTTACTTAGTATTTGGTTGTTGTTGTTATGGATTTTATGATGAGAATGAAGGGTTAAATGTTTCAAGTTGGAGTTGTAATTATTTGTGGGCTGTTGTAGAAGCTAATATGATGTTAATGTAGTTCTTGCATTTATGTGAATGATGTTGTTAACGTGTGGTTGTTGGTATAGTTCATGAATTTGGAAGAAAAAAATGTGTTGTTGTTATTCTTGTTGAGCTTGAAAGATTATATGTTATATTGTGTGTTGGTTGGGCTATTTTGGAGTGTTGTACGGGCTGTCCGGAGTGTTCTCGAGTCATGTTTGAATAGTTTCGGGTTGATACTTGAATGTATGATTAGTGATGTTGGCTTGGTTGTATGTGGTTGGTTTGAATATAAGCGAAACGTCGTCTAATTATCTAGAAAGGAATTATTAACGTTAGGATACGTTTTGAATCTCTCCGTAGTTTAATCGTAGTTCTTGACGTCTTAATATAGGTTGAGACACTATTGGGCGGCGTATACGTCTTGTGTTGCGAGTAAACGCTAAAGGTATGTAAAGCCTATCCTTTCTTTCTTTTGGCATGTCCTAGATGTAAGTATGAAACGATATGAGCTTTGGGGTAATTCTATTCATAAGTTCCGAGCATGTATTATGATTCTTATTCACTTCTTGATATTAGAATTCTTAATGTAGTCGAGCTACGCCCTCGAGCTTTCTATATGATTGGGTAGTAAATGATATATAAAAGTTTCTATTCTTAAAAACTCTATATTGACTAATGTCATAACTCTCATAAGCTATCTCGTATTAATTTGATACATGTCTATGATCCACGAGGACTTTATTTGATATAGTTCATAATGACATTCAAAGGACTTAACATGACTATCATTTGATACTCGAGCGTTGATTTGTCTACTTATCTATTGAGTCTAAAAGATGATTTATATGCATATGGTTGCTCACTACTCTGCTCGTGCATACTGTTGTTACATCTTTCACCGAGTCCCGGGCCGGGTATGTTATCGTGCACAGTTTCACTGCATTGTTCACCGCGTCCCTCACTAGAGGGCCGGGTACGATATATATATGTTATGGTGTTATCTTTGTGTTATGGTGTTATCTTTGTGATACGGTGTTATGCCGTGTTATGGTGTTATCTTTTGTGATATGGAGTTATGCTACGTTATGGTGCCAAAGACGGGGTGGCGACCATGTTCACCGAGTCCCATAATGGGCCGGATATGATATATGTGATATTGACATGCATGATTTGTGTTTCAAAAGCAAGCATTTTGGTATCTGGTTATTGTACTCGTTTTTACTTCTTATTTCGGTTATAATCCTGTTTACTGTATTTCATGCTTTATATACTCAGTACACATCTCGTACTGACCCCCTTTCTTCGGGGGGGCTGCGTTTCATGCCCGCAGGTACAGACGCTCGCTTTGGTGATCCGCCAGCTTAGGATATCTATTCTGCTATCTTGGAGTGCTCCCTTGTCCCGGAGCCTATATTTTTGGTATAGATCCTCTTGTTGTATATAAGTGTTTATCCAGGGGTACGGCGGGGCCCTGTCCCGTCATATGATACTGTTGTTACTCTTAGAGGTCTGTAGACATATGTGTGGGTTGTATATAGTTACTGTTCAGTTGTGTCTGTATGACTTACGTTTTGGGGCGTTCCCATTCGTAGTGGCAGCCTTGTCGGCTTGCATATATATATATGTTTTGGAAGTTGTGTGTTATGGTAGCCTTGTCGGCTCGTGTATGGTTGGGACGTTCCCCTATATTATGATAGCCTTGCCGGCTTATGTGCGATATTATATGTTGAAAGTTGTAACTCCTCAGGAGACAGGTTGCTATGATATGTATATATATGCGACAGTTTTGAGACGACGTCTTGCCTCTTTATATATAAGTTCCTTATCATGCTAGTTGTGGACTGATTATAGTTAACAGGTGTATACGAGTGTCCAGCTCGGGCACTAGTCACGGCCTACGGGGTTGGGTCGTGACAAAGGTAGAACTTGAGCATTGAAGGAGAACGTACAAGTGATAGAATAGTTGCACGAAAAAGGTATATAAGGCTAACCCTTCTTTCATAAGGCATGGTTCTTTGGCCAATATCTATCCTTCTATGAGCCTACAATGATCCTATCTCTAAAAGCTACTAAGCTTACGATTCTCGATACGATACGATTGTATTAAGTTCCTTATACGACGAGTAAGATAAGATGTGATGAATGATGATAGTAATAATGCTAAAGATGCTTATATGTATATGTGCCTATGTAGGGCTATTATGAAACCCCGAGCTTATGTGGCCGGGTAGAATATAGTGAATATGTATATATCTATATATGACGACACGCGCGCATCACTGCAGTTGGGTACGGATAACACTGAACCTTGGTAGGGCCAGGTATGTATAACACTGAGCCTTGGTAGGGCCAGGTATGTGAAACACCGAACCTTCGTGGTCGGGTATGCTATATAAATGCTATGTATATGACATCAATATGAGTACGAATATGCTAAATATATGTAAATGCCAAGTAAAGGCTAGGTATATGTGATATATATGATAAGGACATGAGTATGAATGGAAATATGAATACGAAAACGGAAATGCATACAAGAGGTAAATGAGTACGGATATGGATATATGTACATAGATACGCAATAGAAATGGAATGTCCCTATGGAAAGCAAGTAAGTACTATGGAAATGATGCTATTATCTCCCCTCTTATGCTATTTCATATGTTATCTATTATGCTTTCATATTGATATTGATCATGCTTTACATACTCAGTACATTCTTTGTACTGACGTCTTTTTGTTTGTGGACGCTGTGTCATGCCTGCAGGTGGCCAGGGAGACAGACTTGATCCATAGCTAGATTTCTCAGGGACTACATAGCGGAGCTCCATTTCATTCGGAGTCGGCTTTTGGTATAGATTCTTTTGTGTACATACTTATGGGCACGGCGGGGTCCTGTCCTGCCTATATGACATGACCTATTCTTCTTAGAGGCTCGTAGACATGTGTTTATGGTTAGGTATGTTTGGCCTTGTCAGCCTATATTTTGGCATATTATTTTGATAGCCTTGTCGGCTTATGTACATTTATCTGGGCATAGCTGTTAATGATGATATAGATGTGTTGTTGCCCAATGAGATTAGAATGATGATGAA
The DNA here is from genome assembly GCF_029784015.1 of Lycium ferocissimum. Taxonomy (NCBI): domain Eukaryota; kingdom Viridiplantae; phylum Streptophyta; class Magnoliopsida; order Solanales; family Solanaceae; genus Lycium; species Lycium ferocissimum. Next base: position 4,513,848 of record NC_081345.1, on the reverse strand, counting down.
TGAAAAGCATGATTTAGCTATGTGGCTCACCTAGATGTGATGTGAAAGTATGTTAAGAGGTGCCCGGGTGGGATAGCACCGGGTGCCCGTCGCGGCCTCCGGTTGGGTCGTGACAATGCACCTTCATGATCCTCCAAACACCATCATTAAACCAATCCCCATCTAACACTTAGTCAACATTAATACGAGTTTCAGCATTTTTGGTTGTTTAATCCAAGATTCTAATCACAGTGTGACTTTACCCCTTTACATCAAGCAAAACCTCAACAGACATACACATTCTTGTTTCTAGATTGATTTATACATGTCTGAACTTAGACAGAACCAAAATAACACATTACCATCCCAGGAGAAAGCCAAACATCATTATCAATCTCATTTTTTAACCATGATCATTACATATTCTATGTTCTAAATGATGACTTCAAGAAATGACACAAGACAGTTCACATGAAAGAAAAACTGGACAAGATTGAACCCAGGTTTTCCCTCCTCTTTAACTCCCTTTTATTTTTGAAAGCCAAAGACTAATTTTTCATAAAAATAAAGCAGTTAAAGTTATGCTAACACTTCCAGTTTTATACTAGGTTTGTAATTAATCTGAATTTCATCCTATTATAGCTAAGTGTAATCATTCAGGATCAATACAGATTCCAAACACATCAAAGTCCAAGGACTAAAAGGGTTACTCAAGACAAGACCAGTGCTAAGTATCCATGAACTAAGTATTCAACATCAAATAGAAGCATAAACCACTAATGATCAGACCCTAAAAGCAACTAAATTAACACAATTGATCGCAACAAGTACTAACTAAGCAGATCATTTAACACAAACTGAGCAGATAATCAAACACAAATATTAACTAAGCAGAAAATTTAAAAGAAAAGACTATAATAAGATAAAATGTTACATTTTGGTTGTGCAGCCTAGTTCAAGAATGGATTTGGAGCCTTGTGCTTCCTCAATCAATCCTCAGCCACACAAATAAAGAAAATCAAACTTTCGAAACTAAAAACTCAACTTTGAAGCCGAGTCTTAAAATTTTGAACTTAAAATCCCAAGTTATGAGCATAAAACTCAAGGTCAGGGTTTTCTCGTGCGTGTAGGTCTGTCTCCATCTGTTTGTTATTAAATAGAACCCCAAAATTCATCCTAAATCCTAGATTACCGATGTGGGACAAGTGAGCAATCTAAAATTTCTACACTCAGTACATGAATCTACGGCTATGAATCTATGAGGAGAACGAATATATGGCCAGATTTGGACCAATTTTGGTCGGTCTAGTCCATACCCTCTTAAACCAATAGAAAATGAGGATTTCAAATACAATACAACAAAAATAATTAAAAGAGTTCAATGTTTGACCGTGAATTCAGTAAAATAAAGGAAAAGAGAGAGATTTATACCGTGTTTGGGTTGAGTTTGGTGAAAGAATGGTGCCACAAGGAAGGAGCAATAAATTCTTTGCCCTTTTTCTCCCCTTCTCAACCTGTACACACCTGCAACCTCTGGTTTTTTACCGGTTTAGGCCGAGGTGACGAGGAGAGAGGGTAGAGAGGTGAGTGGTGGCACATGCTAAGGTTCTAAACCCTAGTAGATTTCACGAGAATGGGGCAAAAAGTGTAAGTATAGAAGGGGTCTGCCCTTTTATACTTATGGTAATTGGGCCGAGTCGACCTAATTGGGCCGAACCCGACCAAATTTTAAAATAAAGGAAAGGAGGCCTGACTTTGTATATACGTATAAATATGTATATCATCCATATATATACGTGTATAAGCGTGGTATATACAGGGTATTTCGGGAAAATTTCACATACTATAATCATAAAATAAAAATATCTTTTTTAGGCTCAAATTGTTTTAATTAAAACCTAGATAAATACCATAAAAACAATTAAATTCTAATTTAAATGCTTAATCTTCCTGAAATAGAAATGCACTTGTTTTCACGTAATTAATTCGGATCCCTTGACCTTGTCGGAGTGGAATACTTATGATGATTTGTATTTATTTAAAATAAATAACTTGTAATTAGCTACTTTTTTAAAAAAATAAATACTCTTGTATTTTTTCTTGAAAATATACTAAAAATGTAAAAATGACATACGGTTGTTCTTTTGTCAGTGTTTGCCAAATGCATGGGAAAAATGCCACCGGGATAGTCTTGTAAAATTGATTATAACTTATAAAATGCATATTCTACTCCGTCTGTAATCCAAGGACTCCGGATAATTAAATAAAATTATCGGAGGTCAAAAATTAGGTGTCAACAACTGCCCATTCGTTGTGCGGGGATGGCAAAGCCATCTGCGGACAGCGAAATTTGACGAACCCTAAATTTTGACAGAATCAAAGTGCTTTTCTTTTTGTGAAAATTTTCAAAATGATGGCCGGACCTTGGTCTCCGGGTTTCCTATATATCTCGGGCTGTACGAGAATTCAGGCCACTTATAGTTTGACTCAACTAAGACTTTAAGATGCATTGAGGGAAAGTCCCGAGATTCCTCAGTGTTGTTACTGAGATTTCTCTAGACGGCTGTTAGAGTATGACCGACTCTCTCGGCTTGAGTCGTTGTAACGACCCGTTTGATCGTTATTGCATTTTCGACCCTTTTTCGAGCATAGTTAGCTCATTTTCGACCCGAGTGGACCGTTGACACGCTTCTCGTGGTGTCTAGATTTTATTCGGGTGACTTTTGTGAAATGTGGGCTTTAAGCAAAAAAGAGTTGACTCGAGTTGACTCAAGTTGACTTTTGGGTAAATGGATCTTTTTTGAAAATTTGTCAATTTTGAGAGGTCCGGATGGTTGTTTAGAACTTGTGTGTATGTCTGGTTCGGTTCCCAATGCACTCGAATGCATTTTAGGACTTGTCGGGAAATTGGAATTAAGGTATCGGGAGTTGACTCAGTCAACGAGACCTCTGTTAGGAATTTCGAGGCTACGAGCGCGTTCATAGTGTGTTTTTATGTGTGTCTATGTATGTGGTATGTGAGAAGGTGGCCTCGACAATTAGTTAAAAAATTGAATTGGAATGTGAAACTTGGTGTAATTTCGAGTGTCGTACATTTTTGGCTTTGGCGGCACCAAAGACGGTGCGGCACCGGCTAGCGGTTCGAGCCTATTTGGGCTTGACCGTTGTAACGGGCACAGCACTTTTTGGGGCGCAGCCGAGCGGTACGAGTATCGCGAAGCGGTGATCGGGTAGTGACTGGAGAGTTTAAATGATATAAAACCCCAAGTCTTTTCATTTATTGTTATTCCGAAAGTGGCTCATATTGGGAGCAATTCTAGAGGATTCTTAGAGGAAATTCTTGGTGGTAAGTCCCCCTAACCTTCTTGCTAATTCCTTGCTCCTAATCATCTTAGAATTCATCTCTCCTTATTAATTCCTTAGTTATGGAAGATTAAAAGTGGGTTTTGATAAATGTTCTATCTAGGCTTATTAATGCTGAAATTGATGGAGTTTACACCAGATTTTGATGAATCTAAGGTTGTTAATCATTTATCTTCAATTATTAGAGTTGAATTCTTAAATCAAATAGTTAGGGTTTATACCCAAAATTGGGGATTTTGCTTCAATTTCGAAATTAGGGGAATTCATGAGTTAAATTAGCAATTAGTTGTTGGGTTATGATCACCTAGTGCTTAATTTGATATTTTACTCCCGAATTTCTCGTTTTGACCTTATGGGCCCCGTTCCCTAAATTCTAGGGTTGGATTTGACCTAAATTGAATGGTAGCAATATTAGTATCATTCTTCATGATTTCTAATCTAGATTTCGATTATGCCTGGACTTCTTTGATATTGAGGCTTAGCGGAAAGGCAAGGCAAAGGAGTGATTTATCGGTGTTTGTTGTTCGGCCATCCCGGCAGGTTATGGCTTACCGCCATGAGACTTCGTGTGGCGAAGCATATATTCGTATTATATTATATTATCGGAGAAAAACCTTCGGGTATGAAGTTGGGTTGGATATTGTCTTAGGTTGGGCCCTGTTGCGTGATTGGGGCTAGCCACCCCGTGTGTTATAATTTGATTGTTCTATTGTGCTGACTTGATAACACGTGTTGTTAGTAGATATTGGAATCTATTGTTCCATCTTGATTATGATATTGTTGGCGTACCCACTATTGGTACTTGTGACACTGATAAATTGTTGGCGTACCCATTATTGGTACTTGTGATATTGAGCATGATTATTGATGTTCATACGCGATTGCACGCACTCTCATTCTTTATGATATCTTGTTGGACTTTGGTGGTACTTGATGAAACAACCTTGTGATAGTCGGGTCTCGGTTTTAAAATGAGAGTGACGTGAGGAGTTCGATATCCGATGTTAGTTCCGGAATCGTGGTTTGAGTGAGTCCATGGACTTTACGGGCCCCCATGGTAGTGCCGGTGAGAACCTCCCGTGGGCAAAGATCCGGGGTCTCGTCTTTCTGTTGGGCAAAGATCCGAGATGAGTGGCACTTAGACTTCGCGAGTCACCTTGGGTTGTGCTGCCGAGATGTCGATATTTCCATGCGGAGTACATATGTACACAGCATTTGCATTGTATCCATACATTATTGCATTGCATTGCATCACTACTTACATTGAGATGATTTGGTGTTTTACTTGTGATGTTGGATTCGGATTTGATATATTGAGGCTTGGCACCTTTGGGGTTAGATGCTCTACTTAGGTGATGACGTGTACTTGGCTTCGATTATGTTTGACTTATACTAGTTGGTTTATCTACCTATCTTGCTTTATTGTCTGAATTGTGTTAGCTATGCTTAGTCGGTGATGATACCTACCGTATCGTTGTTTGTCTTCGACTGCACTTGCTGCATTCCTTTGTGAATGCAGAGTATCAGGTTGGGTCTACTTTCATCTCTCGTGGTTGATCGTCGTCATCAGCATTATTACGAGTTTCCAGGGTAAGCACGAGACGTTCGCTGCCTTGAAGACTCTTCCTATTTTATGTCTTACTATTGCTATTCTGAGACATGGACAAATTTATGTAATATTATTCCAAACATGTATATTCTTCATTAGATGCTTTTGTATGGCTTAGACCAGACCCTGGGAGTATTTTTCCTTATTTCGCACTATTCTATTATATATCATTGTGAGACTTACGTAATTATTCTTTTCCTCTTGATTGATTTGTTTATTTATTACTTACTTATAGTTGGGTTGAGGGTTCGCTTACCGAGGTGGAAAAGGTAAGTGCGGGCACGGCTTAGCCGAAATGGGTCGTGACAGTCGCCTACATATCCCCGACTTTTAGGAATCAGGTCGCATGTAGTTTGACTCGCTGGAGAAGAGTATATCCCTTATGCGGGAGTACCTTCGAATTTTTTCGGTGTGTATCCTATCGTTTGCGGTTTTTTGTAAAAAAAGTAACTAACAAACAAAATTGTGGCTGAGTCTGAGATCGGATGGCTTCCAAATCCTGGCCAGAGAGCTTGACTCTCATGGGCACCCTATCTTGACCGGCTGCGTAAGAAAAAGTTCCACGTTTGCTCCGCAAGTGTCTGGATATGGTTCAGCAAGCCGGCTCCTTTCTGGCGACTATGTACCTATTCCCACGTGTTTGACAGCATTGCAGATATTCCTCGTGGTGTCAGCATGATTCTTTGATGAGTAGCCTTGTGGCTGTTGCTTGTTTGTGTGGATGGCCTTTGTGGCGTCTTTGTTTGAAATGGGATTGCCCTTGTGGCAGTATCCTTTGTTTGGATCAATTTGTTTAATGAAACGACCTTTGTGGTGGTATTTTTTGTCTGTTTGGATGAAATGGCCTTTGTGGCAGTATTTTTTGCCTGTTTGGATGAAATGGCCTTCGTGGCAGTATTTTTGTTTTGGATGAATGGCACTTGCGGCAATGTTTGTATGAATGGCCCTCGCGGCTATTTGTATGAATGGCCCTCGTGGCTATGTTTGTATGAATGGCCCTAGCGGCGATGTTTGTATGAATGGCCCTTGCTGCTGTGTTTGTATGAATGGCCCTCACGGCTGTTTGTATGAATGTCCTTCGTGGCTATATTTGTATGAATTGTCACGACCCAGCTCCGTAGGCCGTGACTGGTGCCTTACTTAGGCACCCAAACAAACTTACGAACCAAATTGCCATATCAGGACACACGTCCCGGTTGCGGACATTATTCGTACCGATAGCAAATAGCGGACGTCATACAAATACGAAACGAATGCTTTGTCCTAGCGCCGCCCGTGCGTAATCATCGGATCGGAATCGGAGCGGCATGGAATGCACGTCGCCCGGCTCTACACATACATACACATACATATGGAAGGCCATATCGGCCATAGTAGCATACGGGCGCCGCTTAAGGACGCAAAAATTTAATCACATACAAACGAACCGGACCCATGACCCACAAATATGACTACGGGCCTCACGGACATACGAACGGACAAACATACGAACATATGACGGGACGGGGCCCGCCGTGCCATTCGAAATCACAAATGTACAGAATAGGTATAGCAAAACATATATACCAAATGTGGGCTCGGATCGAGGGAGCACTCCAAAATAGCGAGAATGGGGAAGCCTAAGCCGAGAGGTCGTCCGACCGGCGCCCGTACTCACACGCGGCATGAAACGCACCCCGAGAAAGGGGGTCGATGCGGAAAAGTACCGAGTATGTAAAGCGGGGAGGTACAAGAATCCAAACCATAGCGGAGTCGGAGGGATACGAAACAAATACGGAAGTAAGAGTATCAAACCTTTGTGCGTACTTTGCAAATGTAATGCAAATAGAAATCATGCATAAGGCTCAGAACGTGGTCGCCCCCGACGCCGGTGCCACAACACATCATACTCGAGTAAGTTTTCAAATCTCCGTACATCTCCGAACACATCATAATATCACACATCAAATCATCGTAACAAATCGATGCCATATCACATCATAACGCCATGAACAGAATCGGCCCTATGGCAAGGTCTCGAAACCGTAACACGTCATCCGCCGAATTTGTCACAAAGCGCACGATCACAAACCGGCCCGGCACTGCGAATGAAGTCATACCCATCGGCACGAGCAGAGTAGTGCAGAAACCATATGCATATCAAAATTAAGTTCCAGGACTCGACACGTAGTTTTATATACGAACATATTAGGATCAGAAGGCTCAAAATGAGTATCGAGTTAATCGGAATTAATATACAAAGGTCGCAGACTTTTGAGTTATCAATTTTTCTCAAAACACATCGTAGGTCATTTTAAGAAAATTTTAGCATCATTCATAGTAACGAACTTTCAAATATCATTATCGGACATTTCAAACGGACCTTAACGTCATAGGCAAACACTTCTTTTTCATATCGTACGAAATGAGCCAAACAAATCAAATAAGGAAGTCTCGGGACTTGCGGGCCCACCTCGGGTCAAGTCGAGGCGGCGGACATAAATTACAAACATTAGGCTCCATAAAGTTATCTATGGAAGTTTCGGAGCGATCTTCGGATTCATTTTTGTGGAAGTTACGAAGGTTAGGCATTCTTTTAACCAAATATGAGGTTTATAGTTCAATCGCTACCGAATGAATAGTATGTAAAATCAAACTCGGACTTCCAAGAGCGAGTTGTTTCCCGAGGTTCCGACCTCCACCTAGTATGACTAGGACATGCCAAAAGAAGGAAAGGTAGGCTTTACATACCTTGGTTGCGCCTTTATGCCGCTAAACTCAAATCTCGTTTGTGAGAATCTACAAATGGTCAAGATTACCAAATGTAAGTCACAAGCTTTTAAGAGTTCAATCTTAACCCTTATTCGTCTATAAAAATTTGGGCAGCATCTCCCCTATAATCCAACATCCCCGAGAACTAAACTCGGCCAACATAACAACAACCAAACATCAACAACATTAACAATTGAATTAAAACGCATTCTAGCATGAATAGTGTTACTTTCTTCATAATGCAATAATCTCCTTTCTAACTTCACACTTTCAATCCGATATCAACGTTTTCATATCTATCTATAAGTTCAAGGCCATTCAAATACAATTTGGACACATTTCTCATCATCCCACAAAATATACAAAATTTTCCATCAAACCATAATTCATCCCAAACTCCTACAATTGCAACAAAACTACAAAATTGCATTGTTTTCCTTCCAAACTCCTTAACAACAACCATAATTCACATTTAGAACCTTACTTTCACAATTATATAAAAACTACATAAAAATCATATAATTCCCCATAACAATCCGCAACCATTTTCAATGCCAACTCAACTCGTTAAACATTCATTTACGTCGTAAATGCCACAACGACACAACTAACGCACTAAATAAATTCCATTTCATTTCCCCTTCACTACACCATGGCTCACAGCCATGACTTACACACACACACACACACACACGGTTTCACACACATGCATCACAACTCCATGATTCTTTTCTAATTCCAATCCTTGTAACATATATACTTATTCCATAACATGAAAACATAGAAATCTTGCCTTTTCTGAATTCTTCCACTTGCCACAAAAGGTAGTTTCTTGCCAAAATAATTATACCATGTTGAAGAGGGTCTTGAGCTTAATAGGAAATTCAGAAGAGATGAATTTTTGGACCAAGAATTTAGGCTCAAGAATTTTTTTTTTTTCTCTTCCTTTCTCCTTGGGCCGTCGAACCCCTTCTCTTTTTCTTTCTTCTTGTTCTTATTTTTTCTCCAATTTTCTAGAGTTTTATGACTAATATACTATATATATATATACATGTTTCATCCAAGTGGGGTATGGCCCACGCACGTACGTACATGCTCTTTTTTTCTTAATTCTCTAGGAAAATTTATTTCAAGACATCCCTTCATTTATTTTTCTTTTCCAATTCCAAGTTTGCCTCGGCCTACCACAAAATTACCATAATGCCACTTTGCAAATTTCCCTTTTTACCCTTAGCCTTTCTCAATATTTCCATACTACCAATGTTCATAAATAATACTCCTCAACTCGTACATTAAAATAATTCTTGAAAATGATCTTATCCTTAACTTGCCACGACTACCCCAAAGTATCCGAACGTACAAAGTACGGGCGATAACAATAAACTTTCAAAATTCCAATTTTTGCCCTTGGCCTTCTTCCATATTTCCGCATCAATATTTTTCATGAACAACATACATATTGAATAACTTCAAAATATTGCCCCATCTCTAACTAATCACAATCATTTCAAACTTTTCGAATATGCAAAAATGCCGGATATAACATGAATGGCCCTCGCTGCGATGTTTGTGTGAATAGCCCTCACGGCTGTGTTTGGATGAATAGCCCTCGTGGCTGTTTGTATGAATGGCCTTCGCGGCATGCAGATGGCAGATATAGCCCTTGTAGCTGGATGATCTTTCTTTCGTCAGTAGTGTGGGCTGTGACCCACTGGTCAGATATGCCCTTTTATCCTTTGTCACGATCCTCGTGGTCGAATATACCTTTATCGTTCCCTGTCGTGACCCTCTTGGCCAGATATGTTCTTTGTTATTCATTCTTAATGACCCTTTTGGTCATATATATCTTGGTCGTTCACTGTGCGACCCTTTTGGCCAGATATGTCTTTCGCCATTCGTTTGTCGTGTGATTCTTTTGATCAGATGTGCCTTTGTTGCTCATTATCGTGACCCTTGTGGTCAGATATGTTCTTTTTGTACATTCAGTGACCCTTATGTTCAGTTGTGTCCTTTCTTCTGTGTTGCGACCTTCGTGGTTAGATATATCTTTCCTATACACTTGTCCCATTATCACGACCCGACTAGGGGCCATGACAGGTACCCGTAGCTGACTACCGAGCACCACTCATTATGCTAATCATCATACCCAACCTGAACATACACAATCTCCAAGGCAACACATATATATACATAAGTACTCACGGCTGCAAAAATGATATACAAAAATATACACTGACGTTTCCATGAGACAACTACTACCCACGCATACGTATCTACGAGCCTCTACTAGAGTACTGAGACATAACGACGGGATAGGCCCCCGTCATACCTGAATATGTACACCAAAAAAATATAACAAAAACTGCACCTCCGGAGTAGGGAAGTGCTCCTGTACAAATAGATCTGGCTCCTAAGGATATAGACCGCCCCCTATCTACCTGTGGGCATGAACACAGCGCCCAAAAAGAAAAGAACGTCAGTACGAACAATGTACTGAATATGTAAGGCATACATAGTAACATAATAAGGAAATGTAGAACGTATGAGAGGAAGAGATAACTGTAACTGCTTGCCTCTTGAGGCGGAAGCATGCATGCTTACTTTTTACGTTTATAACATATCACACATGCATACATGAGCTATCTGAATTAATAACATCGTTAGCCCGCGTCTGGGGTAATCATGTCACGCCACCCACTAGTGGTGTCATGCCCGGCCAAAAAGGCACGGTGTTATCATAAGCCGCCCGCCTTAGCGGTGTCATGTCCGGCCATCTAGGCACGGTGTAATCTCATCCTTATATACATATCATAAAGCATGCATTAGAACTCAATTAAAAGGTACAACTCTATCGGGGTGACGTAAGGTCGAGAACACCCCCCCCCCCTCCTGCCATTATGGAGTGGTCATGATCATCATGTCTCACCTTGAAGGGACTAGCATCATAAGGTGAGTTTAACAACAATGAATAACATCAAGGAATCATACCAAGATCATTAGCTTCATAAGAATATCATATCATGAGCTTTAGGGTCTCTACATTTAGATTCATCGTCATCATTATCACATTCCTAGCACGTCTCTTATCATTATCTTATGAGTAGTCCTTAATAACCATGCACTTATAATTTCCGAAATATGAGAAAGTCATGGAAAGATAAAGGAAGTCATACTATAGGAATCATGCCTTAGAAAAATAAGGGACTAGCCTCACATACCTTTACATCGCTCTGACTTTACCGACTAAGTGCTCGCCTCCGATACTCACAATTCTACATTCAAGAGAATTCGTACTAAAGTTAGATAACCGGAAACATACTTGAAGCTAAACTAAGGCGACTAAGGACTAACGAAAATTGGGCAGCACTTCCTTTGTTTCTACAACGTTCTCCATATAATAAACAACTCCCAAACATCAACAACAACACCCACAATATCATCATCAATAAACTTCGTTAAGTTAGTCATTATTCAATTCTCCAAATTCCCTCTCAAAGTCATCCATAACCATAGCTATAATACAACACCACATTCATCCTCATATAATGCTTCTTAAACATCATTTATATCACTTATATCAAAATTATACTCATAGCATGTCAAGAACTATAATTCAAGTCAAGTCACTATTTAAGAATACCATTATTTTCACATTTGAGCTCCATATTCTACTTTTCTCCTCAATCCAAGTCTTTCAATCATTCAATATTCTTAATAACATGAAATGATCATAAAACTCACCTTTGATTATGTAGTAATGGGCTTTGGATGAAAATACTTCACTTGGGGAAAACCCTAACTTCAATTCCAAGGAAATTTCTAGCTTCCATGAACCCTTGTTAGCCTCCATGCACTTGATTCCAATAATTATTGGTGTTTGATCTTGGATTCACCTTGAATTTATGTTAATGAAATGTATGGAACCTTCTAGAGGTCTTGAGAGAAGTGGAGAAGATATAAAATGAAAAATATGAACTTGGGTCACATATTTATACTTAGAGAAAAAGCTGTCCCGATCATGTTATACGGACACTTATACGGTCTGTATAACTTTATATGGTTTGTATAAGTAACCGTATTTCACCATCAGGGATTTTCCCTTCCTGTAAAGGTTATACGGACCCTTATACGGACCGTATAAAGTAATACGAACCATATAATGTTATACAGACCATATAAGTGGTCGTATAACTCCATTTTTCTGAAGTTAATCTCGTCGTTTCATTTGATCTCCAATCCTTATGGAACCTTCTTAACACTTGTTTAACACTTTATTAACAATCTAAATATCCTCATAACTCTTCTCCAAGGGGTTACCAATCAATCCTTAACCCGATAGTTGCAAAATCTTCCCCAAACACGACTTATACCTCACCTCCCTTTGACGAACTTAGTCTCACTAATTCATATCACTTCAAAATCTTATCGTATACACTCTAAACTTGCCAGGTACCCTTCTCATAGTCATAAGGGCCTCATGTTCACCTTAAGCTTGTGTTAGTCTATTTACCGTGCAACGACATAAAATTTCCGAGGTGTAACACCTATGACCCTCGCGGTCATGTACGTTTTTCTGTTCCTTCTGTTCTGACCCTTTTGGCCATTGATGTCTGGTTGAACTTGCCTTTTCCCTTTTGTGCGGGCAAACCGGATGGGGATGTGGCTTTCTTCTTCTTCAATTTCTGAAAGAAAGAAAAAACCTGCATCCACAGAAATAAGTTAGTTTCCTAAGAGGCCGATTAGTGTCACCGTCCTTCAGACGGGTGTCTTCTCTTGGTTGTATCCTTGAATCCGTCCCGTTTGGACTCGGCATTTCGAGAGATGGTTTTTAAATCAAAATTATGTTAATCGTTGTTTGAAAAAATCTAAAGACAAAGTTATAAATGCGTTGTTTCTTTTGAAAATCTTGTTTAGTTTTGGATGTCACGACATGTATTTTTTTGAACGAGGTATTCAGGTCTTCCGGGAGGTCCTGTTACTGTATTCCTGAACTGGTGGAATTTTTCAGTTCCTTATCAAAAATTCTGCCCCAGTGTCAGGTCTCGTGTCGCTTGACTCTTGCGTCGCCTTGATGTGTAGGAATTTTTGAGGTCTCCTCAAAAATTCTGCCCCAGTATTTGGTCTAGGTTTGTCGTCTTCTTTGCTGATTGCTTTGGCTGGAATTTTTGAGGTCTCCTCAAAACTTCTTCCCCAGTGTAAGGTTGGCGTTGGCCGACTCTTGCGTCGCTTCTCGTATTCTGATTTTGCTGTTTCTTTCTACTTTTGTGTCTCTGAGGTTCCCTACGAGTTTTTTTTTGTTTTTTCTTTTATGATGACCGAGCTCAAAAGCGCCTACGTATCCTATCACAGTAGGAATCAGGTCAAACATAATTTGGAATAATATAATTGGGTTTTAATTTTTACTAATAATGCGATCGGGTCCAATACAGACTGCTTACGTATCCCATTGTGGGGAAGTCCGGTCATTGCGTAGTTCATATTTACATAGACGGTTGTTTTTTCCTATTGTATTACATAAGTACGAGTACAAGCAAGAGGTACGGTTACAAGGAAATAATAATGCGGTTATAAGCAAATGAAATCTTAGACGTAGTATCTATTGCGTGTGTCCGCATTGATAGCTTTGGGCCATTCTTGTCCATCCACCTCGGCTAGGACTACGGCTCCTCCTGAAAGCACTTTCCGGACCATGTATGGTCCTTGCCAATTGGGCATTGCCTTTGTATTCATCTTGATAAGGGAAGACTCGCTTGGGTACGAATTGTCCAATTTGAAAGAGTCGGGCTCTGACCCGTTTGTTGAAAGCACGAGACATTCTCTGTCTGTATAATTGTTCATGGCACACTGCCACCATTCTTTTCTCATCTATCATAGCCAGCTGCTCATAGCAGTTTTTAACCCATTCGGTATCGTCTAGCTCTGCTTCTTGAATGATCCTCAGCGAGGGAATTTCTACTTCTGCAGGTATGACCGCTTCTCTACCATAAATAAAAAGGTAAGAGCTAGGTTCGGTGGATGTCCGGGTTGTTGTCCTGTACCCCAACAAGGCATATGGCTCTTGCTCTTTTGATTCTTGTAGTTTTCAATCATCCTTCGCAGGATTCTTTTAATGTTCTTGTTGGCAACCTCTACGGTTCCGTTCATCTGTGGCCTATAGGCAGTTGAGTTCTTGTGAGTTATTTTGAATTACTCACAAATGTCTTTCATCAGATGGCTGTTCAGATTAGCTCCATTGTCTGTAATGATGGACTCAGACACACCGAAGCGGCATATGATGTTGTTCTTGACGAAGTTAGCCCCGACCTTCTTGGTCACCAATTTGTGAGAAGTTGCTTCCACCCATTTTGTGAAGTAGCCGATGGCGACTAAAATAAGGCGATGTCTATTGGATGCTGGTGGTTCGATGGGTCCGATGACGCCCATCCCCCATGCCACGAATGGCTAGGGTAAGCTCATGGCATGCAGCTCTGTGGGAAGGACCTAGATCACGTCTACATGAATTGGCACTGATGGCATTTTTGCATGAATTTGCAGCAATCGTGCTCTATGGTCATCCAGTAGTGTCCTGTCCTTAAGATCTTCTTGGCCAGGATGAATCCATTCATGTGAGGTCTGCAAGTCCCTGTGTGTACCTCTTTTAACAGTCATGTGGTCTCCTCGGCATTCACATACCTGAGTAACAAGAGGTCGGGTGTCCTCTTGTATAGCAATTCTTTGTTTAGGAAGAATCCATTGGCTAATCTCCTGATGGTTTTCTTTTGATTTTTTGAGCTTTCTAGAGGGTACTCTTTTTTTTCTTGATATGCCTTGATGTCGGCGTACCATGATTTGCTATCTAGCTCAGCCTCGACGCTGGCGTAGTGAGCCTGTTCTTCCTTCAGAGTGATCTCCAGCGGATCAATATGAGTACTCTCGGGGTGCTGAATCATGGAAACTATTGCAGCCAAGGCATCAGCGAACTCGTTCTGAGCCCTCGGAGTATGCCTAAAGTTGATGCGTTTAAATCTCCCACAAAACCTCTCTACTAGATTCACATATAGTACTATCTTGTCATTCTTGGTCTCCCACTTTCCTTTCACTTGATTAATGAGCAAGTTGGAATCTCCGATTACCAATAACTCTCGTATATTTATGTCTGATGCCATTCTGAGGCCGAGAATACATGCTTCGTGCTTGGCCATGTTGTTGGTACATCTGAAGTTGAGTTTTGCAGCTATCAGATAGTGTTGTCCTGTTTTTGATATCAACACCACTCCAATGCCGGAACCTTTGTAGTTGACTGCTCCCTCGAAGAATAGTCTCCATCTCGAGTATGGCTCGGCCATCTCTTCTTCCATAGCCATTACTTCCTCGTCTGGAAAGAAAGTCCTTAATGGTTTGAGTTCGTTGTCGACGGGACTTTTTGCCAGCAACTCGGCCAGTGCCTATCCTTTAACTGCCTTTTGTGCTACGTACACAATGTCGAATTTGCTTAGTAGCATCTGCCATTTGGCTAGCTTTCCAACGGGCATCGGTTGCCGAAAGATATACTTTAATGGATCCATTCTGGAGATGAGGTGAGTGGTAAACACTGACAAATAATGGCCTCAGCTTTTGGGTGATCCACATCAGGGCGCAGCATGTTTTCTCTACGAGTGTGTATCTCAATTTGTAAGATGTGAACTTCTTGCTTAGATAATAAATGGCATATTCTTCTTGCCTTCTTTATCATGTTGGGCGAGCATACACCCAAAAGCGTTCTCTAATACTGACAGGTATAGCAGCAGTGGGCTCCCTAGCCTAGGTGGAACTAAGACGGGAGGATTGGAAAGGTATTTCTTGATTTTGTCAAATGCCTCTTGGAATTCCTCCGTCCACTTTGTGGCAGCGTCTTTCTTGAGCAGTTTGAGGATTGGTTGCACAATCATGATTGGCTGAGCTATTAATCGCCCGATGTAGTTCAGCCTTCCTAAGAAGATCATGACTTCTGTCTTGGTTTTGGGAGGTAGCAGTTTCTAGATTGCCTTGATTTTTGTAGGGTCTAGTTCGATGCCTCTTCGGCTGACTATGAACCCTAACAGTTTACCCACAGGCACTCCAAATGCGCACTTTGCCGGGTTTAACTTCAAATTGAACTTACGAAGTCTGTCGAAGAACTTACGCAATTGCGTGATATGCTATGAACTTTCTCTCGACTTTATGATAACATCTTCAACATAGACTTCGATCTCTCAGTGCTTCATATCATTGAACAGGGTACTCATTGCTCTCATGTATGTGGCACCGGCATTTTTGAGACTGAACGGCATTACCCTGTAATGGTAGACTCCCCAAGGAGTGATGAAAACTGTTTTCTCAGCGTCTTCTTCGCTCATGAGTATCTGATGGTATCCGGCAGAACAATCCATGAATAACCGAGTTCATGCTTGGCATAGTTGTCGATGAGAATATGGATGTTTGGAAGGGAAAAGTTATCTTTCAGACTGGCCCGGTTGAGGTCTCGGTAGTCCATGCAGATCCGAATCTTTTCGTCCTTCTTAGGTACTGGCACTATGTTGGCCAACCAAGTGGGGTAGGACGTCACTTCCACTATTCTGGATTCGATTTATTTTTCTACTTCATCCTTTATCCTAATACTCATGTCTGATTTAAATGTTTGGGTCTTTTGCTTGACCGGAGCAAAACCTTCTTTGATGGGTAATATGTGAGCCACTATCTCAGTGCTCAGTCCTAGCATATCGGTGTATGACCAGGTGAAGACATCCACATATTCCCTAAATAGAGCTATTAGCTCTTCTTTCTCTAGCGCTTCCAAATGCGTACTAATTCGTGTCTCTTTAACATTCTCTTCGTCACCGTGGTTGATTACTTCAGTTTCGTCTATGTTTGGTTTGTTCTTGTCTTCCAATTCTTCTACAGGCCTTCTGGCATCATTGTCTCCTCGTCGTATTCCTCGAACTCTTGTTTGTCATTCTCCTCATTCGTTTCACGACATGTCATGACATTTTCGGTTATTTTATTATTGTTATTACTGAAAAAGCGAGGCAAAGTAAAGTTAGGTTTTTATTATTGTTCATTATGCACAATTATAAAGAACGTTTTATCGTTATTAATAAAAATGTTTTTGCGTAAATCGGGGCTTTCATTGATTCGAAAGTAATTGATTACAAATTGTGGTCCTAGTCCAGAACAGCATCGGACCATTCCCATTTTTTAAACATCACAAGGTAAATTTTGGAAAAAGGCGATCATTCGGGCCTCGGCTGATGTCAACGTTTAGCAAAAGGATTTAAAAGAAGCCCATCTCTCTATCGAGGAGCTAAGAGGGGAGTGGATGTCCAGTTATTCAAGCGTTCTCTCAGCCTTAGCCTGCATATGGTATGTATCTCCTGGCATTTTTCGATGATTATGCAGCATCCTTCCTCTCGGAATAGCAACTCCAAGACCTTGACAGCTTCATCATCTTTTTGTATTGGTATCCGATTGGGAAATGACTGGTATAACCCACAAATTGATTGAGGAAAATCCTCCCTTCTCGGTTCCCTTTTTATGGCTCTTATGAGCTCGTCCTCGCTAGGAGTATACCCCAGGCCGAAGTGGCAATTTTTTTTTGGATCGGTACAGGCTCTGTTATGCCCTCCAAATTTATTTCCAGGCCTTTCCCTGATTCAAAACCATTTCTCAACATCGTGGAGGCAATCATTTTGTGGACTGTGGGCATTGGCTTGTCACCCTCTTCTTCAGCGTGGGTTGCCCCGATGTATTCTACCATGTGGAAGTCTGATCTGTTGGGGCTTTCTTCAATCACTGGTATGATGTTGTAAGGATACCTCTGTGTATCTTTTTTAGTTGTGATCATAATCTCTTGGCCTTGCCACACAAACTTCATTTCCTGGTGCAATTTGACGGTACGGCGCCAGCAGAGTGTATCCATGGTCTTCCCAGGAGCAAGTTATAATTGGCTGTGATTGCCATGACTTGGAACTCTACTGTGAAGGAGGCAGGTCCTATTTAGATGTGCAGATCCACCTCTCCTAAAAAATCACTTTAGGACCCATTAAATTCCCTGACTTTCGTCCTGCTCTAGCGGACTTTGCCAACATCATAGCCAAGTTATGTCAGTATGGTTAATGGACGGATATTGAGCCCCGCCCCATTATCTACGAATAATCTTTCTATCACTCTGTCGTGAACTCTCTTGCTGGCTTCCTCTCGAAAGCGGGACGTGGAGCATTATATGCTGATGGTGGTGGATGATTTTGGTAGTTCGGAGGTGGATGGATTTGTTGTGGCTTGTTTTGTGGTGGTCGGTAAGCATGGGCTGCTGTTTGGTAATTCTCCTGTGGTGGTTGATAAGTTTTTTGCGGTGGTTGGTAAGTAGGAGTGGGTACTCGGACACTCGGTGGAGCCACGTAAGCTGGCACAGTAGTGGTGAAGCTTGGTTGTGCATAAAATACAGGAGCAAGGCTATAAATAGAATTCGGGTAATTGACAAGAGGTAGAGTTTGATGAGAAGATTCTGGTTCTTCCTGCCGTTTGGGGTTTGGGCTTGGAGTATGGGATATGCTTTCCACATCCTCTTTCTTTTTGTGAAAGACCCCCGCAGCAGCTTGGCCAGATGCCTTGTTAAAGATGCTATTGATTTTGCTAGATTTGAGACCATCTTCTATGGCCTATCCCATCTTGACCAATTCAGCAAATGGTATTCTGTCCATGGACAACATCTTATCGTAGAAATTCGGTTCCTGTGATCGGATAACACGAAGACCAGTTCTCCCGCACACATCGGTGGTTGTACCCAGGCTGCTTTGGTCCTCCACCGGCTGGCAAACTCTCTGTAGTTTTCAGTCAAATTTTATTTGACCTTCTCAAGGTAGTATCGGTCAGGAACTGTTTCGACATTGAATCGAAACCTTTCCATGAAGGTTTCTGCCATATCTTCCCAAGTGAGTGGTTCCCGATATTTGGGTATATTTGACTGGAGTTGGAGTGCGATAAGAAGTGCTGATGTGATGTGGGTCAACTAGATTTGGTGGAGGTGGGATAGTCCCGGGTGGGTAGATGGGAAAGTGCTCAGGTATCGGAGAGTTGAGCGAGGGGAAAGGAGGAGGAGCCCTCTTTCCTTCAGCAGGAGTATCCTTGTTGGCGTTGGCTTTTTTTTCATGATGGCACTTAGTAATGTTGCAATTACATCCTCTTGAGGTGATGTCTTCTGGGGGTCCTGCGTATCTCCTTCGCGGAGCAATGTGCCTCATTCCTTCCTTCATTCGGTGTACCACTCTTTTTCTGTTTCCCTCTGTTGTAGTTCGAGAGTGATGCTAACGCGGCTTTTGATCTCATGAAGTATGCTAGCTTGCGTTACTAAACTAAATTGGCCTCGTTCTATAAGAAATAAAAATAACTCGTAGACAGGTAAAGTTAATTCAAGAAGATAATGTAAAAAGCAAGATATCATAAGTGTTGTATTGAAAACACACGTAGCACATAAAATCATGTATTAAAGCCCAAATAACTAATTGATCCTTTGATCTAAAGGTTCGGATGTTATGGGCTTTTTGTGTTTGAGTGGATCTTGGTCCAACGGGCTTTGAGGTTGACTTACTTTAGCAAACCTTTCTTTTTTTATAAAATAACATGAGGGAATTATAATTCATATTATATAGGGGTTGAGTCTTACATAGACTGCCTACGTATCTCTCCGGGGGAATTCAGGCCCTATCGTAGTTCAGCTTACAAAGGAGGATATATATTTTCCTAAATATCCTTTGGGCTAAACCTAAACTAGGACATCATGAGACCGTGCCCGAATGCGGGGCACGTATCCTACATAGGGACATCGAGGTTGGCATGGTTCCTTACATATTTATGGGGAGGGGAGTAACTATTTTGTGCAAAAGCGGGGGACACCTAATATCTACCCAAATATGTAGATCTGCGAGTCATTGTCCTTACGAACTCGCTATCCTATGTTGTCTTTCTTTCTTTTTAGAACTGTGGTGGGAAGATGACCAAGATCTCCCCAACTCTGATCATGTGCTTGAGTTCGAGCTTGAAATCATCACACTTTTCAATGTTGTGTCCCATAGCTCCCGTATGGAACAAACATCTCTTATTTCTATTGGGCCTTACTGGCAGGGGTTTGTGGGCAGGCTCCACGGGTCTAACATTCCCAAGATGGCTAGGGCTGAGAAGATGCGGGAGTAAGATTCCTCGAACACTGTGAAATCGTAACGCCAGATTTATGTCTTGGTTGTGACTCCTTCTCCTGGGGTGATAGGGTTGTGGACTAGTCGGGTGTGTGGTCCCCATAGAGTCCCAATAACCCTGTTATCTATCAGACTGATGATTCATTTTTCTAGACTCCAAAGACGTTCGGTATTCCAAACATTTAACGCTGATCAAGGAGCATCTCACTGTCAGCATAGACCAACTCGAGATTTGTGTCGAGCTAGAGTGGGCAAGGTATTATGGTGGCTTACATCTTCACCAATATGTCTTTGCAGCTGACGGGTCGAAGGGCCACTCGAAAAGAGCAAAATCGGGCTTTGAAGGCTAGGGCCTACGTACGGGTTCCTGAGGATCTGTTCTTCCGAAGTTCTCCGATGCCATGGTGGATGTAGCTTTCACCGGCTCTGGTGAAGGCTCGTACTAGTCGGATCCTTTGTCAGTGGGTTCGAAGTAGTCAGATTCCTCATGCACATCACATCCTTCCCACTCCGGGTCGTGAACGTTCCCGAGCTCCCAGGTGCTCTCACCTTCTACATACACGAGTTTAGATTCTTTCTGCTCCATATTTTGAGGTACAGTTTCCTCTGGTTGTTCTTCTTTAGCTTCTTGTGGCTCGGGGGCTTCCTCTTGAGGCTCCGACTCTTCTTATGGGTCCGAAGCCACGGGTCGGTTTCAACTCCCTGGTTCTCATTTTCCTCTTTCGGGACTCCCATTCGAGGCGTCTCTGGCCTCCTTTCCAACGATATGTAGTTCAGCACCAACTCTCTCACCTCTTCAGAGACGTTCTCTTCATAGTATTGTCCTTGGGGTATTCCTTCTGGCGGATTTCCCACCAGATCCAGCAACCTATTAACTTTCTCAATCTTTCCACCTATCTCCTGAAGATGTTCTTCCATTTACTGAACCTTGAGTCGCAGTATTTCAACAGTCTCTCCTAGGGTGAGCATGGTCTGATCTCCTTGGCTTTCCATTTGTAAGTCAACCTTTTTAGTGGAGATAAACTAGGGTAAGTTTTAAGTCTATTGGATTTTCTTTTAGGTATGTAATTTAGATCATTGGATCAATCGTATTCAGGCTTTAATACATAATAGCATATATAGCAAGTAGACATGTGAAGCACGTAGCAAGAAGTCATATAATTTGTAAACAGTTATACTACTCGTGTTCCTAAGGCCTTTTGAGCCAGGGCTATCCTAATCGTTTGAAACGTGCAAGTGCCGCTTGTAAAGATGAACCATTGCCCCAAAAATCATCATTCATTAATAATAATATCTTCCCCAAAGGGATTACAAAAAATGATGAAGCCGACATGGGGCTATAATAATAAAAGCGGAAAGCAGTAAATCAGCATAATTCTCCTCCAGCGGCTGATGTCAAAACTTGATCTGTCTTAGCTTTTTTGGCCCTTCGAAGGGCGGTATGAATGTGGAGAAGTTTCTGATACAACTCCATTCTAACTATTACGGGGTCTGACTCATCTAGAATTTTAGCCAAACACTCATCCATACCCTCCAGACGCTCCCTCGGGCTATCCCCCTCTCGAATCAACCCGTTTCTGACTTCGATATGTGTGGATCTTCTTGAAACATCATGATGAAGCATGGGCCTCGGGATTTGTGCACCGGCCATATGACCTTGCAGCCAGTCATGGTAGCCTGGGCCACATCCTGCTTCGAACCTGTCCGTGGCTAAGGTGTCTGGACCCTATTTCACACGACCGTTCCACTCTCAGAGAATTATTCCAGCATTCTTGATTTTCTATTCTGTGTGCTCGATGATGAACTGTTCGGGATTCCCTACTTGGGTTATTACTTGCCTTCTCCCAAGCTATCTCAGAATTTGAGACAGATAATAAGGACAGATTCCTCGAACTCCAACCAATGGTACAAATGGGCAATTCTTACCTCGGACTACTATGGTCTCTGATATAAAGTCAGGAAGCATCCATTGGATCGTATCCTCAATCAAATCAGCGAACCCTTTTTGGACACATACCCGAGATCTGGGCAGTAGTTTGTGAGCGATCTATCCTGTTCTGACGATTCAAGCCCTGAACCTCTTTTTCCATGTTGAGGTGTTTGATAATCCACCATTATATGGTCTCTGATTTGACTGAGGATCTATGCCATAGACGGACATAGTCATGATTGAGGGTAAGTGAACCAGGGTGCAATTGATAGTCCTTCTATGTGCATCACTTAACCATTCCCACCATCCTCTAAGCAAATTCGGAGCCCCGAGGATAATGTCAAACTGAATTCTTCGTTCCATCTACAAAATAGAACACTGTTAAGATTTCCCCCTTCCCGTAGGGCTAATGTTTCAACACATAGGCACAAGCACATTTCCATATAGCACATAAATGAAATGCGGTGTCTTCGGGTCATAAACCGTCCGAACACAGGGCAGTCTTCTTAATGAGCCTTAGGTAGGTCTGAGATACCCAAAGCTCATCTAGGTATGAATACTCTAGTTTGGTAGGATTTGGCTTCGCTCTATCCTAGTTATCACTAAAATGGGCTTTTTGCGTAATGATCAGCATCCGAGTGGACAATTGAAATTTGAGCAGGTGGGGGTCGTTGGACGATCACGAACCAACCCTACCTCATAACGATTCCAAAAGAAGTATTTGGTTTTATAGTGAAGGATCGACCGCGTGCTCCGCGAAGTCGCCTTTAATAAAAACAGTGTAAAATAAATGCCACGAGTGGCGGAGTTATGATATTCATGCAATGACAATTTATAATTGCGGAAAAATAAACACCTAAGCAGTTCAAACTAATAAATTTACATTATACTTGAATCCTTATGGTTAGAACCTTTAAGTTCCCCCGGCGACAGTCGCCATCATTACGATATTCGCATTTACGGCGGGGTTAGCGCTCAGAAAGCTACTACGAGTTTGTTGGTGCTCTTTCGGACTTGTTTTGAAAAAGAGTCACCACCTAATTTTTAGGAAATTAGGAAAACCATTGATGAAGGGTTTATTCAAATACCGTGAAAAAACTTTCGTAATCCAAAGTTCTAGGTAAGGGTTCTGGTAATCCCCTAGGGAAGGTGTTAGGCACCCCAGTATTAAGGATCCGTACTATATGTTTGACCTTCGAATTCCAATGTGTGATTATCTGCTTAAATTGCTTGTTTGGTGTTTATTTTCCACTTTATAAAATATAATCATTGGATTGCATATCATTGGTTTTAAAAGATTTGAATATATTCCTTTTATATATAGGGTAGTTTAGATTGGATTTATAATATTCAGATAAGAATAGGTTCCTTTATATATAAGGATAAGCTATTTTGTTCATGTAAAAAGAGTTTTGGTTTAAGAGTGTAAAAGTATATTTATTATCACACACTTTGTTCTCGGAATAAGGCCCGTATAACACGTTAGAACGTCTTATCCTAAAGCCTCGTATTTACGAACGTATTTTATTTTAACAAGTCTATTTATGAAAATGGCTTCCTCTTAGTATTAACTCATTTATATATGGAAACTGGTTTTGGCCTTAAATGGGCTTGAGCCCAAAAAATATTCATGTTTTGCAAGGAAAATGTTTTTGTGGGCTTAGGCCCCAAAACCCTTTGTTTTTCTCTTGTTGGGCTTGACCCCAAAAAATCACTTTTCTTTCTCTTTTGTTTCAAAATCAGATGGACTTTCAGCCCAATGCCTTTTATTTTTAGTCAAAAATTAAGTGGGCTTAAACCCAAAACCTTTGGTTTTAATTCAATCTCGACCAAAATTTATTTCCAATTTGGAAAGGTATCTTTACTTCAAAAGTATTAGTTTTTGTTGAAGAAAACATACTAGTACTCATGGTTTTGAAAATTCTCTATGCTTCCGTTATCCTGTATTAAGAAAAATGTTTTGTTACCCTTCAAGTCTTTGAAAATTATTATACGTGATTCGGGGTTTTGAAAATCCGTTTGGGGACTTAAAGTCGACTAAACGGTATATGCACCGTTGGCCTAATATGTCTAGTTCAGCCATAAGGGATTCCACTAACAATGTGTTAGTTACAAACATGACAAATACAATACACCCTTGAGATGTAAATTGATAAGGTAAAGGTAAGTTAGGCTAGGGGCGTACCAAGCCCCTAGTTAACCATTTTCACCTATGGTTGGGCCTTTATGCGATCTACAATATTTGCTTCCGTTTCCCTTCATAAAACTTGATGTATTTTGAAAGAAATGGCTTGTTGGGCCTCAGCCCAACAAACTTGGTTCTAATTAGGCCCAATTAGCATGCAGTGAAGAGGAAAAAGAGGGAAAAAGGGAACTCGGTTAGAAATTATATTACTGAACTCATCACAAGTATATATGTTCACAATATATATAAAACAACAAACACATGCATACACTCATAATTGTTGGGCTTATCGGGCCTAGAAGCCCAAATTCCAAACTTAAAGAAAGACCTGCTCGGCATCTGGTTTTCCTTATTTTGGACTAAGCTTAAAATATAGGGTTATCTTGTTGCTAGCTGAAGTGGGCCAGGCCCAGATCCATACCAAGTCTGAATTTAGACTAAAATTCAAGCCTAAAGAGCTCTACCCCCTCAGGTCCATTTAATACACCTCCTACATGGGATTAGCAGTCATATACATGCATGATATACAAATAATATACACATTTGATGTGTATATCGTGTGTATACCACCGCATATTACCTTTCTCTTTTGCCCGATTTTCTATGTATATCTCAAGTATGATTACTCCTCAAACTTAAACCTTGGACTCATGATCAATTAGTCATTATGTCAATCTTTCCAATATTAGCATAACATAGGACTCAACCTAGACTAAGGCCAGCATGCTCAATCTTCACCAGGTAACCCTTGAGCCTATCATAATAACTCCCCATACACAGCTTCAACTATCAGCAAATTATTTAGCTATTACCAGATCAAAGCAGCATACACTTGTAGCATAATGCTAACAGTATCAAGACCCACTAAGAGATTATAAGTAAAGGAAAGTCAAACATATTGATGTCATGATCACAAAGGGGGATTTGAGAACCAGATAGATCAAGGCCAAAATGACACAAAGGGATAGGTATGAAGAAATTCCTAAAGCTAGAGATAGCACAGAGATGGACCTCTAACCCCCAGTCTAGTTAAACAAAATAAGAACAGCATACAGATGGAATACATGGTTCACATTCACCACAACTTGCACAGAATGAAAATTGTGCCTTTTAATTTTAGTAGAATTTTAAAGAAGAGGAGGGAAAGCAAGAATTCAAAAAAAAAAAAACAGACTATATAATTGGTGTTCTATTGTCCATTTTAAGATAGCCCTTGATCATTAAAGGCTTCATATTAACCAGTTCTTTTCCCATTTCCAGAAAGTCAGTGGCATACACAAACAGATTCATTTTTTGACCTGAACTGCCTATTTAAGCACTTCGTAAATTCATTTTATACCAATCCCTTGGTGCAATGATAAGGTTTTAAGGGTTAAGTGTGTACACATAGCATATATGTCCCCCATGACTTGTGGAGTGCACCATGATACCTCTTATTTGGAGGAGGGGTGTTATGAACCAAGCAAGACTTGGTTCTTCCGAATCCTCACTTTAAGATGTCTTTAAAAAAGGCTCCTTCATGCCAAGTGTTCCATAGTCTATGCACCTCCATGATCCTCCAAACACCATCATTAAACCAATCCCCATCTAACACTTAGTCAACATTAATACGAGTTTCAGCCTTTTTGTTTGTTTAATCCATGATTCTAATCACAGTGTGACATTACCCCTTTACATTAGGCAGAACCTCAACAGACATACACATTGTCACGACCCAGCTAGTGGGCCATGACAGGTACCCGGAGCTAACTACCGAGCACCACTCATCATGCTATCTATCATACTGAACCTGGGCATACATCATTCCCATACAAGACTTATCATCAAAAGATCGTCAATATCCCCCAAAACATGTTTATGTGCATAAGCCCACGAGGCTACAAAAATGATATACAGAATATATAATGAAAAAGTCTCACAACATCTACAACCCACACATAAGTATCTACGAGCCTCTAACTAGAGTGTCGGAATCATAAGGATGGGACAGGACCCCGCCATGCCCCAGTATGTACACAAAAGAATATACCAAGAGATGGCGACTCCAGAGTAGTGGAGTGCTCTACAAATCACGAACAAGCTCCTAAGTGTCCGCACCGTCTCCTCGTCTACCGGTAATGAACACAGACACCATAAAAGAAAAAAGGACGCGCACGAACAATGTACTGAGTATGTAAGGCATGTATATCAACACAATAAAGAAGTAAGAGAACATGATAAGAAGAGATAACCTGTAACTTTTTGACTCTTAAGGCGGAATCATGCATGTGAACTTCCATAATAAACAACATAATATCTTGTATATACACATATAAACTGCCCGTCCATATAGGTACGGTGTGATCATTATTAGCCCGCGTTCGGGCCTCCCGCCTCTGAGCCTCCCTCTTCTGGGGTAACCATCTCAAGCCGCCCACTAATGGTGTCTGTCCATGCCATATAGACATGGTGTAATCATCATCATAGCTGCCATTATTACGCCGTCATAGTGGCACCGCCCGGCCATATAGGCGCGGTGTAATCATATGTATATATAACATAATGCATGTATGAGAGCTCAAGAAAAGCTATAACTCTATCAGAGTGACGTAAGGTCGGTAACCTCCGTTTATGTTATGGAATAATCATGATCGTCATTCCTCACCTTGAAGGAACTAGTAACATGAGGTGAGACTAACAACAATGAACAATCATCAACCAAAACATAGAATGATATCATAAACCTCACGAAAGCATCAATGCATAAACTTTGGAAGCTTTAGAATTAAAACCATCAACCTCATCATTATCACAAAACATATCTCATCTCCATCTCATAAGGAGCTGTTGAGAATCTTTAACTTTCATCCTTTGGGATGTAAGAAGGTCATGGAAATATAAAAAAAAAAATCATAACATAAGAATCATGCCTTTGAAAGAAGGGGGCTAGCCTTACATACCTTTACGACTTCTCAACGACTAAACGCTTTCCCTCCAAGCTCACCACTCTACATTCACAAGAATTCGTCCTACATTAAATCGTTAGAAGCATGCTTAAAGCTAAGCTAAGGCGACTAAGGGCTAACGAAAATTGGGTAGCACTTCCTTTGTTTCTATAACTTTCTCCATATAATATAACAACTCCCAAACATCAATAACAACACCCATACTATCACAATCAACAACTTCTTCAAGTTGAATATTGTTCACTTCCCACTTTCACCTTCAAATCCTCCTTAACGATGAGTACAACACAACATTATATTCGTTCTTCACAGAACGCTTCCTCAACATTATTAGCATCATTTATAATAAAGTTATACGCATCTCATACTAAGAATCATGACTCAAATGAAGTTGCTACTCAAATACCATTATTTCCATATTTGAGCTCATACTCAACATTTTTATCGAATCTAAGTCTTTTAACCACTCAATACATTTAACAACATAAGATAAGTGTGCAACTCACCTTTGATTATGTCGGAATGATCTTTGGATGAAGATACTTCGCTTGAGAAGAACCCCAACTTCAATACTAAAGAAGTTCTTGGCTTGCATCAACCCTAGTGAGCATCCACACTCTTAGTTTTCTTGATCCTTGGTGTTGATATTTGATTTTTCCTTGGGTATGTGTTGATATGGTTTGGAGAGGGTTCTAGAGGTTTTGAGAGAGTTGGAGAAGATGAGAAATGAAAGAAATGAATTTTGGGGTCCCCTTTTATAAAATTAGAAAGCTGCCCGACGAGGATTATACGGACCCTTATACGGTCTGTATAAGTGACCGTATAATACCTCCAGTGAAAGACCCCTCTTTGGACAGGTTATACGGTCCCTTATACGAACCATATAAGTTATAGGGCCGTATAAGCGGCCATATAACTCACATTTTTCGAAGTTGATCCCGTTGTTTCGTTTGACTTTCAATCCTTGTGAAACCTTCTTGACACTTGTATTATACTTCATTAACCATCTAAGGAGCCTTATAACTTTTCCTCAAGGCGTTACTAAATCAACGTTAGCTCGGTTGTTACGAAATCTTTCCCGAACACAACTTATAGTCCACTTCCTTTGACGAACTTAGTTTCTCCAAGTCGCATGACTTCAAAATCTTGTCGTATACCCTTTGAAGCTATCAAGTACTCTCCTTAAGGCTATACGGACGCCATGTTCCCCTTAAGCTTGCGTTAGTCTATTCACAGCTCGACGTACGAAAAGTCCGAGGTGTAACACACATTCTTGTTTCGAGATTGATTTATACATATCTGAACGTATATAGAACCAAGACAACACATTACCATCCCAGGAGAAAGCCAAACATCATTATCAATCTCATTGTTTAACCATGATCATTACATATTCTATGTTTTAAATCATGACTTCAAGAAATCACACAAGATAGTTCACATGTAAGAAAACTGGACAAGATTGAACCCAGGTTTTCCCTCCTCTTTAACTCCCTTTTATTTTTGAAAGCCAAAGACTAATTTTTCATTAAAATAAAGTAGTTAAAGTTATGCTAACACTTCCAGTTTTATACTATTGAGATGAGGTTTGTAATTAATTTGAATTTCATCCTATTATAGCTAAGTGTAATCATTCAGGATCAATACAGATTCCAAACACATAAAAGTCCAAGGACTAAAAGGGCTACTCAAGACTGGACCAATGCTAAGTATCAAAGAACTAAGCATTCAACATCAATGATAAGCATAAACCACTAATGATCAGACCCTAAAGCAACTAAATTAACACAATTAAGCACAACAAGTACTAACTAAGCAGATCATTTAGCATAAACTGAGTAGATAATTAAACATAAATATTAACTAAGCAGAAAATTTAAAAGAAAAGACTATAATAAGATAAAATGTTACCTTTTGGTTGTGCAGCCTGGTTCAAGAATAGATTTGGAGCCTTGGGCTTCCTCAATCAATCCTTAGCCACGCAAATAAAGAAAATCAAACTTTTGAAACTAAAAACTCAACTTTGAAGTCGAGTCTTAAAATTTTGAACTTAAAATCCCAAGTTATGAGCATAAAACTCAAGGTCAGGGTTTTCTCGTGCATGTAGGTCTGTCTCAACTTGGAGCCGGGCCTTCTTTTCGTACAATTACGGATACGAAAATAATGGTAAAAATCGGATTCAATTGTCAACTGCCCCTATCGGAAATAGGATTGACTATCTGTTTGTTGTTAAATAGAACCCCAAAATTCATCCTAAACCCTAGACTACCGATATGGGACAAGTAAGCAATCTAAAATTTCTACACTCAATACATGAATCTGTCACACCCTTAATTCGATAGGGTGTGATGGGCACCCGACCCTTACCTAGGGCCGAGCGAACCCGCTGACTTTCGTAATACTCATAATCATACTGGGCCCGCAAAACATGACATAAGCACATAATGAAATTTTTTTTTCTTTCGAAAACAAACATGCCTTTCATCTTTGTCAAATCAAATCAAACTAGCATCGTATGAAATCTGTAAACATATGAAGTTCGTAACACAATGCATAATAATACATCGGCTTACATAGCCGCTTACAAAACTGACATATCATACACACGACACTGTCTGCAAAGTCTCTACCATAACTTCAGATACCATACAAAAGCACTCTGACTCGGCAGCACTCCGGAGGAAATGGAGCTCGCCAATCCAGCTGGAACATCTTCTGCTAACATCACCTACTCATCTGTGGTACCTGCGCGGCATGAAACGCACCCCGAAGAAAGGGTTCATTGATGAAATATGTACTGAGTATGCAAAGCAGGAAGTACAGAAAACGAAGTCATAACCGAAGTACGGAGTACAGAAAGTGAGCACAATAGTCAGGATACTAAAGTGCTTGCATCTGACATACAAATCATACATAGGAGGTACAGAAGACAAATATGATAATCAGAATGCCAAAATGCTTCGCTTTCTTTTTTTTTTTTTTTTTTGAAAACATTTGCCTCACATATACTGAAAATCAAACATATCATATTAGCTGACATTAACCGATGTGGGATTCGCCTAGACCAGTGTGGAATTTGTCGCACCACTGGGTTTGCCCCACCACCGGTTCTGATACCAACTGATCATAATCCAGACTGTCAAAATCACATATCATATACACCCATATCGTGTCCCGACCCTCTAGTGAGGGACTCGGTAAATAAGATCAAATCATCATACTATCACATATCATATCACATATCATCAAATCATCATATTATCATATCACATACCACATACGGTCCGTAATGGGACCCGGCGGACAGAACATGGTCGCCCCTCCTGCCTCGGGCGCCATAACACATCATACTTCGGAAAGTTGCATATCTCCAAACCCGACATACCGCGGTCAAATATCCAGCGGTCAATATCACCTGACATACCGCGGTCAAATATCCAGCGGTCAATATCAGCCGACATACCGCGGTCAAATACCCAGCGGTCAATATCACCCGACATACCGCGGTCAAATACCCAGCGGTCAATATCACCCGACATACCGCGGTCAAATATCCAGCGGTCAATATCACATAGACACGGTACCCGGCCCTATAGCGGAGGGGCTCGGCGAACCGGACACATCATACTCTAGAATATCATATAGTGCGCACGAAACATACCGGCCCGGGACTCGGCGAAAGAGGTAATAACAGAATGCACGAGCAGAATCGTGGGAAATCATATGCAATGCAAAACACTTACAAAGACCCAACAGCATAATCAAAGCGAACTATTATTTACAACCCAAGATAATAGTCAAATCAGATTTTCTTCCGAATATCACTCGGGAACATATCAAACCGAACTTCAGAAACCATAGTCATGTATCAAAATCACATACATAAAAATTCTTATTTCAGACTCAACAAATAAATAAGTAATCATACTCGGGGGTCGAAAAGGTAGTCGTTTTAAGTTCTTTCAAAAAGTCGTTAGCATTACACAAAGGAAAGTCGCGGAACCCACAGACGAGCGTCAACCCAATCCGGGCCCGCCTATGAAAATTTAAGTCATCATACGTTATAGGATCATTTGCGAACATATCAAAGCCATCCGGTTCTGTCTGTGAAAGTTACGGGCGTTCGTAGTTACAAAACTCTTTTGAAAACAAAACTTTTTATGCAACATTTGAAAACCAGTCATACAAAGACATATAAACCATAGCTTGGCCATATAAGGATGCCAACATCAAGAAGCAAATAAGCCTCGGAAACATGCTCGGACTTTAAGAATAGAATTACCCCCAAGGCTCGTAACGTATCATAGCCTAACCACATCTAAGACATGCCAAAAGAAGGAAACGTAAGTTTTACATACCTCGTTTGCTTCCTAAGCTAATCCAAACGTAAGTCTCGGGCTCTCCAAGAGCTACAATAACGTCATTAAACACCAAACATTAGCTTTAAGCACTTAAGAATCCAATCCCAAGCCATTACTTTATTTACAGAAATTTGGGCAGCATTTCCCCTATAAGTTCAACAACCCCGAGAATTCAACTCGGCCAATATTATCAACAACAATACCAACAACCATTCCAACAACATCAATAATCAATCTCAAACGCATTCTAACGTTAGTAACTCTTGTCTATACAATTCGACGATACTTCATTTTCATTCAAATCAGCCACATACGATCAAACCAACATTAATATTCACACGTTCAAATACTAATCCAAACCATTCAAACAAGATTCAAGAACACTTCTAACAATCTGCACAATGTTCAAAACAACCCAACCAATACACTATGCCACCCGAAACCTCTCCAAATTCAATAAGACAACAACAATACATTTCTTTCTTCCAAACTCATGAACTACACCAACAATCTACACATTAGCAACATTATTTTCATAAATACAAAAGACCACATTAAAATCATATTAACCTCCAAATCAGCCCACACGATTATAGCTTCAACTCGGATCATTAAACTTTCATTTTACATCATAAAATCCATAACAACAATAACCAAAATACTACATAAAATCAGTTCATTCCCTAACATACAAAACAGCCCATTTTCGGCCAACACCTCCACCCACAAACTCCATGATTTTCATCCATTTCCACACACTATAACAACACCCAAACATGCTAAATACAATTAATTCACCATTCCTACACAACATCATATATGCACGGCTAGACACCAACATGCACGGCTCAACTTCAACACCACAATTTCATGAACTTTATTCATTTCTACCTATCACAACATGTACAAATCATCCATGAGACATGAAAAATAAGATTGAACCATACCTTTTTCCACCTAGTTCTCCCTCGGCTAGAATTATGTTTCGCAAAAACGAACGCTTTGCTTGCTCCACCAACTACTCCACGTTGCAGAGGACCTTCCAATTAGAAGAAAATCTTGAAGAAAACAATTTTTCATGATCAACTCCATAGGGCTGGTTCGGCCAGCCCCTCTTGGCCGTTTTCTCCTTCTCTTTTTTTTTCTTTCTCTTGATGTTTCTTGAATTTTCTAGGATCAAAAATGATGACTAACTATTTGACTTGGTCATCCTTTTGGTCATCCTTTGGTCTATATATACATGTCCCCTACAAATATAATTTACACATGTGGCCTATGGCCCACCTCACACACATGGCCACATATGGCCATTTTCATGAAATGATTAGTTTCCAAAATTTCACTTCTAGCCCTAAATTTTCATGAAATGCCTAACTTTCCATAATTCACTTTTGACCCCAAATTTTTCTTATTCCAATTTTACCCTTAACACTCCATGCCAATGAAAAGATGAATATGCAACTTATGCACTTTTAACAAAATCGGAAGAAATTACAACCTTGTCCTTAACTTATCATGACTAACTCGGATTATCCCAATGTACCAAAATACGGGATATAACAGAATCTACGGCTATGAATCAATGAGAAGAACAAATATATGGCCAGATTTGGATCAATTTTGGTTGATCTGGTCCATACCCTCTTAAACCAATAGAAAATGAGGATTTCAAATACAATACAACAAAAATAATTAAAAGAGTTCAGTGTTTGACCGTGAATTCAGTAAAAGAAAGGAAAAGAGAGATTTGTACCGTGTTTGGGTTGAGTTAGGTGAAAGAATGGTGCAAATAGGATGGAGCAATAAATGCTTTGCCCTTTTTTGCCCCTTCACAACCTTTACACACCTGCAACCTCTGGTTTTTTGCCATGTTAGGTTGAGGTGACGAGGATACAGGGTAGAGAGGCAGGTGGCGGCGCATTCTAGGGTTCTAAACCCTAGCAGGTTTCACGAAAATGGGGCAAAAGTGTAAGTATAGAAGGGGTCTGCCCTTTTACACTTATAGTGATTGGGCCGGGTCAGCCTAGTGGGGCCGGACCCGGCCAAATTTTAAAATAAAGGAAAGGGGGCCTGACTTTGCATATATGTATAAATATGTATATCATCCATGCATATAAGTGTATATGCATAGTATAGACGGGTATTTCGGGAAAATTTCACATACTATAATCATAAAATAGAAATATCTTTATTTTGTTCAAATTGTTTTAATTAAAACCAGGATAAGTACCATAAAAACAGTTAAATTCTAATTTAAATGCTTAATCTTCCTAAAATAGAAATGCACTTGTTTTCACTTAATTAATCCGGATCCCTTGACCTTGTCGGAGTAGAATACTTTACGATGATTTGTATTTGTTCAAAATAAATAACTTATAATTAGCTACTTCATTGAGAAAATAAATACTCTTGCATTTTTTTCTTGAAAATATACTAAAAATGTAAAAATGACATGCAGTTGCTCTTTTGCCGGGGTTTTCCAAATGCAAGGGCAAAATGCCACCAGGATAATTTTGTAAAATTGATTTTGACTTATAAAATGCATATTCTACTCCGTCTATAATCTAGGGACTCCGGATAATAAATAAAAATTCGAAGGTCAAAAATTAGGTGTCAACAGGTCTAAACGCACGTAATGACCAAATGCGTCATTACATCAGATATCAATTAAACAATCGTTCGTCCTCAAACGGAGAAGAAAGGAAACAAAGGAGAGGCAAATGAATCTCGAAGGGACTAATAAACCCTTAGGCTCAACTTGCCCTTCTTCCCAAATTGCATCACACCCTTAATAGGTGAAACCTTGAACAGAACCTGCTCGCCAACCATAAACTCTAGATCACGAACCTTCTGATTCGCATACTCCTTTTGCCTACTCTGAGAAGCAAGAAACTTTTCCTGAATCAGCTTCACTTTGTCCAAGGACTGTCTCAACAAATCTGTAGCCCAAGGCCTCACCTCGAAAGCATCGAATAACCCAATTGGAGAATGGCATTTCTTACCAAACAAAGCCTTGAACGGTACCATGTTGATACTCAAGTGATAACTATTGTTGTACGCAAACTCTGCCAACGGTAAGAATTGGTTCCAATGACCACTAAAGTCGATCACAAGCTCTCAACATGTCCTCAAGCACCTGAATAGTCCTCCTGGACTGTCCATCGGTCTGTGGATGAAATGTGGTGCTAAGATCTAATTGAGTACCCAACTCCTTCTGCAAAGTCCTCCAGAAGTGGGAAGTAAACTGAGTGCCTCTATCTGAGATGATGGAAATGGGCACTCCATGCAATCAAATGATCTCTCTAATGTAAATCTGCGCCAAATTCTCTGTATTGTAAGTAATCTAAACCAGAATGAAGTGCGCAGACTTAGTCAACCTATCCACAATAACCCAAATCGAATCCAACTTGCCCAAGGTCTTCAGAACACCAACCACGAAATCCATAGCAATATTCTTCCACTTTTACTCGGGAATAGGCATCCTCTGAAGCACACCACCTGGTATTTGGAGCTCATACTTAACTTGCTGTAATTCAAACACTAAGAAACGAAATCCGCAATCTCTTTCTTCATCCTACCCCACTAATAGTGCTACCTCAAATCATGATACAACTTTGTTGCACTCAGATGAATAGAATATCTGGACCTATGAGCCTCCTCTAATATCAAACGAATTAATCCACCCACACGAGTGCAAATGCACCCCTTAATCCTCAAGACACCCTCTGTAACACCCCGTAAACTTGAACTAGGTATGAATGTGTAAAATCTAGTGTTAAGATGATATTTTATCTATATGAATCCATTCTTGATGAATTCGAGTAGAAGGTAGTTGTTTTGAAGTCAAACCAACTAGTGAAAAGTTCTTAAGGGCTCTTAATCTCGCCTAAGTTTTGGTAGGTCTGTCTTCTGGGCGATTTTCATGAAAATGTGTTGAGAATTTGGAAAAACTTCCCTGATGAAAGTTTTTTATATCTTTGAAATATCTTTCCAACGGTAGGTTTCCCAGCCTAAGAAAAGTTAAGTACAAAAAGTTATGCCTATTTTACTTAAACCTGTCTGGACGCAAAACATTCTGGAAATTTGGCCTGTGTTATGGTGAGACGTTACGGACCGTCACACGTGTTACGGACCGTAACACTGCACTGTAATGCCTCAAAAATCATCAGAACTCTCTGAAAATTTTCGCTCAAGGACGGTCCAAAAGATGGTCCGTAACACAAAGGACAGCTCGTCCATTGGGGGCGTCTTTTGGCCCGTTTTCACTAGAAAAATATAAATGAGGCACTTATTTTGTTTATTCCTCCACTTTCTGAAAAACCCTAAGAACGAAAACCCTTCCTCCAAGTCTTCAACTCAAAGGTAAGAATATCTTTATCATTATTAATCAATCCTAGCATCAAACCCATGATTCTTAACATAATTCTTGTAACAAAAACCTAGGGTTTGCAAAGTAATCCTTCTCAAAGTTACTCAAGCTAGGGTTTTGGTTGTTCTTCACTAAGAAGGTGAATTGTTAAGATATGTAAAGCATAGTTAAGGTATGTCTCTCGTTTAAGAACTTATTTTGAATGAAAATCACTTTTTGAAACTATTGTTGGAAGTATAAATTTCATTCAAGGTTCTTTAATGAATAAAAAGAAAAGTAATTTTTTCATGTTTCTTGAACGCTAATTCATGTCTAAATGGTGGTTAATGTGTGTGAGGGAACAAACCCACATTAAACCTATATTGTAACAAACCCTATATATGTATATGATATTATGAACTTTTTTCTCTATAAGAGATGCTTAATAATGATGGTTAAGGGTTGGTAATGATATTTTCATTGATGAATTAGGGCATGGAAATCTTTTGTAAAGAAGTTAAACGTTTTCAAAACATTGATTGAAATGACTTATTCTTGCAATATGGCATAATGAACCTTAATGACAATTGATGATGTGACTACATTACAAATGAATTATGAATTGGCTTAGGCTATGAAAATTGGTTATTGTGTTTTGCCTAGCTACTCGGGAGGAAGGGTAGCCACTATGGATCCTAGTGTCATAATGACTAGCCATTCGGGAGGAAGAGTGGTCACTTCCGAGTTCGCTACCTGGGGTGTGATTATGCCTAGCTATTTGGGAGGAAGGATAGCCAGCGTTGAATTTCATATTCCAGTGTGATGCGCTGCTATGATTAGGGAACCTCAAAAGTCATCCCTTCATTATGATTGATTTTTTTTGGGCCTGTATTGGCAAGTGTGATAGTCCTATCTTTAATGGAACTGTTGTTAATAATCATGATCAACTTAAATGGCATATTTGGCGGTTGGAACTTGACAAGGACTTTATAACTTGTTTTGATAATTGTCTTTCATTGAGATAAACAAGCTGAATAATTATTTCCTTATTGTGTCACACTATCTTCAGAACTGATTTCTTTATATGTTATTACACTTTATTTTCATATCACTTGATGTCCCCGAGGCAATCACTGAGTACAAAGTACTCAGGCATACCATTGTTGTTTTTGTGGTATGTTAGGTAACGAAGAAGAGCAGGTTCGTGACATTCAGAACGTTTAGGAGAACTTGCTGGTGCTGCTGATTTGGTGAGCCCACATGCTTGTTCGTGGGACACCCCATTTGTTGATTCCATTTATTTATATTAGTTTCCGGGCTGCGTCCCGATGAGTTAGACATTTATTCCTTATTCTTAGAAGCTCCTTAGTATACATTCGAATGTGGGTAGAAGAAGAGTTGTTGTTTAACTCTTTCGGGCACACTATTATGTGTTGGTTGAATTATTTAAATTATAAAGACTTCCGCTGATTTCATTCTTACATCATGACTTGTTTAAGTTTATTTTATAAACTGTTGGAGGTGATTATTGAACCAGGCAGGTTCAAGTGTCATTGTGCATCTTTTAGGTTCTTCCGATGTTATTCATGACATCGGATGCCGGTCAGACGTGGGTTTTGGGGCGTGACACCCTCACTATCAAGCATGGACTCTTTGGCCTTAACACTCAACACCTTGTCCCGAATCTTACAAAAGTTCACATCATCGAACTGTTGGGCCTTAATCTGCTCCAAAAGAGACGACCTCACCTCAGCACAAGCCAGAACCTTACCAAGTTCTGAAATATCCAATCTCACAAAGCTATTAGCCATAGTCTAAAACTCCATGACTAAATGATGCTCCAGAATAACCAATCGAGCTAAGCTACCCATACTCACCGCCTTTCGGCTCAACGCATCAGCTACCATATTTGCCTTGCCCAGATTGTAAAGAATAGTGATATCATAATCCTTAAGCAACACCTTCCATCTATGCTTTCTCGAATTAAGATCCCTCTAATTGAAAGCATGCTGAAGATTGTGGTGATCGATAAATGCCTCACAATGAACCCCATATAAATAATGCCTCCAAATCTTCAATGCGAAGACTACCCCCGCCAACTCCAAATCATGAGTGGGGTAGTTATTCACATGAACCTTCATTTGCCTCGAAGTATATGTGATTACCTTGCCTTCTTGCATCAACATACAACCCAAACCGATGCAAGAAGCATCACAATATACGGTGAAGTCCTTACCCTCCACGGGTAATGCCAAAATCAGGGCTGAAGTCAACAAAGCCTTGAGCTTTTGGAAGCTCTCTTCACACTCATCGGACCACTGGAAAGGAACATTCTTCTGAGTCAATTGAGTCAACTGCGAAGCAATTGATGAAAACCACTTCACAAATCGACTATAATAGCTCGCAAGGCCCACGAAACAACAAATCTCAATAACTGAAGTAGGCCTCGCCCAATATCTTTTTGGGATCAACCATAATCCCGTCCTTAGACACAACATGTCCCGAAAATGCTACAGAACTGAGCGAAAACTCACACTTAGAAAACTTGGCATACAACTACTTTTCCTTCATTAGACCAAGCATGATCCTCAAGTGCTTTTCATGCTCTTCCTTATTTCGAGAATAAACCAAGATGTCATCAATAAACGCAATCACGAAGGAATCCAAATACGGCTTCAAGATCCCATTCATCAAATCCATAACTGCTGCGGGGGCATTGGTAAGCCCGAACGACATAACCAGAAACTCATAATGACCATAACGGGTCCTGAAGGCTGTCTTCGAAATATCCTCCGCTCGGATATTTAACTGATGATACCCTGACCTCAAGTCGATCTTAGAGAAGGCTGACGTACCTTGAAGCTGATCGAGTAAGTCGTCTATGCGGGGTATCAGATACTTGTTTTAAATAGTAACCTTGTTCAATTGCCGATAATCGATACACATCCGCATAAAACCTTCTTTATTCTTCACAAGTAGCACGAGAGCACCCTAAGGGTAAACACTAGGACGAATGAACCCTTTGCTCAAATGATCCTGCAATTGTTCCTTTAACTCTCTCCACTCAGATGGAGCCATACGATAAGGTGGAATAGAAATAGGCTGAGTTCCTAGCTCCAAATCAATACAGAAATTGATATCATGGTCAGGCGGCATACCAGGCAAGTCTGCGGGAAAAACCTCTGCGAACTCGCTAACTATAGGAACAGACTCTAAGAAAGGAGTATCCGTGCTTGTATCATGAATCTGATCCAAGTAGGTTAAACATTCTTTATCCACTAACTTTTTTGCTCGGAGGTACGAGATGATCTTCTTAGGAGTAAGGCTGGGAGTACCCTTCCACTCTAAATGCAGAATACCAGGCATAACTAACGTGACTGTCTTGGAGTGACCATCCAAGATCGCATGGTATGGAGATAACCAATTCATGCCCAAGATAATATCAAACTCTACCATACTATGAATCACCAAGTCTACCCACGTATCTTAGCCCTCAAAAGTAACCACACAAGCCCGATAGACTCGATCTACCATCACAAAATCTCCAATCAGAGTAGACACACGTATGAGCACATCAAGAATATCACAAGTCATAGCCAATCCAGTAGAAAAGTAGGTAAACACATATGAGAAGGTAGAATCCGGATCAAATAAAATTGAAGATTCCCGATGACAAACAAAAATGGTACCTGTGATGACTGCATCAGAAGCCTCCGCCTCTGGTCTACAAGAGAAGGCATAACAATGGACCTCTCCGCTACCAGACTGCGCATCACCTCGGCCACACTGGCCTAAATGAGCTCCTCTCCTAGAACTACCCCTACTGGGAAAATAACCACCTCTAGCAGACTGAGAACCATTGCAGCCTGTAGGAGCACCGCCTCTACTTGCATGTCCACCCCTGCTACCTGAAGGTGCTGGAGTCCTGGAGTCTGAAATCTGGAACCCTACTAGGACCTACTGTGTTTAGGCCTGGGACACTCTCTGGTAAAGTGGCCCTAGTTGGCACACTCATAACATCTCACCTCCCGAGGCTGTGACATAGAAGCTGAAGAACCGATATAACCACCATGGTCTGTAAGTCGAGAAATAGAACCCCTAGAAGTCTACCCACCACTGTAACTGTTACACCTCACACTTTCAGAGCATGAGCACGCCACATATTTTACCGTATTAATGGAGTATCGGAGATGTCCCATGAAGTTTTGAAAGGTATAAGCCATGGGAAGTACGTAACAATGAAGTAAAGGATGAATTACGATCTCGTAAGTCGTAACCGGGAAGGACAACCTTGGAACCAAAGGACATGACCATTATCAAGTATAATTAATGATAAATATCATGTATGGAGTGTTTCGGAAGATTTCGGGACCAAGCAAATCGAAGAAAATAAGTTTGTTGAAAATTTGGAAAATTTGGCAAAATTTTGGACAGAAATTTTGGGTCAAATTTAGAGAAGTATATCTCCTAGTATATCAAGAGTTTTGAGGTGTTTCAAGAGTCTAAAATGAAGTTCGTCGAGTGTAGTTTTCAATGCAACAAACCATTCATTGATATGACATCAGAGTAGGGAGATATGGGCATTTCAAGATAAGTTGCCAAATGGCTCCGCGGGCCCCACTTGGAAAGTCGGTGGAACCGACTTTCAAAGGGTATAAATACCCTATTATTCCCCTTTTTTCATCATTTACACTTCTTTTGAGTTCTAGACACATCCATACACTTCTCTTAAACACTTATAACCCCTTAAATCAAGAATTCAACAAGATTACACCAAACTAGTTCATGAAAAGTGATTGTTCTTGTTTTTACTTGATGTTGTGGTGAGTTTGGTCTTGAATAAAGTTGGTGTGGCTAAAGTTCTTCAAGTATAAGGTATGTTCTTCATCCTATCTCTTATGTTGAGTTGATTTGAAGGTTTAGCAAGTCTTAAAAGTGAAAATAGTTATGGAGGAAAGGTCATAAAGTGTTGTGTTGTAGTTGTTGAGTTTATGGAATATTTTGAGCATGTTGTGGTTGTGTTTTTGGGATAATTTCCATGTATATGGATGGTATCTAATGTTGTTGGTGTGTTGATGAGATTATGCTCCTTGATTAGGAAGAAAGGAAGTGTATATTGTTATTGTATGTTGATAAACATCGTGTGGGATGTTTTATGGAATATTTTGGTATTGATGATGATGCCGTTGGTGTAAGTGTTGTTGTTGTTTTGTTGGTTGTTGGTATTGTGATTTCGGGCTAGGAATATAAACAGGAGAGATGTTGCCCGAATTTCGACAGATTTTAAGGGGATTTAATTTGAAGGCTTAAGATAAGTATATGACGATAAGCCTAATAATAGTATGAATTCTCTTGAATTTATATGTAGATTAGGATAAATGATCTTATGAGATTGCAAGAAGAAGTATGTTAAGGCTAGACCCTTTCTTTCTAAAGGCATGATTCTTTTCTTATGAACCCATACATGTTTTCATAATATCCTTATTTCCCAAAAGCTAGAAGTTCATGATTCTAAACCTATGACTAAAGATAGATGATTATGATGAAAAGTAGATGATGATGATATTCCATTTCTAGATTCCAAAGTGTTATGGTTTTGATGCTATTATGAGATTATTGAGCTTATTTCATGATTTCTTGATTTTATTCATTGTTGTTGATCTCACCTTATGATAATTGTTCCTTCAAGGTGAGATATAGCGATGATGATTGATCCATAATATAAATCGGAGGTTACCGACCTTACGTCACTCCGATAGAGTTGTGGCTTTTAATTGGGCTCTCATGCATGCTTTATATATATGTAAGTATTTTCTTTCACACCACGCCTTAATGGCCGAGCAAGTATATATATATATAACACCGTGCCTACATGGCGGGCAAGATAACATATATACATGGCCGATTGAGACATTTTATTTAGCATGGGCGCGTGAGATGATTAGTGAGACATATGTTATCATTGT
Organism: Lycium ferocissimum; assembly: GCF_029784015.1. Lineage (NCBI taxonomy): Eukaryota > Viridiplantae > Streptophyta > Magnoliopsida > Solanales > Solanaceae > Lycium > Lycium ferocissimum. The sequence continues at coordinate 4,472,226 of NC_081345.1, read as the reverse complement.
ATTAATCATATGAGTGCCTATGTCGGGTGAGATATATATATATATATATATATATATATATATATATATATATATATATATATTTTTTTTCTTTAAAAAGCATGCATGGTATCCGCCTTACGAGGCAATCGATGTACATTATTTTATCTCATGTTATGTTCCATATTTCTTGTTATGTTGTTATTCATGCCTTATATATATATATATCGGGTATATCATTACGGACGTCCCGGCTCTTTTGTTTGTGGCCTTCCGCTCATGCCCGCAGTGGTACAGGAGACGGATCGATCCGTAGGAGCTTTATCGATCGGAATTCTGAGGCTCCATTTTGCCATGTATATATGGGTATGTCTATTGGTGTTGGTCCTTTATGGTCACTTGTATTCTATGTAGAGGCTCGTAGACATGTGTGTACGTTGTTAGACATTTCATAGCCTTAACCCTATCGGTTCATATCGTTGTATAACATTTTAGTAGCCTTGTCGGCTTGTGATGATGGACATAATTTTGAAGATTATATAGAGATGTGTCGTTATGTTGTGATATATGTCTTATATATATATATATATATATATATATCTATTATGGTCCACGAAATGATTATGAGATTGTATGTGTGTGAGGTGCTTCGGTGGTTTAGCTCCGGGTGCCCGTCATGCCCTCTAGTTGGGTCGTGACAAAAGTGGTATCGGCACGTTCATCCAGATTTGGGGTGTGACTACTTGAGCCGTGTCGAAGTAGAGTCTTGTTTATGGTGTGAAGTGTCCACACTTATAAACAAGAGACTGCAGGGCATTTAGGAATGATTGACCCTTCTTTCTCATCTTAGATCGTGCTGTAGAGCTAAATTATAAGATGTGATGTCCCTGATTCTAACCCTAAATGTTTTGATTGTGGATGAACAGTTGATTATGCCGCTATGAAGTAATTTATGAGAATTGAAGTTGATACTCCGAAAGGTATGTTCCTGTCTTATTGATATTGATAGACTTTGATATAAGAACTTGAGCTAAATGTTACGGGTAATTGTGATCGCCCTGTGAGGCATTGGATGTGTTTTTGGGTTTGTGTGTGCGGGAATGAGGCGATAAGAAGTATAGAGGAAACTCTGCCAAAATTTTTACAAATTGAATTGTTTGAATGTCTATGCTATAGAGAAAGAATGAAGGGAAAATGTGACAATCGGATGTTTGGTAAGTCATGATTGAATGAACAATTATGAGATGCTTTCAAAGAGAAGTTTTAGAATGATTTTAATTTAATTTAAGGGAAGAACCCTGGAGGGGAAAAATGATTAGTAATTAAAGGAGTTGGAATGAGTGCATTCGAGATTTCGGAGAATTGAGATTTATTGAAGATATAGGGAAAGTTGACACTAAGAATTCAAATGCAGTATTATGATTTATAGATAGATTGGTGAGTAAAGAGATAACGAAAAGATATTGATATGGAAATATAAGTTAATATATATATATATATATATTTATATATATATATATATATATATATATATAAGATCGGGACGGGTTGATGATATATAGGCACACAGACTCGTTTTATCGGACTTTCCTATATGATGTGAGTTTACATTGGGATTTAGAAGTCACCAGTCATTCGACTTCAAGGGGATTCTGAGTATTTGATAGTTGGTACTATTCTGAGAATTATTATGGCCGAGTTACTTCGGGTATTAATGATGACCTTGAACTCAAGAATGAGAAATGGTTAGGTAAGTTGGATTGCAATTATGATTATTTTCTGGATTGTTTATATAACTTCTAAATGTGATGTTGCTTGGCCGACGAAGGAAGTAGAGATTGTATCAACCTTAGGAATATGTGGTGTATTTCTAGCTAATCCTTATAAGAAGGCTTTACCTCAATTTTTTTTTTTTTCAGACGGGTGTTGTGAAGGTTATTTGACGATAGAGAAATTAGGTGCGATGTCGGTTTATGTGTAAGGAGAGAAGAGAGTAGGTGTACAAGTGAAGATAAAATATCGCAAGGATCGATTCGGTTGCTACAAGAAAGTAAAGGATGCGAGGTTGATTATCTTAGACAAAGAGACAGGGTACAAGTACGAGTAAAGATTTTTAAGTAAAGTTATATCGCCAGGATTTACAGTTAGGACATAGAAAGATATGCTAGGAAGACCTACAGATTTAGACATACGAAAAAAGAATATGAGAAACCAGAATAGCTCGAGGGAAATTAGGAGCATATGAGCTTTACAATTAGAAATGATCGCGAGGTATAAGTTTGACTAGTTGGGCAAAAAGAGAGGGGAGATGTATTAAAGCCACAGATTCAGGACAAAATCAAATGGCAATGGGATATCTCGCAAGAAAAGGTGTTGAAAAGCGATAAAAAGATAAGTCACGAGTGGCTACATCGAGTATTATGTATACCCTTATGATTGATTTTACGACATGTTAAAAGTATTGATTGTGTTGTATGTCAAAATTGAGGTAGCAAGCGCTACAGAGAGAATTAGGATTGGGTTTTCTCGGGAATTAAAGTCAGATAGCGGTAACGCGACCAAATATGTAAGCACGAGCATTAGGAAAAAAAGAAGGTTATGATATCATGAAGGGAGAGAAACTTGGACAAGGAAAACGTATACCCATTGAGGTCGGGTAATATATATATTTGAGGAAAAGGTTAGGATGAAAGCAGGAAAGCAGATGATAGGATCAAATTTAAATAAATCAACGGGAGATAGAGTAATGTTGTACGTGACAAAGGATGAACGTGAGGACCCCGGAACCAACCTATACGTCTTCATAACTAGAACCAAGAAGGTTGTAAATAATGGACAAAGGTGCATCCTTGAGAAGAAATAAATAGGTCTTATGAGAGCGACGAGGAAATTTTAAACTCCTGAGATTTAACCAGGAGAATGGATGTGAACCCATGATTGGTACGCCTATTTAAGGGAAGAAAGTACCCCAAGAAGAGATTTTCAGCGTCAAAAGGGATTCGCACTCGTAACGAAACACTCCAAAGTTTCCTAACCTAAGAGTAAAGGATGACTAATGGAAACAGGCATTTTACAAGTAAAAGAAACTATGAGGACTAAAGGAAGGAGGAGGTGTCAACGAAATGGTTAAAGGGAATTATGTGGCCGCCGACAACAAGGAGAAGGTTAATGAGTCAGTAGGCTTGCCCAAAGGAAAACAAATTGAAATTATAAGACAATGGTTGTGTGAAAGATGCAAAGATGCGATCATGAAGAAAATCGAGAAAATTATATATATATATATATATATATATATATATATATATGTGTACAAGTTGTAGTATCATAAAGGAAGATGAAGACTCGACGAAAGAAGAAAGGAAAGGGTGTACTTTGTGAGGATTTCATGATAAGAACAAGAACTGATAGGACACTAGAAGGACGATGATGCATGGCTGTGATGCAAACAAGTAGTTAAGAAGAATTACGGGACAAAATGAGCTAAGCTAATGAAAGGACGAGTCGTGGGAATGGATGGTGTGGAATATCAACTTTTAATGGTATAGTATAGACATAAATCGGAATTGGGAACCTAGAGCAAGGAGAATTTCAAGGATATTAAGAAGATAGTCGTGGAGAAAGACTAGGGCTAAAGGAGCGTGGTATAGTCGGACACTCCATGGGGGCCTAATGAATTCCGATGTCCCCATTAATTCATTAGCCTAGAGGACTACTAGTCATGAAAGGTAGAAGTGAAAAGACAATAAAGAAGGCATCTGAATTGTATCCGATATGTATAAGCATTTTGATTTGATACAAGAACTCAACTAGCAAAAAGGAAATAAGTTAAACCATGCGATGAAAAGAACTCCGGCATTATATGGAATAGAGGAGTTGAAGGATCGCTAAGGTCGGCTAGATGACTATCAAAGACGGTTAATACTCGAAGGTTACTGGTATATGAGAACATCCTTTAAAAGGAGGGGGAAGAACAAATTCAGTTCTAAGATGAACTACAATATTCCCAAGTTCAAAAGAGGGAAATGTACTGGCTTGAAGGAGCCAAAATTTGAGATGAACCAATATATCAAGAATGCGCTAAAGAAAAGTGAGAATGGACTAAATGCAAGTATATTATGAGACAAATGTGAAAAAGGAGGCATGACAAGATGATGAAGGTTTAGCGAATCAAAGAGAATAAGTTTCGTCAACGCGATACGTTGTATTCCGGACTATGACTCGAATCACTCACAAGTAAGAAATTTTAGATACATTTAGATATGCATAAAGTACTGAGGGGTAAAAGGAGTAAGAAAGGCCGCATGTGTAGGGATAAGTATAAGGGACAATTGACATAAAATAAAGGAATAATAAGTCACTAGAAGAAATGCTATTGCAAATTTAAAAATATGGAACTATGAATATTGTAAGAAATTAAAGAGTGCGATCAAGGAATTAAAAGGAGATGATATGGTATGTATATAAGGTCGACTAGTACAAAAAGGGATGATCTAAAATAGCACCGTAAGCAAGCAAGGAAAGGTGCTATATCTGGACAAGAGAGTTTGTCTACTAGTAGAGAAATAAGGAGCAAGGCGAAAGAGTACAAAAATTGAGAGTGCTCACAGATCGGCAAGGAGCCATAGCAATCATGAGTTAAGACCATTTTAAAGGCAACAGGTCCCAGGACGGTAGCTACATATCAGTTGACCACTGGGTATATACATAAGAACATGAGGATATGAAACTGTTGAATGAGTTCGACAAAGAATTAGGAGATTATGAAAGAAGAATAATGAGACCATAGTATAAGAGCATGTAGATCAGGAACTAAAGGAGGACAACCATTTTAAAAAATTAATGATAGCATCATAAGCTCGCAAGCTACAACATTCGAGGACGAATGTTTCTAAGGGGGAAGGATGTTACACCTCGCACTTTCAGAGCATGAGCACGCCACGTATTTCACCATATTAATGGAGTATCGGAGACGTCCCATGAAGTTTTGAAAGGTACAAGCCATGGGAAGTACGTAACAATGAAGTAAAGGATGAATTACGATCTCGTAAGTCGTAACCGGAAAGGACAACCTTGGAACCAAAGGACATGACCATTATCAAGTATAATTAATGATAAATATCATGTATGGAGAGTTTTGGAAGATTCCGGGATCAAGCAAATCGAAGAAAATAAGTTTATCGAAAATTTGGAAAAATTTGACAGAATTTTGGATCAAGTTTAGAGAGGTATATCTTCTAGTATATCAGGATTTTTGAAGTGAAACAGAATCATAAATTGAAGTTCAGGAAGTCTATTTTCTAACGCAACAAATCGTTCGTCAAACGACATCGGAGTAGGGAGTTATGGGCATTTCAAGATAAGCCTTAAGCCAAATGGCTCCCCGGGCCCCACTTGGAAAGTCGGTGGAACCGACTTTCAAAGGGTATAAATACCCTATTATTCCCTTTTTTTCATCATTTACACTTTTTTGGGAGTTCTAGACACATCCATACACTTCTCTTAAACACTTATAACCCCTTAAATCAAGAATTCAACAAGATTACACCAAACTAGTTCATGAAAAGTGATTGTTCTTGTTTCTACTTGATGTTGTGGTGAGTTTGGTCTTGAAGAAAGTTGGTGTGGCTAAAGTTCTTCAAGTATAAGGTATGTTCTTCATCCTATCTCTTATGTTGAGTTGATTTGAAGGTTTAGCAAGTCTTAAAAGTGAAAATAGTTATGGAGGAAAGGTCATAAAGTGTTGTGTTGTAGTTATTGAGTTTATGGACTGTTTTGAACATGTTGTGGCCGTGTTGTTGGGCTAATTTCCATGTATATGGATGGTATCTAATGTTGTTGGTGTGTTGATGAGATTATGCTCCTTGATTGAGAATAAAAGAAGTGTATATTGTTATTGTATGTTGATAAACATCGTGTGGGATGTTTTATAGAATATTTTGGTATTGATGATGATGTTGTTGATGTTAGTTGTTGTTGTTGTGTTGGTCAAGCGAGTAAGAACTATAAGTACTAAACAGTCTCGATATATAAACAACTACTAAGTGCGGAATACTTATACAAACACCTAAAATCTGGTCTAAGTACAGTACAAGAGCCACTAAAACTACATAAGTCTGAAATCACAAAATACATAAGAATCTGAATATACTGTCTCGAAACAAAGGATAGATATCATAAAAAGGAGTTTTTCGGGCTACGAATCTGGGACATGACTCACCCTTGAAACTCGTACTAGAAGCCTCAGAAAATCACTCACGAGGTGCATATGTGGATTCGGTAGTAAACTCTACACTCAGAAAAGAGTACAGCAAGGTAGTATCAGTACAAACACTATGTACTGGTAGGTATCATGGGCCGACAACAATTAGTTCACATATATGAAGAAAGAATCAACAAGTAGAAATGTAAGTAATAAAGCACATTCAAGAACAATTCAACAATGAGGTCAAGTCAATATCAAAGCCATGTACAAATCAACGATGAAGAATGGATGTAAAAGTGAATACATTTGCAATGCAATGCACTGGCCAATACCTCAAACCTGTACTTACATGCTACGGATGAAAACCTCCATGTCTCAATATTCATGACCCATGGGGGACCAGAAATGTTCATGTACTCCCTCATCCCGGCAAGAACCTTGGGCAGCAAGTATATCACATTCTGCTCCGATAACAACCTTAGATCACGGATTCTCGTCTCTTTCATATACAATCCAGCAAATACCTCGCATGTTCCTTTGTCTCACTTATCATAATCAGAACCAAGTCACAGTTTGTATCAATGCATCAATGAAATGAGAGTGTATGCCATGCAAGATATCATAATCAACAACAAATCGAAATCAAAGTCTCACTCGTGTCTTATCATAACCACACATCATACCTCAAGCCTAATTTCATGATTCTTCCCTCGTTCGATGATAAGTGACATAAACAAAGAGAGATGTATGTATACACAAGTCATAACATAACAAGAGGGCGACAAGCCCAAATGACACAAGGCGATAAGCTCGCGAACAACAACAACAACCAACCTAATAGAATTTTATCCCAACTTCATACCCGAAGGCCTAGCATGCTTTCCCCATAAAATATCTAACTCCTACATATGCTTCAGTAATTGGAGTCTAACCGAAAGGTAAACCATAACCTACCTCGATGCAGAGTTGGTGCCACGAACTATCCAACTTGAGCCTTGCCCTTCTGAAGAGCTTTCGAACTATCGAATTCTATTCAACAATGCATTCTATGTAAGTAATGGTGATAACGATATCCATAAATCTATAATACTAACCGAATCAAAACAACTCTTTAAAAGAGGAAAATTGGGCCCACAAAGGCAAAATAGGAATTTTAGGGAAAAATCGGTTAATCCAAACTTAGGAAGTCCAATACTATACCTCCATTGCTAATTAGACTCAAGAAATCATCACTTTCAACTCTTAATCAAAAGCCCCCAAATTAGGAAGAAACCCTAACTTTCCAAAATCATAATCCATGAAGTTATGAATGATTGAACTTAGTTTCTACTCAAACCAAGAATTCATGACTAGGTTTAACAAGATATATCAACAAAAACCCAATTCTATAGCATAAGATTTCAAGATGACAACTTAGAGTCACAACTTACTTCCCATACTAACCCCCTTTAATGTCATCATAGATTCTAACTTAGACAATAAATAAGGTCAAGGGAACTTACTCAAAGATGATTCAACTCCAAAGCTTTTCAAATCACCTACAAAACTCTATAGGGTTTCAATTTGGTGAATGGGAGAGGAATGGTTTGAATTAGGAAATAAAAAGGGGAATTTGTTCAGCGATCCCTGCTTACGCGGTCAAGGATGACCATCCGCTGAGGTGGGTTTCATTAAATAAGTCAGCTACCGCATCTGCAGGCCAGGTCCCGCATGGACGGACCCGCAGAGGCTGAAATAATCCCGCAGAGGCAGGATACCAGAAAATTTGGTTTTCACCAAGTTCTACCCTCAAATCCCGTCATTCACCTAAGACCTCCCGAGCACAAACTGAACCTGCAAACACAAGTAAAAACACACTACAAACTCAACCGTGACCTCGAATTTCCAACGGAGGTCACCTTGACTCGGTCAATCCCTAAACGGCCAAAACCAAATTTTAACCAAGGGTACAAAACATTCCCAAAAGCCTCGAGAATCGAACCAAACATACCACCAAGTCATAATTGACCCTCCGGACCTCATGGAATAGAGAGAATTCCCAAAAAGGTCCGTTTACCCAAATGTCATCTATTGGTCAAACATTTTTCACTTTAAGGTCCCAACTTCCTCAAATCCTATCCAAACTCGCCCATGACTTCGGGAATCATGCTGCCCATCCCTCCCAGATCAAAAGCATACTAACGGGGCTAGGGGAAGGGTCAATAGGGTTAAAAGGTTCCAAACGCATGTAACGACCAAATGGGTCGTTACATATCCGTACCAATCAATTGGCCCATCCAACATCTGAAATTTTCCTCAAAACATGGAACATTACTCGTAAGAATTTTTTAAGGGCTTTACTTCCTTATTGTAATCTCATTTCCTATTTCATTTCAATCCATCTTGCTTTTTTGCATTTTTTCACCCGTTCCTGTGGAGCCAGAGCTCATAGTTGGGATTTTCGGATGGGTAGTCGATCTTTTGGGTGCTTCTACCAATGTGACCCGGACTTGTAAAAGCATGACTTCCAAATGGTGCAAGGGAAAGAGTCATGGTAAACAAACAAAACTTTTCAATCGTATACAACTCTGCCTCTTTTCTTTTTTTCTTTTTATATATATATATATATTTCTCTTTAAGGCCTCCTATGAGAAGATCCGTCTCCCGGAGAGTCCCAACCCGTGATGTGGCTTTGCCCAATATCGTTCAAGCTACCATCACCAGCCATAAACGCATGCCACGAGAAATTACCAATTCTTCTCCGGTGGGGATTGATTCCCGAGTGCGGACTCATCGTAGGCTTAGTGAAGCATAGAAAGGAGTTCAACACGGGGTAGTTCATATTGATGGTGATTATGAGGAGCATAAGGTCGGAGGGCCTGAAGGACATTTACCCGATGACTCTAGCAAGGCTTCCAGAGAGCCCAGAGCTTCTCCCTCCAGAACTCACTCAGAAAGCCTTGCTACTCCAATTTTTCAACCCTCAAGAGGGAGTGTTGTTCCGCCTTTTAGTGCGGATGCTGGGATATCGGCTTCATCACCTCTTTCCAAACTTCTGACTGCTAGTTTGGAATCTTGTCTTGCTCACTTAGCCAATTTATTCCTCCAGGTACTCATGCTAACCTCTTTATAAATTCCTTCGCAAGACCCCTAGTATTTCGATTTACATTCAAGCTTCCCTTTTTCAGGGTCATGTGGCCACCTAATCTACTGCGGATTTAGCTAGAACCATTGCTCCTTCCCTTAGGGAAGAAAAGCGTCAATTGGATAATCAACGTCTTAGGGCTGAAGTGGAGAGACTTCAAGCTGAAGTTCGGGATTCAGATTCATTTCAAGCTTCTCTCATAATATGTTTGGAAGACGTGATCAATTCTCTTAGGAACCGGAAGAACTCCTTGCAGATATTAACCTTATCTTATGTAGGTCTTCAGAATAAGGTGGCTAAATTGAAAAACAATTTGAACAATGCACACGGTCACCTTGCTAGTATCGAAGTCTCCTGTGACCATCTCCGAGCTTGATGTCAAAAATTAAGGCTCCATCGTGACCTGGCGATCTTGACGACTCGGAGGGAAACTCGGAGAAGAAAGAACTAGTGACTTTGGCCTCCCTTCTTCTCTACTTGATATGGAGATCGATTTAGAAACCGCCGAGTTGGCCATTGAACACATCCAAGGTGCCGAGGGAAATGATCCGGGAAACGAGGATTCTGATGGTCCATCTATTGCAGGAGATTCTCCAATTATTTATTCCTCTATTTCTTTTAAGCCCCTTTTCATCTGAACATCGGTTTCCATTACGAACCTCCTATGTTTTTTTTAGATTAAGCTCAGCGGGCCATGGGACCGGACATGCCAGTTCCTTTCGCGGGCTAGTAGCTTGTTTATCTACAGGCTGATTTATTAGGCCTAGGACGTATCTTTATTGAATGATCTAACTTTGCACTTCCTGATTATTGAATCTCAACATCCTTTATTTTCTTCAAAAAGAATTAACCATGGAATAGATTTTCCAAAATGCAACTAGACTCTTCTAGTGATGCAAACTCCTAAAGAATGCTCATTTTACCTTTCCTTTATTATATTAATCGTTTGATCATGCCTATACAATTGTGTCTTAACCCTTTAAATAAGGTCACTTTACTTTCCATAAATATGAAACTTTAAGCTTTTGACCTTTTATGATCAGGCCTTCAAAGGAGTATTTCAACTCAAATAAATTTGTATTTTTCAGAAATATTTTTTCTGTGTAAATAATTCCTTTCCATTACGGAATATGATATTTATTACAATAATTGACTATACATCGAGTCAATCTATTTTCTTGTCTTAATATTAGAATGCTCATTCTTTCAACCTTAACATTGATCGACGATGAACTTTCAAAAGCTTCCTTATCGGTAATTTTTCGTTCGACTTTCAATTTCATTCGGGCTAACTTCTTCCGAATTTAAATTTTCTTTAACTTTATGTCACGTCCCAAATCGGGGAACATGCGGGCACCTACCCTTTTCCCACCTGGTAGGCGACCCCGTCCCTTATTATAATTCAAATCAACAATAAAGTAAACCCAACCATCGAATACATATAGTAAGTCTAGAATAGATAAGTAAATAAGTGTGGAAATAATACAAATAATCCCAAGGAATCTAGTCTAGGGCCGTACAAGAGCCACTACTACAATACTACAAGTCTGAATATGAATACATAGTCTAAAAGTGGAATACTGTCTTGGAACATCAAAGTAAGACAAGTAAATAAGAAGAGGCATCCAGGCTGCGGATCCGTCCATGTGCTCACCGTGGATGCTCGTCAGCAAAGCCTCGAAAATCAATGACGATGAGAAAAAGTCGACCCTGTCACATACTCTGCACTCATAAAAGAATGCAGCAAGGTAATATCAGTACAAACACTTTTTCAGGAGCTACCTTCTATGGCTAGGAAACTATTGAACATTGATAAGGCTCAGATTCCAACCGAGAATCGTATATGCACGACACTAAAGTTTCCAACAACTAATTTGCTTAAACGCTTATAAGCATCGCTTACCTTAGAAGTGTATGATGGAAGGCCGTGGAGAGTTGTTCCCGCATCTAGTCTAGCTGCTTGAGAAGTTCAGGACGGGTGGTATTATGCAGTAATGCACGCTTCATCCCTATGCTGGATAACTTAAACAGATGAGGCTAAATGCAACTTATATACCAAAGACAACACACATTGGATATGTTCTTTTGCATTTGCAGCAGGAAGTTATAGGAAGTGAGGCTACAAACCTGCAGTCTAAAGAAAATTCAAGTGATTTGAATCCATTTCATCTGGTGAGAGCTTGGAGATGAGAAAGATGGATGCAAGTCAAGACTACGTGTGAATTCTAGCTTTGTTTTATGTATATTTTGTCGTTGCATCTTTGTTTTCTTGTTATTTTCTAACTAGCCGTTTGGCTAGTTCGCATGCATCTTTTTCTTTTTCAATAAATATCCACCATTTTGGTGGTTTTCAAAAGAAAAAAAAAAGTACAAACACTATGTACTGGTAGGTATCATAGGCTGACAACAGTTAGCTAACATATATAAAGGAAGAGATTAAAAGATAAACATGCTCACAATCAAGTATCAATCAACACAGTCCAAGATAGTATCACAAGTACAGAAAGATCAATAACCGAATCATAGCCTATGATGAAGCACCTACACACAAGTTTGCCAAGTTCCCACAATTCCTCAGAATGATCAAAACCACAAATACAATCCACAAATCCGATCAATAGATGCAAATGAGATGATAATGATAAATGCATATGCACTGCAATGATACACACACGCTCCGGGCGGAATACCTCCACGCCTCGATAGTCATGACCTATGGGGGACCCGCGAAGCCTATGTACCTATTGCGACGCACATCCCGATCAATGTAAAACGTGCAACTCGATCCAAAATAGGTTTAATATATATTGCGGCGCGCAACCCGATCCAATATATGTATAAAATATATTGTGGCACGCAATCCGATCCAATATATGTATAATATATGTTGCGGCGCGCAACCCGATCCAAATGTATGAGTATGAATGCATGAATGATATCAATGCCAATGAGAATCTATCAATATCAATGGTGCCACACATGGACACATATCACGAGAATCTATCAATATCAATTGTGCCACACATCACTAGAATCTATCAATATCAGTTGTTGCACACATGGACACGTATCACAACATCACAAATAAATCACTTTCTTCCTCTTTACAAAATGATACCTAATAAATGAGAGATACGGTCTCACAATGACGATAAGGCAACTCAACCTCAAGTTTAGTATCACAAACATGGCAACAAGCCAATAGATCACACCAAGGCAACAAGCCACAATCAAACAATAGTACCAATCTAAGTAATCCATCCCAACTTCATACCCACAGGCGTAACATGCTTTCTCCAACAATCACTAACTCTACATATGCTTCGCTAAATGAAGTCTAACCATAAGGTAAGTCGTACTCTACCTGGTAGCCAGGCAGGAGCTACAAACAATCACACCTTTACCTTGCCTTTACGGAGAGCCCCCAAATACTCAAAGTCTAACCATAATAAAATTCTAAGATAGAAAATAGGAAGAACAAGACCCATATTGCTAGTCTATCTTTCGAATCATAATCAACTAGGGAAAAGGGGGGAAACGGGCCAACAAGGGTAAAACGGATATTTTAAAAGTGAAATGATCCAACGTTCTAGAAGTTCAATTCTACTATTCAATTGCTAGATTAACTCAAGAATAGGTCAAATGCATAATTCAAGTCAAAACCTCCAATTTGGGGATAAACCCTAACTTTCAAACCCTCAATTTCATCAACAATAATAGAAGATTCAAGCCTATTAGGTACTAATCATCAAATTCCATGCTTAGATTAGTCAAATCCACCAAAAATTCTCATTTGGGAAGACTTTAAATCAAATAATAAAATAGACATCAAAACCCATCTTTCCTCCTAAGTTCTATAGAGATTCTAGTATGGATTCAAGGTAAGGGAAAGATAAGGAATGGATTTAAGGTTAGGGAACTTACCCACAAGAGAAAGCAGCCAAGAACTCTCCAAATCGCCTCAAAGGATGCTTAGAAACAATAAATGAAGTGATAGGAAATAAAGGGTTTCAACTAAGCATTAAATAAGATTATGGTCCAGTCATTCGCTGCAAGGGGTGGACTGTCCTCTACAGCGGGCCCGCCATAGGGGGCCACACATTGCTGCCACGAGTCCGCCACAGTGGGCTGCCAGCCATTGTGGCGACTCTCTACTAATCCCACAATCTCGCCGTAATGGACCAAACCTCGCTACAGAGCAACTAGTGCCGCTATGGCGGACACCAGGCACCAGAAAATCCTGAGTTTTCACTATCTTAATCCCAAAATCTAAAAATTACCCGAGACCTCACAAATACAAATCGGACATGTATTCACACATAAAAATATGCTACGGACTCACTGATGGTCTCATAATTTCCAACGGAGGTAAGTTTGACCGGGTCAACACCCAATGGCCAAATACTAACTTTCCAACCAATAACCCGAAACGCTCCGAAGTGCCTTGGGAACCAAACGAAACATTCCCCAAGTCACAATTGACCATCCGGACCTCTTGGAATCGACGGATTACTAAAAAAGGTCCGTTTACCCAAAAGTTAACTATTGGTCAAATGTTTTCCACTTTAAGGCTCTATTTCACAAAAGCCATCATAACCTCTCCCCGATCACCTCGACAACCATACCACCAATCTCCGCGGGTCAAAATTGTACTAATAGGGCTAGAGGAAAGGTCAATGGAGGTAAATGGGGCAAAAGTGCCATAACGACCAAACAGGTCGTTACACTTTGTTCAAGTAGATTTTCAACCTTAATATTGATCAACCATGAATTTTCAAAAGCTTTCATATCGAGAATTTTCCATCCTACTTTCAACTTCATTCATATATATATATATGACCCTTTTTTTTGCATTGGTCGGCAAAATCCTTCCGACTTAATTGTTTATAATAAAGGCCTCGTACTTATGCTTGTGAATAGGACGTCTCCAGTTCAATTTGGCATTTCGTTAGAATGTAAGTTTTTACACTCAATAGTTTACGCTGGTTGTATTTCAAGACGCACAAGTAAGCGTAATTTTATATCGAAACATAACACTTGTGGAGAAACAGTCTACTTTTATTGACTAATGAATCCTCATTGTTGACTAACAATCATGAATAGATTAAAACAGGGGGTTGACTTGATTTCTCCGGCTTCGAGTCTGGCAACAGTTCCCAGTATGAACATATTATAATTTCATTTCCAAGGGTATTCCCTCAATGCTTGAGTATAAAGGACGAAAACTCAGATATTGCTTGAACTTTCCTCTGACAATCCCCAGTATAATATTTAGGTTCAACCTCTTGACTTTGATACCGAATGAGCAGCCTTCACTGCATATGATCATCCAATAACTTCTTCCTTATTAATTCTTCCTCCGAGTTCATCCTTTCTAATTATTTTTTCGTTCAAAGTAACACATTTTATATTGCTGCCTCATTAAAAACCTTGACGAAAAAATCCTTTTTTGGGATAAAAACCGGTCTAAGGGAAAAGAGAGCAGCACGTGTTTTCAGCATTTCACGAACGATTTTCAAATGTTTTTCTCTTCCGTGGAAAGACAAAACCATCTTTTGGCCTACAACAAATGTTAGTGCTTAAATAAAAATAACTTATCAAATCACAAGACATACCTTAAATAGTAACTCCACTTCACTGCTCCATTGTTGAATACCTTAACTTGATGAGAACTTACTCTTCGTAATACTTATAATCCGGTTAAACTTTACCTTTGTAGGCATTTTCCTCGGGCGCTTTGAGTCCCCGCTATTATGGGTTTCTTTTTCACAAAATCTCATTTTAGGAATACCAGATCACCTGAGCCGGTAACTTCTTCCTTTTGGGAGTACTAGACAGGTTTAACCAGTATAATTAAAAGTTTTTCCCACTTCCATGAAACGAATCGAACTAATCGCCATACACACTTTTTCTCCGGGCACCTTAAGTCCCCTTTTTGTAAAATCGTGACTTCCTTTTCTTTTTTTGAACATTGGCATCTTACCTTTCATCACTCCATTTTATGCAGCAACGTTAATGTCGAATATTCCTTCCGTTGCTAACCGTTCCCCAGATCCATCCAATTCCATCCGATGTTGGAAATTTTATCTGCTTGTGTAGTGTCGAAAGCACTGCCTTCATATCATGAATTTGAGGTCTCCCAAAAATAACATTGCATTCCATGCCACCGTCTACGACATAACACCTTGTATTCTTGATCACTTCTCCTGTATTAACTGACAATATGATTTCTCCCTTCATTGTTTCTTCTGCTTTACTAAATCCACTGAGTACCTTTGCGGATGGTGTTAGCTCTTCTATCATTGCTAGTTGTTCAACGACTCCCCATTGAATGACATTAGTCAAACTACCTGGATCAACAAAAACATTCTTAACTCTACAGTAATTAATCATAACAAAAATTACCAGAGCATCATTATGGGGTGAAGTTACGTCTTTCGTATCTTTATCGATGAACGTTATTGCGCCCTTCTGTTTGAATCCTAGGGATCTTCGTTCATGTGCTATAGGCAACTTATCCTTTTTTGTTGCAAATGATATTCACGCAACTTCAAGTCCATCGATTATCATATTGATCACATGACATGGCTCAACCTGAACCTTCTGCTTTCTTGAATTCCTATTCTTACCATAATTATCTTTGGCTCTATCACTCAATAACTCTCTTAAATGTCCATTCTTTAACAGCTGCACAACTTCATCTCATAGATGAAGGCAATCCGCGGTTCAGTGCCGGTGAGTCGTGTGATAATCACAAATTAGATTCGAATCCCTCTTATTAGGATCTGATTGTGTCGGTCTGGGCCATTTCGTATCTTTAATCTTTCTAATTGCTACGACTAACCCAGCCAAATCGATGTTAAAGTTATATTCTGACAACCTCGGGTTTTCAATGTCGTTAGATGTTGAATCTCTTGCTACAGAATTCGTTTGTAGCCCTCTTCTCCCTTAACTCCAGTCACTCCGTTTGTCAAAACTTGACTTCTCGTGTTGGCTACCACGGCCCGGTGCTGACTTAGAGTGAGACCTCTCTGGTGTTCCATAAGGTTGATACCTATCTTTCCACGATTTTGAATCGGAGTCGGCACTTGTCTTGGGCTTATCATGATACCGACTTTGACCCATTGACTCCGCTGGTAACTACAACTAGTCATCTTCCACCCAGTTTTTTTACTCATACCTATTGTGAACATCTGCCCATGTTGTTGCAGGGAATTCCAACAAGTTCTCCTTCAACTTTAATGAAGCACTTGAAATTTTGGGTTCAATCCTTTGGTGAATGCCTCTCCGCTCACTCATCCGGTACTGACGGCAACAACATATTCCTTCTAGCTGATACCAAAAATTCCCGCAGCAATTCCATGTCTTCCTGGACTATTTTGAAAATATCGACCTTTCTGGCTAATACCTTTTTTGCTCTGGTGTGCGCCTTAATAAAAGCGTCCGCGAGCATTTCAAAAGAACTAATAAAATGCTCAGGTAGTAAAGAACATCATGTCATTTCCTTTTTAGACAATGTTTCACCAAATGTTTTGAGCAAAACCGATTCAATTTCATCCTGTTGCATGTCATTGCCATTTACCACACAAGTGTAAGATGTCACATGCTCCTGAGGGTCTGTAGTTCCCTCATATTTGGGTAGATCTAGTATCTTGAACCTTTTGGGGATTAGTTTTGGTGCCGCGCTTGATGGGAACGTTATTTGTATGTATCTTTTTGAATCTGACCCCTTCAACACTGGTGGTGCCCCCGGAATCTGATCTATCAGAGAATTAAATGCCTTGAAATCTTTCCGTTTCGATCCAATCGGCTGTTTGATTCCTTTTCATTATTTTCTAACCAACTGGATAGGTCTTTTAGGTATTGTATGACTTCTAGTGCCACATTATTTCCGGAACCATTGCCACTAGCTTCTCCTTGATCCACAATTGTGTTCATTAGTTCTGCATTAGCACCTCCTTTCCTCGTCTGCAGGTCAGCAATCACCTTCTTGTTGCTTTTCCAACATATCAAAAATTATTGCTAATCCCGATTCGGTGACTCTCACTTCACTTTCCAAATCGTCATTATCATTAAAGGTCAAATCGTTCCCTATGTGCTTGGATCCCTGAGGGGAAATCATAGGCTCATTATTTCTTGCCCTGACATCTCCTGTCACCCGATCTATCTCCTGTGCATTTGCATTGTTCAACACACCGTCAACTTGATTTCCAGTTTGCCATAATCTCGTATTACCTGATTTCACAGAATTGCGAGTGATTAATAATATAACTAGAGGAACAAAACAATATCACAATTATCCTTAGCCCCACGGTGGGCGTCAAACTGTCTACCCCAAAAAAGGTACAGATAAATTTGTTAGTGGCTTAAAAGATACATGAATTGATTTGTTATGAATACGTTTAAGTAACAAGTAATAAAATCAAATAATTATAATGCAAGAATGTAAGAAAATTAGTCTGGGCCGTATGAGCTCGGAGGAAATCCTTTGTTGAAGCCTTAGATTTGATACAATAAGAATAACAAACAGAACTATAATTCGCTTATAACTATGAGTATAGATTGTTATTCTAGAAAAAGATGATCTATTACATTGAGTTTGTGCTCTTTTTATAGGTTCTAATCCCTAGCATCGAACTGTAAATCGTGCCTAATAATGAATAATAATAATCAATAAATGCTACTTAATTATAGAATTGTAACGTTTAGCTCTATATCTGAACCTGTTGTGTAACTTCCTCGTAAATGACCCGTGACAATTACTTCATAACACTTGATCTGGGTCCATATGAAATCATTATCTTTGGATTCAATCATAGATTTCGCCATCATTCATCCTCATCTGCCACGTGTCTACTTCTCTTTGTGCCACGTGTAATGCGATAATTCAATTTATACAAAGGTATCTTAAGCAACTATATTACATTGGAGAAAGAAGCAAGGGAAAGAGAAATGATTGATGCCGTCCTAATTAGTAACCATGAAAACATAGCTCTTAATACTCTCTGATATTAGCAGCAATTAGGAGGCGTATTCAAGTATCGTAAGCAACTATATTACATTGAATAAAGAGGAAAGTAAAAAAGAAATGATCTATCTATCCTAACTAGTAATCATGAAAACATGGTTCTTCGCAACAACAAAAACATACCCAGTGTAATTCACGAGTGGGGTCGAGGGAGAGTAGGGTGTACACTGATCTTACCTCTACCTTTGTGGGATAGAGAGTTTGTTTCCGATAGGCCCTCGGCTCAAGAGAGATGTAATCGATGCAAAAACAAGTAAGGAAGGAAAAAGAAACAACTAACTAGTAATGTACAAAATGAGTGCAACAACATATATCGAAACATATAGGAACAAAAGAAACTACACGATACCTAAATCATACCAGTAAAAGTATGGAAACACTCAGCTACCTACTAACCTTCTACCGTAATCCTCAACTCCCATACATTCCTATCTAAGGTCATGTCCTTAGTCAACTGAAGTTGTGCCATGTCCTGTCTAATCACCTCCCACCCCCCCCCCCCAACCCCTCAACCCCTTGCGTTCTTCTTCGACCTACCTTTACCCCTCTTATTTCCTGCTACAACCAACTGCTCACACCTCCTCACTGGCGCATCCTCGGACCTCTTTCACATGTCCTAACTATCTCAGTCTCGTTTCCCTCATCTTGTCCGCCATTGAGGCCACTCCTACCTTGTCCTGTATAATTTCGTTCTTAATGATATCTCTCCTAGTATGCCCACACAGCCATCTGAGCATCCTCATCTCTGCTACCTTCATCTTCTGAACATGGGCATTCTTGACTGGGCAGCACTCCACCCCATACACTAGTGCTCGGTCTAACCACGACTCTATAAAAATTACCTTTAAGCCTCGACGACACATCCTTATCGCACAGTACCCCAGAGGCGAGCCTCCATTTCACCCACCCGGCCCCAGTACAGTGTGCGACATCATCTTCAATTGCCCCGTCTCCTTGAATTATGAGCCCTAGATACTTGAGGTGTATTCATGTATCTTAAGCAACTATAAAGGGAAGAGTGAGAGTTGAATCCACACATTTGTACGAGAGACTTCCACTGATACTACTAAATATAAGTTTGTTGTATTTAATTGTCAATTTCTAGGTTTTCATTTTGGGCTTTAACTTCTGCTCCTCCGTCTCAAAAAGATTGTCTTAATTACTATTTGGACAGTTAGAAGATATTTTTTTTTATAATTTTGTTGTATTTAATTGTCAATTTCTAGGTTTTCATTTTGGGCTTTAACTTATGCTCCTCCGCCTCAAAAAGATTGTCTTAGTTACTATTTGGACAGTTAGAAGATTATTTTTTTTTTTACCATAATTTTTCAAATATTTTTCTAAATATTTTGAGTGGTTAACAATTGTGACTTATAATACTTTTTATGTAGTTTCAAAATATGTAAGTTTGATTTTAGAAAAAGTTAAAGATTATATTCTGAATTAATACTGAACATTAGTTAGTTTGATTTTCGTAATTCGAAACATGACAATCTTTTTGGGACGGAGGGAATATATTATTTTGTAACAGTTAGTAAAATCTTGTTACTCTATCAATTCATCTAAAGATTATCAATAAGAAGTTGAATTAGTCAACCGAAAAAAAATAAAACGAATAACATTCTATAATTACATTGATTATATAAGAACTCATTATAGTATCAGATAAAAAAAATTCCTATTTTAGTAATATGGACTTGGTCATGGAAAATTGCGTTACATTATTCGTGGTATATAGTCTATGACCACGATATACAAAAATGCGGTGGCTTTTGAAATTCAAACTTGAAAAAGAGATGTTGAATGGATTTAGGAAGACACCTTCGCCGCGTGAAGCCTGTCCGGCTGTTCCCAAGCTAAACCAAGTGGATAATGTGCTTCAAATTATATTATATTATTATATATTTATTTCTATTATCTATTATATATAAGTGTCATATGAGGACTAACACAGCATTAAAAAGTTGTACCATAAGCATAACAAATTGTACACTTTAACACAACAATGAATAGTTGTACTAAAAGTTACATAAATTGTACACTTTAATCAATTACTTCTTTATCCTACGTGGACATATATCATAGTACTGAATATGTATTCTCTTCTCATGTATACAAAAGTTGTACCATAAGCATTACAAATTGTACACTTTAACACAACAATGAAGACTTGTACCAAAAGTTAGATAAATTGTACATTTTAATCAATTACTTATTTATCCCATGTGGACATATGTCGATACTGAATATGTATTCTCTTCTCATGTATACACGTATGCACTTCAATTTTAATTCTCCAACACATTTATTTTCTCTATGCACTTTTACTTGTTCACTTTTGACTTTTCACGTTCTTCTTCATGTTTCTATTATATTACTACTATATATAAGGGGCAATGTAATGAATTTTGTAGTACTTAGTTACATTGTAACTATTTGGTTGGCCCAATCAAATTGATTTGCTCTTTCAAATTGTCTTTAGAGTTGTTATTTATTACTTCATGTATGAAAGTATATTTCAATAAATCAAGATACTTTGAAACCCTTTTTGATAGCATATCTTTTTTCTATGTCTTATTTTTGTCCCTATTTTATTGCATTTTTACTTAGGTTGACACAATCAATTTGGTTAATATAATCAATTTTGAGCCCTTTAAAAATGCTAAAAATTTTGTTAATAATGATGATGTCATCTAATAAAAATAATTATGCACAAAGATAATATAAAATAGTGTTGATAATAACTTTGAAGAACTCATTTGGTACCGGAAGAGTACTCTATCGATCAAATTTTCTTTAGTAATTCTTAAATTACCATTAAATTTCTCTTGATCTTATTTTTAGTAAAAAAAAAAAAAGGCTATTCTAAAAATAGAAAGTTAAATTTAATGATTTAACACAACTATTCAATAGAAAATATATTTTAAAACTTTTTAACAATTAATAGATTAAAATCTTGGAAAATAAAAAGAAAAAAACCTTTAAATTTTATTCAATTTGCTTTTATTAAGTGGGATAGAAAAGAGAAAGGATGCTTACCAAGTGATCAACTCGTCAATCCCATATTTATTAAATATTGATAATCGTATCTTTCTTTTCTTGCAAACAATTTAATTTGTCAGAAATCATGAAATCTTTAATTGGCTGAGTAAGGAAGTTTTCTTTTAAGAATAAAGCATCAGTGAGTTAATGACAAACTAAATCAATTCTTAAATTTTGTTTCAAAGAATTCAATTTATTTTGAATTTCATCTAAACCTAGACTTTAATCACCATATTAGTTTTAGCATAAACCATCGTCACATGAAATTATGAGTAGTTAATCAATGAATAGCAAAACTCTACCTCTAACTAAAAATTATATGCTCAAAAATTCATAAAATATAAAAATGTCCTTTTCAATTTATGATTATAGTCAAATTGAAATCATTCCGCATACTTTAAATTATGTTACTAAACATCAAGTTATCTATGTCTCTAAAAAATAAAAAAAAATAAAAAAAAAATTATCTATGTCTCTTTGATATCTGTTTAACCTAAGCAAACTTGCTTTGCTTTCTTATAACAATTCTTTAGTAAATTATCTAATTATATGATCAAAAAATTTAACTAATGAATAATACATGATTAAGAAGTGATCATTTTAAAAGAGTTATGCCTAAGAAACGTACACAACTTTTTTTTTAATTAAAAACATTATAAAGTGCATTATTATCTTGATCTTGGGCCCGAGCTCAGCACGGGCTTCACTGGACTAGTATTATATATAAGAGCGGTGGAGGGACGAACACGGCTGTCCCTCCTTGTACCAACCGCTTCAAAAATTGTACACTTAATGAATTCTTATACTAAAAGCTATATAACTTGTACTCTTTAACCAACTACTTTTTTATACCACATAGACATATGTCATAGTACTTAATATTTATTTTCTTTTTATGTATACACGTATGCACTTATTTATTTCCTCGTGCACATTTACTTGTTTACTTTTGACTTTTCACGGCTAACCACTTCAAAAATTGTACACTTAATGAATTCTTATACTAAAAGCTATATAACTTGTACTCTTTAACCAACTACTTTTTTATCCCACATAGACATATGTCATAATGCTTAATATTTATTTTCTTTTTATGTATACACGTATGCACTTATTTATTTCCTCGTGCACATTTACTTGTTCACTTTTGACTTTTCACGTTCTTTAGGAATTAATAAATCCCACGTAGACATATGTTATAGTACCGAATATTTATTCTCTTCTCATGTATAGACGTATGCACTTCAATTTTAATTCTTCGACACACATTTATTTCCTCCGTGCACTTTTACTTGTTCACTTTTGACTTTTCACGTTCTTACTGGATATTTATTTTCTTCTCATGTATACATGTATGCACTTCAATTTTAATTTTCTGACATATATTTATCTTCTCCATGCACTTTTACTTGTTTAATTTAGACTTTTTACGGTCTTTAATAATTAATAACTGCAGTACCCCCTCCGTCCCATATTACTTGGCCAATTTACTTGACTTTTCCCGTTCTTTAAGAATTAACAAATGAAGTATTCCCTTTGTCCCATATTACTTGGCCGCATTATTATACTCGACTTTTCACATTCTTTAAGAATTAATAAATGAAGTACTCCCTTCGTCCCATATTACTTGGCTAAATTACTAAAAATATATGTCTATTTTTCTATTCTATATTTTTCTTTTTTTCTATCTATTATATATAAGTGTGGTGAGTGGACGAAAATAGCATAAAATGCTTGTACCACAAGCTTTACAAATTGTACACGCAATGAATGCTTGTATCAAGAGCTATATAAATTGTACACTTCAATCAACCACTTTTAATTCCATGTGGACAATAAATTGTACACTTAACATCAATTAAACAAATACGCATAATTCTTGAATGGACTATGAATTCGGATACGCAATTTCTAAATTTTATGAAAAGTAATTTATATATATAAAAAAACATTAAAAAAAATATAATATAAATTATAATAGCGAGAATTTAAAAAAAAAAAAAAAAATAGATAGCGGTCAAAAAATTCTTGCTTGACTCTCAAAAATTCAATTTGTATCACATAAATTGAATAAAGAAAGTATTAATTAATGTAGTACATATTTTTAGCGTATTAAATTATTTAATTAATATATTGAGTTAATTTAGTGTAAATATGCAGATAAATATTTACTCATGTGACCCCTTAGAGGATGTACTTTTCCAGAAAATACGAGCGTCCCCTAATTAGGATTAGTTAGGATGATAAGAGCAATAGGTAAACACATATCACACGCTGAGTGTTTAAACAAAATCAATGTACTGCCTCTCTTCTCCCTCTTATTAAGCTCTTTAAGAATTAATAAATGAAGTAAAATCAGTAATTAATGTGAAGGGTAAAATAAGAAGAAGAAAAATTTCTTTGTCTTGATATGTTAACATGGACAATTACTTTTATCCCCATTTTCCTTCTTTGTCAATACTTTACTTATCTTACTCTTCTTTGTATTCTCTGATTATTGTTTCTTTACATTTATAAAAATGTATTATTTCATATTTTCATTTCGGAATTAAAATTTGGTGATTTACGATATATATCTTTCTAATTTTGATTTCTCTGTAACAATTCATTTTATCTATAATTGTTAATATAAAAAATTATAATGTAACTAATTTTTTTGATTAATTTAATAAAAATATTTTATTAGTTTTACTTTTAAAAAATTCAATATATACAACACAATGGTTCTTATGTTTGGATCTGAACAGTTAATTAATTGAGATAGATATTAACTTGTCGGTATACATATAACATATTAAACAATTTAAAAGAAAAAATCTAGAATCAAAATATTAATTTTCCCTCACCTAAAATCTAGAATCAAAATATTAATTTTCCCTCACCTTCATACTAATTTTATTTTTCACATCGATTTAACAACTTTCATTGTCATGACAATGAGAAATTTTTAAAAATTATTTACAAAATACAAACCTTAAAGACTGGTTAATTAAAGTGAATAAACATGTTCGGCCCGTGCATCGCACGGGCATATATGGCTAGTATCAAAATAGGAATCAAATGCGCCGTATTCAATATGAAACTGATCTGATAGAGTTATGCTCAAAGCCTCTAAAGAATATGATAGCGCTCAACAACTTGCTCGAAAAGGTCCAGATGATCATGACTTCATTCACTGTGGAGTGTCAATCAGATAATGGAAAATGCTACTTTTGTATAGCTCTCTTCACGTTAGAGATGACAGAGGGGTCCTGCCCTGCAAAATATACAGCCCAAACATAATACTTTGCATCTACCTTAAGTACATCTTTTTTTTGTTTTTTTCCCTCGGTACCCCCATTGGAGCCTGATTAAATTCGGATTCGGCCCACATAAGGCTCATTCGGGGGAAGAGCTCCATAACTTAATTCTTACAGAACTATGCCTTAAGATGTAACTTTAACCCGAAAAAGCATAGTTTGTTATGAAACAGGATACTACAATAATGCATAACTTTACCCCCCGGATAGGCATAGTTGCTACAAAATCTTGACTTGCGAATTTTTTTTTTTTGTGTGACTTGGTTGGGGTTCGAACCCAGAATATCAGGGTATTTTCGGCCACTTTTTAGCCGAAGGGAAAAAAATTAAAGAGCAGCAAAGCCCAAAATAAAGGCATTCCTGCGAATTTCCCACGTAAGTACACTCTTTTTTTTTTTTTTTTTTTTTTTTTTTATAACCGTGGTGTCCGGGCAAGCCGGGGCACATCTCAATAGTACGTAAGTACATTCTTCAATTTACATCAGTGTAGTTAATATTTTCTTTATATCAGTATTTATACACTATTTATACACCCTTATATATTGTTATACAATGTTTATATACTTATATAAACATGAGATAAGACACAAAAACACACCTAAACCTTGGCGAAATTGCCAACTATACACCTAAACTATGCAGTGATCCTATGACCCGTCTGAACTTATTTTTCACATTATTTACCCCCTAAAACTTATTTTTTTTCGTATTATTTACCCCCTTCACTAATTACCCAATAAAAAAAAAGTTAGAATACAGTATGTGCTAACACGCTCTTATTCAAAACAAAAAGAATAGTTTTAGCGACTTTTTTCATTTGATTCGTTCAAACCCAAACAGCAGGACCCTGATCCTCTCTCAAACTCTTTGTCCTTCTTTCACTGGTTCGATGAAATTTCAATTGCAAATACAGAACTAAGCTTGAGTACACAAAAGAGTTATGAAGAGCGACAATTGATGAAGTGATTCAGTAAAGAAAAAAAAATAAAAAGAACAGATGGAGGTCGTAATAGTGGAAGAAGGAGGTGAATGGTTTGCGGAGGATGAAAGAATCAAACGAAAGGCATCAAGACCCCTTGTTTTTTGTTTTGAATAAGCGAGTGTTTGCACATGTGTTGTGTGTCTTAATTTATTTTCTTTATCATGTAATTAGTGAAGGGGATAAATAATACGAAAAAAATAAGTTAAGGGGGTAAATAGGTGTGTAGTTGGCAATTTCGCCACAATTTAGATGTATTTCTATGTTGTATCCCCATAGACATTGTAGCTACTTTGAATAAAAGTATAAAAACAATCTAACTCGTACAAAAGTGCATGATAATGTATAGACATCCTTATAAGCCATAATGACGAACTTCTTCTTAAGATATTTTGTTGTAGTTCTTGTTCAAATTCAATTCAAGTCTCAACGAAATGACTTCAGATTTTGTAAACAACCAACCTTCTTAGACTGTCTCCAACAAGTCTACCCAATATCCACTTTAAACTTCTCATAAGAATCATATTTAAAGTACAAACTCACTTCTTCGAGCTTGTTTAATAATTGTGAGTCTATACCTTATAATATAATTTTCAGCCCTCAAATCTTATAAAATCAATATTTTAAGAATGACTGAGCTCCAAACACAACAAATTGAGTTTGTCAACTAACATTCGGTAGGACTCACTATTTTCAGATTCAACTTTGAATTGAAGATATGAACTCAAATTTCAATGATAGAGGCATTCTATTTTAACGTTTAAAAAAATTATTTGAACCCGCCCTGCCTGTATAAGAGCTCCCTCGTCCTGCCCTGTTAATTTATCTGCCCTTCTTCGCCTTCGCTCATGCCCTTCCTTATTGACAGAATTTATTACCAATTAAATATTTGCTGTACAAAACTGGCCAAGTTTTCAATCCATTATTTTCCTATGTAGAAAATACTACACATACTCGCATCACGATTTATGCATAAAATATATGACTCAACTTTTAGTAAAGGTAACAATTTTCCCTAGACTTGGTGCAAGAATTTTTTTAAAACAAATTTGGGTGCAACATCTCCAAGTAATCTATCGTTATACTGACATATATCTTCGTTTAACCATCCAAAAGATTTTGACCAACAAAAGGGCTCAAAGAAAGGGAGAACATGAAAAAAGGGGAAACTTTTAATGACGAGGGGAATAAGGCTAACCGATCACAATTTCTTCCTTAGATCAACCAACAAATTGTCATTAAGAAACTAGTAATACAAACTTGATGTAGCACAGACAATACCACTGTCATCCTGATAAAAAGGAACTAGTACCATACAACTACAGTTCAACAATGTGCATTAGACAATAAGAAAAGAAGGTGGAAATTTCACCGAAGATTCCATTATTTGTCCCAACAAAGATTGTACTTTGAAGTAATACAACAACAAAAAATAGAAGTAAAGAATGAAAGCTTTCCAGCACCCTTTTCCATTTTCCAGCAAATGCTTAATAATATCAGCTGTGGTTCAGTGTATCGAGTTCAGTGAGAATTAGTGGTGAGGAACAACAATAATTACATGGTGTGTTATCCACAACTATGGCAATGTCACAAAGGTGACTCCTTCCATTGTAGTCTGTTAAGGCCGTCCACTATCGCCTTGCGAAATGCACCATTGTGGAGAAGGAAAGACGATACATGCCCTCCTCTAACCCATCTAACTTCTGAGCCAGGCCAAGCTTTTTCAAGCTCTAGCACTGAGTGCCTTGGAATATAGCCATCATCCTGAAAAAGGAACGGTTCATGAGATTCCTTGTGTGGTTACGAACCCTAAATCAAGAGATTAAATGAGAGCTATGCACTATATTTTGATAAAGCAATGAACTTTTGCATGCATTGCCCCCGTATATAAATGTTCACTGGATGTACAAACGAATTCCACCATAGGTTCATATCCATGAGATAACTGTCATATGTTTTTTCTTTTCAACTATCATAAAGCTATGTAATCAGCTCCACATTACCTCAAAGTTTCCTTCCTAAGTATGGTGGTTATCATGTAAAGCTTTTTCCAGACAAGGTAATGCAAAGCACCTATGATCCCAGTGTTCAATGAAAAGTTTACATGTTTGTTCTTCCGTCGGAGCCATTTATGTGATTAAGGTCACAATACAAAATTAGACTGGAGTGCTAAAGAGACACTTTTCATCTTTGAAGGCACGGCTCATTCGATAGAAGAAGGCAGTTCTAGACCTGTGACCTCATACCCTCAACTTCAAAATGAAGCTCAATGTGCTTTCCCAAGACTGCACCAGTGCACAACACCACAAAATCAAATGGTTGTGGAGTCCAAGCTCAAATTGCTCGCATAGATAGTGGTTTAATGCCAAAGCCGACAAGGTAACTCGGGAAGGAGCCACATGAGATGGAAGTTTCAACTTTTACATATGGTTCCATAAAAAGGAAGAATCTACCCGCTGAGCTCTTATAAAAGCACCACGATTCACCTTTTCAGCCATCTTAGACTCTATCATTATCATAGGGGTATTTCAAGGCAAAAAAAAAATGATCAAGATGACATACTAGGCTTAGCACTTTTACATTCAGAAAAGTCCTTCTCTAGCCTGATAAGGTTTAGATCAAACTGCTGAACAAAAAATTATACTACTGGAAAGCAACTCTGCCCCACCGCTCACGCAGACGAAACAATCTGCTAATATTTCAGCTACTAAATAAGATTAGTTTGGTCACCGACAAGACTATGGTGGTTACCGACATGACAAAGAAGTATTAAGGAGGAATGTGAGAATAGACATTTGATAGGCAGGAATAAACATGCATGACATGGAATACACATTAATCGGAGTCAGAAGGAGCACCCAAAATACTCCAGGCCCTCCTCTAAGTAAACCATAGTACCATACCATGCAAAGAGTGAGATCTAGCACTTACTGTGGCAGCAACAAATATTACAGCATTGGGATTTTTTGGGATTGGAAAGCGTGTAACATCTGTGAGAGACAACACATTTCGCATCCGTTCTCTCACATCCTCAAGAGTCATAGCAGCCTCCTGCACAGCAAGATCATCTCTCAGTGCCTCCCATGCAGTGGCATGCTTTAACACCCCTTCACAAAATGCCACAACAGCAGAATGCGGAGAGAGAAAAGGCAGTGTAGCAATAGGTGTGGGGTGCAATGATCCAACCATAGCAGCATGTACTCCTCCTAAATATCATCAAAGAAAAACAAATTTTGACAGAAGGAATATTTCCTTGTAAAGATTTTAATTTTATGCATGTTCGGTTTAATATGTACTAGGTAATATATTCATGTGCACAATGGTTGGACACACATGTTGGTATCCTTTTGCAATCTCCTTTATTTCAGATAAGAGTATACATCTAAAAGTAGTGGGAACCTAATATCTAACTTTAAGGAACCGATGAGGAAAAAAAGTTACACACCTTTGTAGTTGATAATTAACAGGTCATACAGCATAATATTGAATTATCCAGGAAAAACTCTTCCTGCAGTGACTGCATAGCCCATTCTACTCATCTCCTCAACAACAAATCTCTATACCAGCTTCAGTTTACCATGTGACTCTAAATTTTTTCCCAACATACCCAGTTTTAGACTTTCTTGAATAGGATCAGTTTCAACTGTTTGAAAGCATCGCATATACTTACGCATGAATAGCACTCTTTGGCACTAGATGCACAACGTAAAACTCAATCCACTAAAGATCTTTCTTATCTATTTCGCACACCATCACTCACATAAAACCAAAATACTCCCTCTGTCCCAATTTATGTGGCACACTTTCTTTTTTAGCTTGTCCCAAAAAGAATATCACCTTTCTGTATTTAGAAATAATTTAACTTTAAAACTCCCCCTTTACCCTTAATAAAATAGATTTACAGCTACACAAATATCTAAAGCTTGTTTTGAACCACAAGTTTCAAAAATCTTCCTTTCTTTCATAAACTCCGTGCCTAGTCAAATGGTGCCACATAAATCGGGACGGAGGGAGTAATATTTTTCAAACTGGATCAACAAATCAAACTAGGTTGACTTGTTCAAAGGACGAAATAATACATTCATCTTTAAATGCATAAAAAGATGGTGACTTGGCTTTTACTAATCATAAAAACTAGAGTTCAGTGGAGGCTTATGCCTTACCCATGCTAAGTCCACATATACCCATCTTTCCGAAACCCTCTTCATAGTCCAACCAATGTAAAAGGCTTCGGGCTTCTTCAATGGTGGCTCGTCCTAATAGCAGCAGGTCACTAACACATAAGAGCTTTGACCCACGCTGCAGCAACGGACGTCTTTCTCCATAGAAAGGGCTACAGAACATGGACGGGCCATTAAAATAACAGGAAATGTATACTCAAAGAACCAAAAAAAAAAAAAAAAACAAAGACATTTCTCTGTGGAATTAATTGTTACCTCTCAAGCACCATAGTTGCTATATTTTCCTTCAGCAATGGACCGCCAAGACGCAATCTTCGCTCAAAAGTATGATCTCCAGTACCTGCAGATGGGAAACTAAAAAAATAAGAACACAACAGAGTATAGGCGGAGTTGGTCAGGAGAATGATATTATCAGCAATGCGTTTACTATAGTCCTGGATATCTAAGACAAACCAAAAATACTTTGGTCATTTCTTCTCTTTTTCTTTTTTATATTGAATAATTTTTGCATAGTTTGTGATTCACCTTGGCAGCAGCTATAGCTTCTATTTGAAATGCATCCAACCAGTAGATGATAAAGAAAGGAATATTTCATCTTGGCAGCAGCTATAGCTTCTATTTGAAATGCATCCAACCAGTAGATGATAAAGAAAGGAATATTACTACATTCTAGTAGGACTATATTATGACAAAGAAAAGGATAAAAATAATTTCTTTAATAGAAATTGCTTCGTGGGAAAGCTATGTTAAGTTTTGCCTCGTCACTCAAGGGTTTGTTGAAATCTTAACAGATGGCAGTTCCTGTATCTGTACAGAAAGCTGGTATTGTTTACCAAATTAATAGGAGTTGACTAAAGGATGATACAATATAACTGAGCTTTATACATACAGGTTGACCCCTTTCTCCCACTACAAGACACAAGATTCATGTTTCTTTGTTTTTTGTTTTGAAATTATAAGTCAGGTCTCTTATACAGCGAAAAAGGTCATCTTTGGGCTCAATGATTGAAATTCTGAATATTCCTACTATGAGGTATCTATTACAAATTCACAATTGTTTGTAGGGTAGCCTGAAGGACTAGGCTAGACCCACACATGCCAAATAGTGAGGAATTTTTCCATTTGTTTCATAATTTCAGTTTGAGAGATAAGTGTTATATGTAATAAGACCATAAACCTCTCGATCAAACATCTTTTCTCTATGGACCTCAAATACAATAAGTCATGCGAAGATTAATCACTTTCTCAGTAGCTCTAGGACAACAACAACAACATACCCCGTGTAATCCCACAAGTGGGGTTTGGGAAGGGTAGGATGTACGCAGACCTTACCTCTACCTTTGTGGGGCAAAGAGGTTGTTTCCAAAAGACCCTCGGCTCGAAAGGAAAGAAAATTAAAGAAAAGAAAGGAAAATAAAGGAACAGGACCTCGACGCAGACACAGAATATGACAGCAAAAGAACAAGTTACAAAGCAAAAGCGCAATAGATAGTGACACACATCGAAGAACAGACAACTACACAATTACTAAATAATAATACTGACAAGAATATGCGTAGAGGTGGCTATGTGCGACATCACTCGACTACCTACTACCCTTCTACCCTAATCCTCGACCTCCACACTTTCCTATCTAGGGTCGTGTCCTCGGTAAGACGAAGTTGTGCCATATCCTACCTAATCACCTCCACTAGTTCTTCTTCGGCCTACTTCTACCTCTCCTAACTCCTGCGATAGCCAACCTCTCACACCTCCTTACAGGCGCATCCTCACACCTCCCCTTGTTTTTTTTTTTTTTTTTTTTTTTTTGAGAAGGTAACATATCCTCACACCTCCTCTTCATATGCCCAAATCATCTCAGTCTCGCTTCCCTCAGTAGATCTAGGACCGGGACTACACTTTACTTCTTTGGTTTTTTTACATCCTTTTCCTCATCTCATGTTAGATGACATGCTTTAAAACCCATTTGGCAGAATTTCTAGGAAAAAGAATAACGCTCAATTCTCCAGTAAAATACTACCCGTTTTTTAAAGGATTGCAACCCAAAGGTGCCGAGATAGTTTTATTAATTTGGTGAACACAAACAAAAACTTCACAGATGGACCACATGATACATGTACAAACAACTTAAACATGTAAGAGAAAGTTGTGTTACTAATGAACCATAAAGGAGACAAATGGAGGACGAGTCAGGTTCAAGGAGATTACTCAACCTGACTTGAGGAAGAGAATCAGGACCTATTTGGAAATTTGAACTCAACAGTATCATTAAGAAAATTTAGCATGAAACTAGAGGCAGAAAATTTAGATATGACAGTGTTGTGGTTATAAGCCAGGCGTGATCTACTGAAGTCTAAACAGGTACTGCATCTTTTCTTCCCCTTTATGAGAAAGGTAAACTTTATAGTTAAGAGTACCAAGAAGCTACAAAAGAGTATGTCAGGGAAAGAAGAAGAGGACTTCCTTCCATAGATTAAACAGGGTACTGTATCATGATCCTCAATGACCATGGTCACCAGCTCTTGATCTTTCTTATGCCAACTCGCAATATGTACAGCTTCCGCTCAAAAGTAGACCATCGAGACGGAAGGTGACAACTATTACAATGGCAGTTTTCTTGTCATCCATGAGCAGATGAACTTAATGCAAGCAACATTCTCTCAAAATTTTGATGTCTAAACACCGGGATTGAAAAGAGAATAAGAAAAGGTAAGAATTTATCAAGTTAAGACCAGCTTGAAGTTTATGAACATCACCACGTCATGACGTCATCCCCACAAACATTACATGTTTTAACGTGACGTCATCCTCATTTAAATAGCACAAGCCGATAGAAATTAAAATCAAACTGCTCCTACTCTTTGGGTATCAATCTACTACAGAAACCAACTCCAAAGATCAAATCTCAAAATATGCAACTAGATAAGTCTTTTTTGATAAAGTATGCAACTAGATTAGTCTATCACAAAGAATATATCAAATAACCAATCAAATTGGCCTCAGTCCCAAATTAGTTGGCGTTCAGTACAGTAAGAATATAAACAACAGCAACATACCCAATGTTGTCCCACAAGTGGGGTTTGGCGAAGGTAGAGTGTACGCATACCTTACCCCTACCTTGAGAGGTAGAGAGGTTGTTTCTGATAGACCCTGAAGCTCAAGTAAAAGCTTATCAAAGAAGTTCGAAAAAAGAAAAAAGAAAAAACAGCGCGAGAGCAGAAGCCATATGACAAAACACTAAAGGAAGCATGCCAGGCCATTCTTAAAAAGGAATAGTAACTGCAACAAAATAATATGATAATGGAAGTACAAGAAATATTAATTAGTAACAGAAATCGAATTACAAGAAACTGCAAGAGTAATACTGTGAGTACTAGCATATAAGGATAAGCGAGACAACACTCAGCTACCAAACTAACCTTCTACCCTAATCCGTATCCTCCATAACCTCCTATCTAAGGTCATGTCCTCAGTCATCAAAGATATGTACAAACAACAAAATAGAAACTAAAATCAGGTCATCCCGTCACCACGGCATCCCGTCAAATATTACATCTTTTACCTTGAATATACATTACAAGACACTGAAACACCCAGCTTTCCTCATATAAACTGCAAACTAGTTAGCATTCAGTACAGTAAGAATATAACACAATAAAATCCAAAAAGATGTACAGACAACAACATAGCTAGTCTAATTGCACAAGTGGAGTCTGGGAAGGGTAGAGTGTACGCAGACCTTACCCCTACCTGGTGGGGTAGAGAGACTGTTTCCGAAAGACCATCGGCTCAAGAAACTCATCTCAAAGCATTTTTAAAAGGATATAATACAGAAGTAAAGCATACCTAGCAAATAATAAGGAAATCATTACATAGAAACTAAAATCAGGGAATAGCATAATATTACCAGCAAGATGCAGCACACAAGCCATCTTATGAGTTGGAGTGTATTTGGGTGCAAGGAAAGCAACCCTTGCAATGCGACTCTCAGGTGGCAATGCACTAAGCAACTGTTCATCACAAGTAGTCTTAAAAACCCCTTCTCTCAAAGTAGCTGATTGTGATTCCCAAACAGTTTTCCAAACAGGTTGTACCAATGTAGGAGGCCAATTCTGTCCTTCCAATTGCTTAATCATTCTCTCTAAAAGCAACAGCTTTGTACCTCCCCATCCTCTTGAAAAAAATGGTGGGCTTAGTTTTGTTCTGTGAACAAATGCACCATATACATGGTCCAATATATAATGCAGCATTCCAACATTCACTGTCACCATCTTTTTTTTTTTTTTTCCTTTTCCAACCAAGAATAAAAAATTCACAAATTTTATGTCAATCTGAGATAAACCCAGATCAGAAAACACAGTTTATACAATTTTTGTATCGAATTATATGTTTACTGTGCAAGAATTAAAATCCCCAGTAGCCCTTTATTCAAATTAGATCCAAACTCCACGAAAAAAATATAATTTCACCTAAAAAGAAGAAAATTCATAGGTGAAAAGTCAAAAGAAAGAACCATTGAACAAATGAACATTGCACTATAAAAAATATTAAAAAAATAAAAATAAAGAAGAAAAAGAGTTTTGGGATGTTGGGCAGAGAAAGAAAAAGAAAAACTATGGGCGAAGGAGAAACCGGCGAGACTGTGAAGAAATTAAGTTTTATTATAATGTAACTGAAGAAGGCCCCATTATAGAGGATCCCATAACTTTTTTTCAATTTTGCACTTTTAGTCTTTCAGATATGATTGATTATGCTTTTGGTCCTTGATAAATTTTTATATTAAGTATATTCAATTTTCATTAATTAATAAATAGGAAAAATAATATCCTATGTCTATTTGAAGAAAATATTTATCCGTAATGGCCCATATTTATAATATTATCCAAAATGGGCTTTTTATACATTATTATACACTTTTATTCAAGATTAATACATTGTTTATAGTAAGTGTATAATATTGTATAATTAAACACTGCTGCTGCTGCAAAAAAAAAAAAAAAAAAAAAAAGACTATACGGATGTAAATTAAAAGTGTGGTTATGTGGATGTAATATTTATGTTGGATTGTATAATATTGAAATTATCCCAATAAATATGTATGTATATTATTTATTTATTTACAAATTTCATGAATTAAATAAATTATTACACCCTCCATCCCAATTCATGTAACACTCTTTCCTCTTTGGTCATATGTCTATGTATATATTTCATATTTATAAATTTTCATTAATTTAATAAATTATTACTTCTCCGTCCCAATTTATATGACACTCTTTCCTTTTTGGCCAATCCCAAAGTGAATGATACTTTTCTATGTTTGGTAACAATTTAACTTTAAACTTCACATTTACTCTTAATAAAATGTTTTCTAGCACTCAAATGCCTATGGCTTATTTTGGACCACAAATTTCAAAAAAATTCCTTTCAATTTTAAATTGGGCAAAGTCAACCCTCACATAAATTGGGTCAGAGAAGTACGTATTAAATTATTTAATTATTCGATATGTTATGTTAAATACATAAAATTACTCTATATTCAAGCACAATAAAGTTTTAAGTAATCCAAATATCACATATTCTTACATAAAGGATAAAAATAATCCCCTGTCTCAATTTACGTGACACTTTTTATTTATCGAGAGTCAATCTGATTAATCTTAAAAATTAAATCGGATTAGATCACCTCAATATTTTAAGATTAAAATTTAGATATTAAAAACTACTATATGAAAGTACTCCAAGTTGTAATTTTTCTCATATCAATATGATAAAAAGATACTCCCTCCGTTTCAATTTATGTGAACCCATTTGACTGGGTACGGAGTTTAAGAAAGAAGATGAGACTTTTAAATTTGTGGTCCTAAATGAGTCACATATATTTTGTGTGGCTATAAATCATTGCATAAAGGTAAAGTGTTTCCAAATATTAAAAAAGGTCATTCTTTTTTACACGGACTAATAAGGAAATAGATTCACATAAATTGAAATAAAGGGAGTATAATTTAAAATATTGATCAAAATTCCAATAATTTAAATCTCAAAAAGCAAAAAATGTCACATAAATTCAAATAGAGAAAACACATAATTTCATTAATTAAAATTTATCATGCTAAATTAACTATTCCACCCATAAAAAGTAAAATCAAAATAACTCAGGAACTAAAAGTGCAATTATCCTTTTTCTTCCTTGGTTTGTGGAGTGATGGGGACTATGGGCCTATGAAAGAAAGTAGTGGATAAGATCTGAGCTCTTAACAACCCCAAATAATTATTTTTTATTGAAATTGATATCGCATGGTTAAAATAATGATTAAGTACGATTCCCAACCTTATAGACACGATTAATTGCGTACTGGGTTGGTGATTAGTGGAATGATTCTTGATTAGAAAATTTTTAATATTATGCCTCACACAACACAACTGATATTAGTTGTGTGAGACTCCATTTTGTGAGACAAAACAAATGAACATAAAGTTGTGGACCCATTAGTGTAAGATGTGGGTACATTTTTTTGTCTTACAAAAAGGTGTCTCACACAACTAATGTCAGTTATGTGAGACACATAGAAAAACTTTTTTGATTGGTGCAACTCATCATTTGTGTGCGAAACACAAAAGCCTTTATGTTGGAAATTGAATTCGGGTCACCCATGTGGGTCAATTTGGATCCATGTCTTAATATATAAATATATATGACTTATGTATTTATTAGAATATTAATAGAAAATAAAAGAGAAGAGTCACCAATATTGGAAAATTTTATGAATAGTTGTGTCACTTAAAAAAGTACTGATAAATAGATTTCTATTAGAAAAAACCTTACTTAATTCTACAGATTTCTCTTTCTCTTACGATTCTCTCTTTCCAACTTCGACAAAGGAAAACTCTCTCTTCATTGGTGAAGAACCTTCGTGGAATCGTTGTTTGTTGGATCAATTAATTCTATAACTCAGGTACGACTTTAGACTGTGAACTTTATAATATAATTCATGTTTTATACATGTGATTATGCTGTCGACTAGTGAAACTAATATATGGATCTTGGGAGAACTATGTATTCTACGTTGGATTAATTTTCCTTCATTGGCGTTATAGCCAGGTTTTATTTGTTTCCTGATCTGTGAAGAATGTCGTATCAATTAATATGAATTGTTCTAGAAACACTAGTATCCCATAATTATGAGAGTAGCAAGCAGATTATTTCTTTCGCATCCTTGTGAGTTGTGAAGGCTCTGGTTGTATCATGGTTAAGGATAGAACTATTTCCTTGGCTTTAGAGATAGAAATTAAAAGAGAAAAGATCCAAGGACTTAAGGTCCCATGCTCCTTCTCTTCAAAAGGAATTTGTTTTTCTCTTTGGAATTAAGAGATGGACTTGGCCTCACTTCTAGATGTTGAGAAATCAATCGATCAATAAAAAACTTAAGTTTATGGCAAAATCTATAGAGGATCAAATGCTGACAGGAAAGCATCGGAGGCATAAAAGGCCCACGTTGATCACATTCTTTGTTCTTCCTATTTTTTTGTTTTAATTTAGCACTTGGATGCTTCTTCATGAAATGAATGTCATGGGCTTACGTTCCTAAGAATTAGTTTTTCTTAACAGTAGTTTAGATTACATTCTTTGTTCTTCCTATTTTTTTGTTTTAATTTAGCACTTGGATGCTTCTTCATGAAATGAATGTCATGGGCTTACGTTCCTAAGAATTAGTTTTTCTTAACAGTAGTTTAGATTACATTCTTTGCTCTTCCTATTTTTTTGTTTTAATTTAGCACTTGGATGCTTCTTCATGAAATGAATGTCATGGGCTTACGTTCCTAAGAATTAGTTTTTCTTAACAGTAGATTAAAATCTAAATTAGTCTACTATTATGTTTCAAATAATAGAGAATGAATTAGAAGTGATATGACTTCCTAAGTCTTTCTCCATATGAGTATCTTTTTACTCATTGAATTTTCAAAAAGAGTATATAAAAATATTAATGTCCAATAGTCACTGTGAATAAATTTTTTCTTCTACAGACCTCGGGTAATGGCTCATTTTTTAAGACTTGGTAAATCAAAAACCAGATGATACCATGATGATTTCATATTGAAATTTATCAAATTTTCGGAATGATTTGGTGGCATTAGAACATGGTTAAGTCTCCTGTAATGCTCAGGTTCTTTAATTATTCTTTCGTAAGGCATTATGAATCATATTGTGATAAAGAAAAGATAATATTAGTTATTATCATTCTATAATTAAGCAAAAGGAAATAGTTAGACACTTTGCGTTCTAACACAAGAATATCTTACCTTTTTTTTTGTTAGTGTGACAATTATTCGGAAGACACACTCAATTCTCCCATTGTGATAATGGGCATAAACATGAGAAAGTTATAAGGCAAAAAGAAATATTGTGATACAATAGCGGAATCGAAAAGACAAGAAAATAACAAAGGAAAAGAAAATGGATAGATAGATTGACACAAAAGAAGACACAATTAAGCAATCAAAGCTCTAAACTAGCCAAGACCTCTTAATTGCATACAACTAAACACTTAATCTCTTAGATGACCTCAAGGGACTTTTAATCCCAAGCAACCAATCCTCTCAACAAGTTCTCAATCAAATGCTTAAGCAAGCTCTCAACACTCAAAGTGTCTTCAATGTCAATAATCATAAAAAGTCTAAGTAATGAAATGTTTAGTCTACTACTTATCACCCAGGAAAACAAGGAAGAAACTCGTATTGGCTAATACATTATACGCCCTTAATGGTAAAGAACTTTGTTTGGTTGGTCTTTCCTTGAAATGAAACTCGAAATGTGGCTGGTAATGTACTCTTTGTCATGCTTAAACCCTCATCAATTTTCTCCATCCTCCCGCACAATCGTCAATACTTGGAATTTTGAAAACCTCGTTGCAATGCTTGAAGCTAAAGCTTGGCTCAGTGAAGGCCTTGATGCAACTTGGGTTGTGTATCATTCTCCATTCTTTTTTTGGAAAAGAATTCGTCCTCAAATTTAGAGGTCACCATCATCCACGTCCATGTGAGGGATCACACATCGAAGGTGTTATGGACTTGATAATCCGAAGGAAGATCATCTTGTATGGATTGTCATTGGTCGCTAAGCACCCCCTGTTGGATAAATCTCTCTAGGCATCAACTTGGTCTTCTTTTTGTTGGGAAACCTTCTTTGCGAAAATGTACCCTAAATCCAATCGGGTTCACAGTACAACTCTCTTTGTGGCCTTTTGTTGCTCTTTGGTAGTCTCTTGATTCTTCTTCTCAAGGTGAAGTCTCGCACTTCTCATCTGCGGCTCTTCACGGCCTCGCTTTTGTTGCCATCTAAACTCGAAACAACATCTTGAGACAAAGGGATTAGATCTGGGGTTGGTGGATTAAAAACCATAAACAACCTCGAAATGGGAACACGATAGTACTATGAATGACTCTGTTGTGTACGATTCAACTGAACGTTGACCTCAAGATGCTAGTTTTCCCTTAACCGCGACCTAAGCATAGAACCCAAAAGTCTGTTCGCACAACACCTCGGTTTAGCCGACCGGTTTGTGGGTGACAAGAGTGAGAAACAACAATTTGGTCACCTGATCGTCCCCCACCAGGTTCACTTCCAAAAAGTGACTGTGAACTTGGAAGTCTCTATCACTCACTATAGTTTTGGGAATACCATGCAACTTTACTACATGTTCAACAAAAAATGATGCAACATAAGATGCTTCATCAATCTTATAACATACAATGAAATGAGCCATTTTTGAAAAACAATCAACAATAACAAAGATACTATCTTTATCCCTTTTGGTCCTTGGCAAGCCCAATATAAAATCTATCGAAATATCAAGCCAAGGTCTTTGAGGGGTGGAGAGGGGTATACAATCCATGAGGAAGGAGTCTAGACTTAGCACCACGACACTCAATGCATTGATCATAATTTTAGCAACATCTCGACGCATATTAGGCCAATAAAATTGTTCCTTAAGAATTCCCAAGGTATAATCAATACCAAAATGCCCCATTAATCCCCCATTGTGGGCTTCCCTCACAAATAGTTCCCTCCAATAGCTCATGGGCACACATAGTCGCTTGTTCTTGAACAAGAAACCATAAAATTTTGAATAGGGAGTAGAAGACCTATCCCTAATCCATCTTTCCCATTCCCATTCCTCGTAATCTTGAAAGATTTTTGCAAAAAACGGGGTCCTCGGGATACAATGTCTTCAAGCTTTCAAAACCCATCAATATGGAAGACAAAGTATTTATCAAAACATGCTCTATAGACAAGGAATCCGCCACTACATTGTCTTTCCCCTTTTTATATTGGATTATGATGAAGTTTCAAGAATTCAACCCATTTGGCAAGCCGCTTGCTCGACTTGCCTTGAGCCTTAAGATGTTTCGGACTCGTCGGTCTAATAACAAACTTTGAGCCACAAGTAGTGTTGTCCAATTACCAAAGCCTAACTGCAAATCATATTCAAGATCATAGGTGGATAATTCAACGTTTATTAAAAATTCAACATCACACCCTTAAGCTTTTCACCAAAG
This sequence comes from Lycium ferocissimum, assembly GCF_029784015.1. Taxonomy (NCBI): domain Eukaryota; kingdom Viridiplantae; phylum Streptophyta; class Magnoliopsida; order Solanales; family Solanaceae; genus Lycium; species Lycium ferocissimum. Next base: position 4,431,835 of record NC_081345.1, on the reverse strand, counting down.
TATAAGAATGGGTTTTTGGTCTTGCAACACGCACCAATACCTACTTTACTAGCATCGACATTAAATTTCAAAGATTTGTCCAAAATCGGGTAATTACAACAACGGTGTATGGAGTCAATCATTTGTTTCAAAGTTTCAAAAGCTCTTTAAGCGACCTCACCCCAAGAAAAAGGCTTATCCTTTCGATCACCTCGGTCAAAAGGAGCGCATACGGCATTAAATTCTTTAACAAACCGTTCATAACCAGGCCCAAACTATCTTGTCACATTACCAATGGGTTTTTTGAGTTTTCCCAAATTTTAAACGGGGTTCCCCATTTTGGATTCATCAACCTCAACACCCCTTAAATTCACAACAAACCCCAAGAAAACAACTTCATCAACACAAAAAGAGCGTTTAGCTACATTAGAATAAAGTTATTCTTATCTAAGCACTTCAAACACATATTTCAAATGATCAACATTCTCATCCATGGTTCTACTATACACCAATATATCATCAAAGTAAACAATCACGAATTTTTCAATAAAAGGTTTCATCACGTGATTCATTAAACGCAAAAGTATAGAGAAAAAGGGACCAAACCCATCCCCAAACCATTCAAAAGACCAAATTTGTTCTTAAATGCCGTTTTCCACTCATCTATGGGTTTCTTCCGGATTTGATGGTATCCGCTTCTAAGATTTATCTTCGAAAGTATGCATGGATCAATTCAGCAAGCATGCCATCAAGACGAGGGATGGGATAACGATACTTTATCGTTATTTTATATGGCTCAAAATCGACAAAACGCGCCATGTTCCATTTTTCGGGCACCAATACCGCACGAAGGACTCATTTTTTCCACAACCCCTTTTCAAAGAATCATCCATTTGTTTTTTAAGTTCGGTATTACCCGGGTTTATTCTATAAAGGTTTGTTTCGAAACAGACCCGGGATAAATTAAATGATTTAGATTGTTGACCCCATAAGTTTGTAAAACCCAACTTATAACCCCTTTTTTGCTTATTTTAGGTTTGGGTATAACCAAAAGGCTTAAAATAAGCCACAAAATGTTTAAAGTCACCCAAAAATGAAAAAATCCAATTTTTTTTGAGGCTAAAATTTCCACCAATAAAATTATTTTGATCCCTTATATTTTATTCTAATTCACACTCCCCTTTCACCTAAAGCCCAAAAGTACTATCTCTTCCTTTTTTCATTTTTCTACAAACAACAAAAACTCTCACCAAAGCCCAAAAAATATGATTTTTTCCTCTTCTGTCATCTTCTACGAATCCTCGTTTCCCCCATTTTTCATCTAGGAAGTTTTTCTCCATTATTTCGAAGTTTGTCAAAAATTTTCCGGTGAGTTATCAAAAAAATTTGTAAAGATTTTTACTCGTTTGTGTCCGCGTTTTACATGTTCTAATCTCGGGTTTTCTTAATTTTGTAAAACTAATTTTTTCAAGTATTTGTTAAGATTCGAGCGAATATTCGAGCATTATCCTCGCCCACCCACCCGCTTAAGCTATAGAATTGATCAATATCCTTATTAAGTTCTTCGATTTCCCAATTTTGGTTCTTTTTTTTTTTTTTTTTTTTTTTTTTTTTTTTTTTGTTCTCAATGATCTTCAAGTTTTGAGGGAAAATCCATAAAAAAAGAAACCTATTTGATTTTTAAAAACATTAATTAAAGAGTTCAAAATATATGTTTTCACGACCCAAATCACGGATCAGGGCCCCCCACACTAACCCTCCCCCCGGGCGAACCCCGATAACTACCTTAATTGATATAACACGGGAAAAATACTTTATTATAAGAAATTTCCAAAACCGTCTAGACTAAAGAGTTCTGGTTTACAATTTAAAGAAATACCAAAATCGGGAAAGATTTTTTAAGGGAAAAAAAGTAAATCTAAAGGATCTTGCAAAACCCAAACGTCTTTGACGAAGTCGAAACCCGGGGGAGACTCCCCATCACCTCGAAAAAAACTCTACACCTGATGAGGACAAAAGTAAAAAGAACAACACAGGGCCGAGGTACAGGGACAAGGTTGCACGCATATAAAAACAACCAACA
>NC_081345.1:4404705-4429673 GCF_029784015.1 Lycium ferocissimum | reverse complement strand
GACATGGCATGTTAATGTTCATATTGGCTCATTGTTGCACTAATTTTAACTTAACACCACGATTAAGTAGTTCCTAATTTCCATTAATGCTTCTATACCAAACAAAATTTGTAGATAAATTGTGACTTCAAACGAAATCGGAAGTTAAAGTCTCTACTTTGTATCTTGAGATAGTCTTAATACTCACCCCGACTTGAATCATCCATATCTCCTTACCCCGATATCATTTTGACGAGCTGTTTGTTGCGTTGCAAACTAGACTCGATGAACTTAATTTTAGGCTTTTGAAACACCTTAAACTCCTCATATACTAGGAGATATGCCTCCTACAATATAGGCTAAAATCGGGTCCGAGATTTTACTGAAATTGTTCCGATTCATTTCGTTTAACTTCTAATCCTCTTCCATCCTCATGTAACCTCTTATACATACATATACACAGTCATTTACATCCATAAAAATTCATATACATGTCTCGAAGGGTCCGTAGAATCACAATAACCATAAGTAGAACTCACAAAGCTTCGACGAAACTCCAATCGAAAAAGTATATTCCTATCTTTTGTCCATCTTCTATATCATTACTAATAATCTCAAATACTTTAAAAGGTCACTCACATTACCTCATATACATACTCATAACGCGATTTCAAATCCTTTAGGTTACCAGTGTCACCTCGAGATACTTAAGACAACCATATTTATAACGATATTCTTACTAACTCGATTAACTTTCCTTGAACCTTCTTAACTCATTCTTTCATGTTTTAATACAAGTAGCAAGGATTATTATGGAGTGTGACATTCTCTCCCTCCTTTAGAACATTCGTCCTCGCATGTCAAATGAGGACTAAAACTCACAATTAAATAACCGAATCACCCGTTATCGCAGACTATAGACAGCAAGATTTGACCACGAAAAGGGTGTTTTAGGAATATTATGCCTAAAAGTGCTAAACGACCAAATGGGTCGTTACAATAAGAGTAATAAATGATGCTTAAGGCTTCCTTATTTTTGTTATATATTACTTTTCGTGTAGTATTCGATTCTCCTTCAGATTTACGTGCTCTTATCTTTCGCTCTCGCGGTTGTAGTATTTGTTTGATTCCTATAAGTCGGGGCAAGAGCGGGATGGTTCGCTCGTGTTTGAGGTATGTTATCACTTCTTAACTTCATAAAAGAGCTCTTAAAGACCATTTAGTATGTTTATCGTATAGAAGTCACGGGACGGTGATTCGAAACCATGAGTCCGTGTTATTGAATTAGTTGTGGCTGTTGTTGTCATTTAAACTTATTTCTCTAACTCTTGTTGTATACCTTTGTTGGCCTTTCTACTATTATTGTTGTCATATCATATTTACTTTGATATGTATGTGTTGTTCGACTATCATGGTCTAGCAAAAGCAACATGTTTCATAAGAAAGTATGAAATACTAGCCCTTCCCTAGATTCCGTACACAATAGGAGCTCAAAGGCATCGCGCTAGATTGTATGCTCTTTTTTTTTTCTTTTTTTTTTCAAGATTGTGATCTAATTCTTATTTATTGGATATGTCTGTCAAATAAAAGATGCAAAATCTGGAAATTTTGAAACTTCTAATGGTGTAAAGGGAAAGCTAAGTTCTAAAGCCGAGTAACATGTCGTCCGTGAAGCTAAGCTTGGGTTGATTTTGCTTTGGAGGACTTCTATGATTTAGCTTTAGTAGTAGTTTAACTTCTTGGGATTCTCATGTTACTTTGATCAAGTTCGCACCAAAGATATGCACCAAAACCAATGATTGGAACATGCAATTTTATACCTTTGGATCGATGCCCAAAATTTATCTAGTATCGTATCTAGCTAGTTGCCGTTTTAAAAGGGAACTAGTAAATCTTTAAAGATTTGAAAGGGACAAGCAATAAGAAAAGAAGGCAGAAAAAAAAAAACAAAGCCCCACAAGCGTATCTCATCTCGCTGGAAACAACTTTTGTCATCACATTAAAAAATCATGAATTCTAATTAGTAAAGGGTGTTTGTGCTAAGAGATTCAAGAATTTCATCATAATCCAAAAACTTTCCCATGTCATAGAGCAATAAAAGAAAAAATGTACCAACAAAATGCCAACTTTGATGGATACAGGAACATATTTGAGCCAAAATGTCATGGTATCAACAGAGAATTAGAAGTCAAAAAGAATAAATATTTGTCTTATCTGATCAAGCAGTAATTCAATCATTTAGGTAATATAAGTAACATATATTTTCCATTCCACCCAAGAAAGAACAAAAATACAAGAACTAAATCCGTTGTCCAAAATAAAAGACAAAAAGAAAATAAAAACATAGAACATTGCTAGATCTCCATTTCCATGGATCAAGAAAAGATTATATATTGAGTTAAACTTCATCTAAGATTCTAATAAGTGATTTGACCTTAAACTCGAGCAAGTAAATGTTAAGTTCGGGAGCAAATTGTTATCGTGATTCATCATGTAAAATGCCTCGAATCTCTAGACCCAATAACTCTTTCAAACTTAACCCTCATATACATAATCTCCCGCAATCGACTTTCTTCTTCTCCATTCCCAGAAAACACCAAGACCCGTTGATATTGGCTCAACAAACCTTTTAAAATCTGCATTTCTTTTGGCCCAATTTCCTTCTTGTTGCAAAGCCACATTTTTTACCATTACGTAAGTCCTCCATATAGGCTCATCTATAAGTCTAGTAACCTTTTTTTCTTCCTCCTTATCGCATTCCAATGCGATTCGAACCAACCCGAGGCCATTTCTGGACTAATCCACTTATAGGTGTGGCTAGCTCAACTAAGAAAATTTGGTTGTGTGCTGGAATCTTTTGAAATGCAAAATGTACATGTCCACGCTCGTGACCAAAAAGAGTGCCAACAACTCTAGTTCCAAGGCCTTGTTGGTAATTTCCCCGGTTTCGCCCGAACGCCGTTAGCACGATTTTAGCCTTGTCACCGCTATAGTTTGCGCCTTCCTCCTTGTTTGAAGGCATCGATTGTCATCTGTCTTTTTTTCATGGATGGTGTTTAAAGTGGATGACTTGGTGGTTGAAACTTCAGGGTTCTTGAAAGATTGTGCCTTTATATTCTCTGTTGGTGTTTTCACTTCTTCACTTCTTCATCAGCTATTGCTTTTTGTTCAAAATTTGTCCATTCATCTTCAACTAATGATAGATCTAGTACAACTAGTATATGCAAGACATGATTTTGGACTAAGGGGTCAAATATGAGGACATTGAACTATTCACATAAATAGGCTCTTGTCCTAGGCTGTATAACTGGTCCCGATGGGTTTTCACTCAGTGGGTTTGGAACCTTGAAATTCATGCATTAATCACCTATCCATCAAGGTCATACTCATCACCACTTCAAAGAACCTTTGGAATTAGAGACCAACCTTTTAACGTTCAATTACAAGGACACCGATGCAATCTGTTAAGATTTGATTCAAAGGATCATTTACAGAACCGAATTACTTCATCTTTCTCTGAGATGCCAAAATTAGAAATATTTTTTATGCTTCCACTTCTTCTTTATTATCCGTCTATTTTGGTATGTGTACAAAAAGCTGCGACTAGGGAATTGTGGTCGGTGTTTAGTTATTGGGCTCGCCAATATTATGATGTTCTAGTTCATGAACGTTTATTTCTCCTTTCTTCGTTGTTTACATTAAATCATGCCGAAAACTAGTAAAGCACGAAGTAATGCTAAGTGGGATGATGATGCCAGCATTAAATTTATAGATTTGTGTGAAAATGAGATTAGACAAGGACGTAGACCATACACTCATTTAAATAGAGATGGATGGAATAATGTTGTTGAAGAATTCAATAGAGCCACGGGAAGAAACTATGATAAAAAACAAATGAAAAATCATTGGGATAACATGAAAAAATATTGGATTCTTTTTAAGAAGTTGATGAGAGGGGAGACAGGTTTAGGATGGGATGCCACAAAAAATACAATTATGACAGATGATGATTGGTGGGAGCGAAAAATTAAGGTACATCTCTCACATTTTTCTATATGTCTTTCTTTTTTCTTTCATTGCTAAATTTCTTGGTTTGTTTAAAGTAGTTTTGAATTTTTTGTTACAGGAGGATGATCGATACAATAAGTTCAGGAAAATAGATCTTTCACTTATATGGTATCGCTATGATGCGTTGTTTTCTGATATTGTTGCTACTGGAGAAAGAGCACGTGCAGCGAATCAAGAACAAATGTCTGGCATTCGAGTAGATCTTGATGAAGAAGGAACAAATGGTATTGGTGGCTATGACAAAGAACACTTTATCAATCCTAGTGATGAAGGGAATGATAAAAAAATAAGGCAAAATCTGGTGTGGCATCAATGAGAGAGGATATGCACTCTCTAGTGAAGTTTATGTCTAGCAAAAGCACTGCTACATCCCCTTCGGTAGATGATCCCGTCATCGATAAGTGTATGAATGTGTTGGCAAATTTTTCGATATTCCCGTGGGGGAGTGGAAAGTACAACTATGTTTGCAACATGTTTCTTAAGAAGGATGTACGTCAACTGTTTCTTAAGATGGAAACTGATGAAGCTCAGAAATCTTGGTTGGAGTATAACTATCAGTTACATCTTAAGAAAATGGGCTGATTGCGTTGCTATGGTTAAATGTTTTTATTGTTTAATGTTCGAACATTATGGTTGTGCGTGTAAACTTTACTTGTTGCTTCTTGTTTAGACATTGCAGTTGTATCCCTAAATCTTATGGTTGTACGTGTAAACTTTATGTATTGTTAATGTTGTGTTGACGTTGTGGTTGTATCCTTATACCTTATGGTTATTGTTGTTGTGTTGGCTTTAATGAATGTGGGAACTTTATGTATTGCTGTAGTTGTTTTTCTTTGATGGAATAGTAATTTGAGATGAGTGTATTGAAACAATGGAGTTTCTAAAAAATCTTGAAATTGGGTTCTTGGAAAACCTTTCATTCTTTACTAATTTGAGTCATTTCCATTTTCAGTTAAATGGAGAGTTGGGATATTAGCAATGTGGTATCTCCTCATTTAAGTGATTTGTTAGATGATGAAGATCAAGAACTAGAAGAGATTCGGAGAGAGCAAGATGAGAAGGAGCGGATGGCTTTATGTCATATAACAGGTAAATACATTTTGATGTATTGTGAAAAATACCTATGCAAAGAACCTTGTCGTACATCAATGCGCTCTGGAAACGAGTTTATTCAAGAGATATTACGAGGAAATGAGACTCGTTGTTATGAAAATTTCCGAATGAAGAAGGCGGTGTTCATTGATCTATCCAATGACCTAACTATTAAATATGGGCTTAAACCCACTCGTGGAATGTCTATACATGAAATGTTAGGCATATTCTTGATGACTTGTGCACATGGAGTTGGAAATCGAATGATACAAGATATCTTTCAACATTCTGGAGAGACAATTCATAGACACTTTCATAGTGTTTTAAAGGCCGTTTGTAAGCTTGCAAGAGATATCATTCAACCACATCCAAATTATAATGATGGTTGTGATGCTCACAAGCCATGTAAACAAAGATATCTCCCTTTCTTTAAAGTAAGTAACCCGTTTATGATAATTTATTATTCTGCATTGTATCTTTACTACCCTTATATAACAAAAGCTTTATGATAGTTTCTTGCCCCTTAGAATTCAACGAGAAAAAAATGGATCCCAAGTTTCTTATTTTACATTCACTTCTTGTAGGATTGTATTGGAGCAATTGATGGCACACATGTTAAAGCTAGATTACCGCAAGGTCAAGAGATACCATATATTAGACGTAAAGGTTATCCGACTCAGAATATTCTCGCCGTTGTTGATTTTAATATGTGTTTTACATTTGCATGGGCTGGGTGGGAAGGAGCAGCTCACGATAGTCGTATATTTGCTGAGGCCCTTCGTAGACAAGAGCTCAACTTTCCACATCCACGCGGAAACAAATATTATCTAGTTGATGCAGGATATTCACACATGAATGGATACATGGCTCCATACAAAGAAAATAATGTAAGATATCACCTAGCTGAATTTCACCGCGGTGCAACTCGACAATTGCGAAAGCCAAGAGGACACATTGAGAAATTTAACTATTTACATTCTTCTAGTAGAAATGTAGTAGAGCGCACATTTGCCGTTTGGAAAGCAAGATGGTCTATTTTGAGAGACATTCCATACTATCAAATTGACACGCAAAGGAACATCGTACTTGCTACTATGGCCATTCACAATTATATTAGAAAGAAATGCAATGTGGATGATGCGTTCCAAACAGCCGAGAATGAGAGCTATATTCCATCGGTTGATTCTAATGATATTGACACAACGTCAAGAGCTAACAATGTAGATGTCGAAGATGTAGGAGAACAAAATGATGTCTATTGGATGGGGTTTCGTGATATGATTGCTAGTGACATTTCTAATGCTTGACGCTTGTATTATATGAATATTTTCCACTTCTTGTATTTATAGTGGAGTGCTTTCGGTTGTATTAGCACTTCTATTTTGTGTCAAATTCTCCATCTTTGAAATATGAATTGTATTACCCTTTTTTAAGTCATGTTGATCCTAACTTATTAAAAAAATTGTGCTCTTTATAGCAGTCCTAGGCAAAAAAATGTCCATTTGCTTCTGATTTTTTCATAAATGCCAATAATAGATCATCATTATTAAATAAATCAAGAAGTTTTTGTTCTACTTGCACGTTCATCGAGTGCTTCAGTTATATAATTGTTCAAAATGTGGAGGCTCTTCTTTATACTTTTTTCTGATCCAATGGACAAAAATCTCATAAATTTCCACATGAAGTTGGGGTAGAACAATCTTTTGAAAACTGATTTTAGAGTTGTATCCATTGCAAGTGCAATTGAATTATCATCATGAAGTTCAATGGTGAGAATATTCAAACTTTTGCCTAGAGCAAGTCCAAAAATGTTATCGGTACAAAACGTATCATTAAATCTTGTAAGTCTACTGAAATGTTCTGTTTTGAAGCCTTGTCTAAGATTGGTAATAAACCATTCTTGATTGCTGGATTTAGCCAACGATATAGTGCATGACCAAGCTTCCATTTTGATAATTTAGGAACCACTATTTTCCTTTGCAAAATCCACTCTTCACCGTTAACATAGGATATACCTGTTGGAGGAAGAAGAACGGTTTAATTAATATTCTCATAATTAATACACAACTCTTTCTTGAAACAACAAATCAATATAAATACATTTCCAATAATGAAATAAATCAAGAAGATATTACTCCCTCCATTCCAAAATAAGTGTCTCTTTTAGCTCATGCACCCCCTTAAGTAACATGTATTTATAAAATTAACTTAAATAAACATTTTATAGTGGAAGTGATTTTAAAATATAAATTACTTTTGATTTGAATCAACTTTAGAGTTTAAAAATCTTTTAAATCAACTTATTTATGGTGTTAACGGCTTTAAGGGTATTTCGAGTCATTTTGACGGAAAATAAGTGCTTAACGACTTATTAACCAAACACATCAACAACTTATTTTCAGCATAAGCACTTTTATCTAAACACTCAACGCTTATTTATAAAAATAACTTTCAGCACTTAAAAGTTCTAAAAACACTTTACACATAAAAGTCACTTTTTTTAAGCCCATCCAAACGGGCTCTTAATTCACCTTAAGGGTGTCAATCTCTTTGGGAGTTCCGTGGGGAACACATCATCATAATCCTGCAAAAGAGAAGAAATAGAACTAGGCAAAAAAGAGGTTAGTTCGTTAGTGTGCAAACCATAGTCCCTATGTGTGAGGAGGATCACCGGTTGTCGCTCCTCCAACTCCTCCCTAATCTTTCCTAGATTTGTTAAGAGGGCCACTGATACGCTCAAATTATACCTATTAAATGACATAAAGCGGACGATGTCAAATATAGTAACCCAACAAGGTTGGGGTCGAATCCCACAGGGAATATGGTGTGAAAAGGTTACTAAAGTCGTAGAGTACTTTCTTGCGGTCTAGTTTCGTATTCCGTTGAGTTTGTAGAAGATTGGTTTTTTATTAACTAATTGCTTTTGGTTGTAATAAATGGGTAAAAGAAACCAAGGTTGTGTCCCCATTTAGATAAAGTTTGTGCTATGGTGGTTGATCTTGATATACTTCTTATGGATTATTGTATGAATGCACTTAAACTCTAAATGAATACCTAATATTTTCCAATAGTTAAGGACTATTTCTCTTTATGATTTTCGCAAATATAAAAGAGTGTATATGAAGAATGGTTAAACTTGTGCCAAGTAAATTTCTCTTATCCCTAAGTGAATCTATTAAACGAGGGTTAATGCCCCGAGTTCTTGTAACTTGTTCTTACCAAACCCTAATTTATCTTCCCAACTAAAACAAGGTTTATGTCTTAAGTTAATGTTTACAACCATCAACTAACAATCTAGAACAAAGAATAAGTAAACCACAAAAATCCATTTTGCATATATCAATTTCAATTCCAATCACATAACACCCATCCTAGGGTTCACAACCTTAGTAATTGATTTAGCTACTCATATTGGTGAAAGAACAACATAAGATAATAGAAATCATAATGCTTACGATTGATTGGAATTAGAATAAAGTAATTGCAATTGTCTTTTTCTCCAAAAAGCTTCAAAAATTATAAAGTATTTAATGCTAGAATAATAGAACTGAAATCTGATGAATAATCCTTCTACAAAAACCCTACATCAAGTATTTATAATGGTCCAAGTCGTGGAAAATAAGTTAAAAAAATTGCCCCGTCGGCTCATTATGCGGACCGTAAATATTATACGGTCCGTAGATCTCTTGCTCTTGTCCGTAAAATTGATGCCTGGTCTTAGAATCTAACCCATAATTCACGGACCGTAAATGTTTTACGGTCCATATATCTTGATCGTGAATTTAGTCTTCAGACGTGGACTCGCTGTTGTTGATCTACGGTGGGAATTTACGGACTGTAATTATTCTACGGTCCGTACTTTTCAGCCGTCAATTCTTTCTTCCCTGCAATTGTTTCTGTAGCTGATTTACGCCAACATTGACGGACCGTAAATAATATACGGACCATCTTTTTCCTCTGTAAAATTCCATCTCCAGTTACTTCCACTTTTTAGACATCTTTTTTTGCTCTTTTTACTAAATTCCCCGACTTTCGCCATAAACACACTAAATACCTGCAACATGACAAAAACACATCAAAAGACCCAAACTTGCTTGAAAAACAAGTAAAACTCGCCGTAAAAAAGCATCAAATGTGCCGAAATTACGCGGCACATCAACACCCCCAACTTAAAGTCTTTGCTTGTCCTCAAGCAAGTAACACAACACAAACGACTCAACTAAAACTTAGATACAACAGAGTAATAATGTCTACAATGGTTTTGACTCCGAACTAAAGGCATGCATGTTTTTTCAAAGTTAATCACCTCGTTTTCATGATCAAAGATACTATATATAACTCAATAATGCTAGAACTAACAAGAAGCTTCAATCTATGATATCACTTTATCAGAAATATCAATGAATTGACAATGCTGCCTTGGATGGTTGTTTCATATTTCATGTTTTCAATCCTTATGTCCTCACATAGACCAAATAAAATGTCCCACACACATATATACAATGAAAAGGGACAAAGACAAAGGAGAAGAGAACAAACTCACACTCACAAAGAATTTCATGTACCACAATTACGGATACCATATGCTTGCCCTTATTTTCAATGCCTTCAACTTCGGACAGCTCGATTATGATCACACTAGGACTTTATCGACTTATAATGTAGGCTTAGGAACGGTTATGATGATTATTTGGTTATTAGTGACTCACCCTTCTTGTACACTACATTTTTCTTTCCTTTCTATGCCTTCTTTCTCCCTTTTTTCACTTTTTCAGCCTCGATGTGGTTTAACAGACGACTACGCATTAACTATCTTTCTGTGCAACAATTTTTTGATTTTTCACTCTTTTTTTTTGTTTTTTGTTTATAGAAGTTACAGAAACTACATAACAACCACATTGAGTCTTCTCCCAGATAACTCACACCACCCCCAACTTAAGGCCTTAGGCCTCTTTTTTCACACATGTTTCACCCCCCAACTTAGGCTTTTAGCCTCTCTTTTCTCTTATAGTGTCAAGAAGGGAACAAGTGCAAAGATAGGATCACTTCGAACAAAGGTTTGGGTTAGTTATCGGCTAGTCAAAGAAAAAGGTCAAAGGCTCAAAGGAGGGGACTAGGGATCATATACATGAATGGTCAAGGCCTATAAGGTAAAGTGACTTCAAATTTATACAAAGAAAGCCTCAGATCATCTCACAAACAACCTATCCTCAGAATTTAGCATGACGAACTGGGCAAGTTCTAGATTGTAAATGTAGTACATGAACACAACTAAAAACTCACACACTCAATGGCATAAGAATTTCTTTCGCTTATGCAATTACAACCTCCTAGCGATCATTCATCATCCACAATACCCCAATAACCATGATGTCATAAAACAAAACAATCACGTCACTCACTAGCAGTTTCTAAGTATGCATCAAAATTTCGAGGGTCCACAAATTTAAACCAAATATACAAAAAATGCCACAAGTTCAATATCACTACCATATAAGTCATTAATACTCTATTTTATCTAAGCAACAACCTAAACATGCCAGTTTCAACAAAAAATAAAACCCCTCAGGAAAAGAACTCTGCAAAGAAAAGCCGAGGGGGTTCCTAAACACATATATACATTACAATGAAATCAAGTAGCCCCACCCCCAACTGAAAAATCATGAATTGTACCAAAGGCATGTGAATAAGGAAAACAGATGGTTAGGACTACCTGAGGCATTCTAGGCGCGCTGCTCATCCTGAGGTGTAGCCATCTAATCGGTACGGGTAGGTGCTGGATCAATTGTGGGGCTAGTGGTGCTGCTAGGAGGCTCTGAATGACTCTGTGTGAGCGGGACCTCCTCAAGAACAGTAGTAGTTGCCTCCATAGGTACCACAATTTCACGGCACATTAACACCCCCAACTTAAAGTCTTTGCTTGCCCTCAAGAAAATCAAAACCAAAATCTCTATGAGGATACATCAATACAAGCTTAGGTAGTGCCACTATTATTTTCAAAGCACATTCTTCAACTAAGCATAGCTCTCATAGCTTTGGTTGGTACAAATAATTCGGCTACAAGCATGTGAAACTTCAACCAAATAACTCCCTCATTTCAAAATACAATTTCAAGAATGCAATGGAGATTCAAAACAATCAAGCAACAACACTCAAGCCTCAATAAGTGACTCAAAACCACTAGCTTATTAGATATGCTCATTTGACTTAACTAGGAATTTTTCAACATCGCCAATCTATCGTAATCCACATGCCCTCACAAGAAAGAAAGTCTCAAAATCACTATATTCACAACCACAACACAAGAGACATACACACAAAGTCACTCACACTCAACAAAGAAATTCTAGTGCTAACAAATATCACACCATAAGCTTGCCCTTATTTTCATTCATCACTAACTCAAGAACATTTGGTTGGATAAGTATTTGAGATACAAGTGACTACGCCCTTCTTGAACACTATACAATACCTTTTGTCCACTTTTCTCTTCATTTCAAAACATCACTCCTTCCTTTGCATACTAGTTTCCCCAAGTATTCCAACTTCTTTTTGTGCAACCATTTTCTTGATTTCTAATGTTTTTGTTCTTTTCCAATTACTTTTTCACAAAGATACATTTTTTTGCACAAAAAGTTTGCAACCTTTTTTATATTTTTCAAATTTTCTTCATTTCTTTTGACTTTTCCACAACACCAACCTTCACCACTTCTCAAGCAACACTAACACCCCCAACTTAGGCTTTTGGCCTCAAATTCACAATTTCATGTTCAAGGAGGGAAAGGTTCAAAAGAGAGAGACTTTTCATAAAAAAGGTAAAGGCTTGTAATGTGACAATCAAAGAAAAGGTCACAGGCTCAAATGGGGTTACTAGAGATATTATTTATGCAATGGCAGGCTAGAAAGGCTAAAGAGGCTTTTTCAAAAGTCACAAAGATAGCCCAAGGTCATCTCTCCAACCAACATAATCAAAATTAGCATTGAAAGACTAACCGGGCAAGTTCTAGATGATAAAAGTAAGCACAAGAATTATTCAACAAACATTCACCACACATGGCATATGAACTAGTCAAGATGGAACAATTTCACTTCCTAAGCAAAAACAACTAGAGCAATATCTCATAATCCAAAGTAAACCCAACTAGTAGGTAAAGAGTCACCAAATGAGCCAAAAACTTGTCACAAAGATCATTCTTTTCTATACACCTTGCTTTTTAACTTTCACAAAAAATTTGGAGGGGTATTCGCATTTCAACATTTCACATGCAAGAGACTAACTCTATTAGTACCAAACAAGCCAAGATTTTCCACATTTTTCCTCAAAGGAGAACCTACATTTAAAATTTTGAAAACGACTTAAAATTTTTAAAACGATGGGTTGCCTCCCACCAAGCGCTTAATTTAACGTTGCGGCTCTACGGTTACCTTTACCACTTTTCCCTCCATTTGGAAGATATGAATTTGTGCCCCAACTTTGAATCAAGATTCTGGTGATGCTCGTGAGGCGGTGGTAGGAAAGCAACGAGGCCAACTCTCTAGCATCGCATTTTGCACTTTTTGGCCTTTAAGTGAGGCATATCATTTTGTCTTCTTGGCATAGCAAAGTTCAAAATGAATACACTTTCTTCTTCATCTCCAAAATTCTCCATAGACTCGGTTAGTTCAACTTCCATATCATCAACCAAGCACAATGTTGAAAAATGGTTGGAATGTGGTCCAATGAGCTTCAATATCAAATTCGCTCCATTTTTGACATCCTCACCCAAAAATGAACTAGAGTCTTTAAAAACCATTTCATGAACTTTTTTATGCAACTCTAGTATCATTTCTTCAATCTCGGCATCTTGCATTATTTTTGGGTTGGTCGGTTGGCAATTCACCATTAGCTTATGAAAATCAATCTTGACCTCTTCTTCATTGGAAACCAACTCAAAACTACAATCCACGGCCCTTTGATATTAAGCATCACATGCTTCAATCTTTGCATTCAATTCGGCCTCCAATTTTCGGATAGCAATTTCAAGTAGCTCCACTTCTTGACTTTGCTCAACATGCATTTTTAGAAATTCTTCCATCATCCGTGAAATGCCTTCATGGTGATCCCCATAGACTCCAAGTTTTTGAGCTTGATTGATTAGCCAATCTTGGCTCAAAATTTCCATTTTGTCAAGTTTTTCTTCATTGTGAGAGTCGTCCAAATCTTGTAAAAATTCATCCATGGTGAGATACACCTCTTGGATAGTTTCATCATCTCCATGTTGAACTTCTTCCCACAATTTGGTCAAGACTTGCCCATATTTTTGATTCCTCCCCATTATGCTTTTCAAAATTTCCTCAACTTCTTCTCTTTGAGAATTGGAGATTTCTTCTTCAAGATTTTGCTCTTCTTCTTCTTCAAGTTGAACCACTTCTTCAATTCCACAACTCTCGTCATCGTCACAAGAATTTTCGGGCTTATCTTTTAAATTTGAAATCTCTTCTTCAACCAAGTCATTTTGAGGAGTCGGCACTTCCATGACAATTGAGGAATTAGCATCCTCAAATGAATCATTCATTTTTTTTCATAGCTTCTCCATTTTCTAAAATGGATTGTTGGACGACTTTTCGCTCTTCCTCTATCTTAGCTTCCCGATCTAAGTATGTTTGGAGCATTGCCATAATGCCTTCAAATCCGGCACTTTGTCCTTCACTTGCCATGTCATTGTCCCTATCAAACTCAAAAGCATAACTAGCATTTTCGTTAGAACAACTTGGGGAAGGGGGAGCAAAATAATTGGGACAATCACCCCAATGTCAACCTTGACCACCACATATATTACAAATATTCCCATGCACACATCTCTCTCCCTGGAGCATTTTCACAATCTTACCAAAAGTGGGGTCCTCCACAATATGGACATGGGTCATCAAAATATGGGTTGCAACCATCAAACCCATTTTCATTCCATGATGCCATAGCACACAAGTAATAAAAATAAATAACAAAAATAAAAATAAAATAACACAAAGAAACATGAAAAATCACAAACACATATTCACAAGTTTTGGACCAAAGAAAGCAAGCTTAAATCCCAAACTAAATCAAATACGCCAACTTGTTCCCCGGCAACGGCGCCAAAATTGATAACATCCAAATCCACTCCTCAAAGAGAAAGTGTACACGGTCATATGCAATATAATTTACCCAACTATGAGTCGGGGTCGATCCCACAGGGAACAATATACTAGGCGATTTAAACAAGTAAGGAATTATCACTTTCTACGCTAATCCAAACACTTGAAAATATTTTGATTTTTGAGAAAATTATAACTAATGCGAAAATATAAACTAATCTAGAAAGCAAGTGAAATGATCAATGACCACAAGCATGGATACAAGGAACTCTCAAGTACCAATCCAATATATTTTATGATTTTACAACTAAGAGCGCGCTTATGTTAATAGATAATGGTTTCTAAAATCTCATTGAAAGTCTTCTAACCAAATCAATGAATTTCACTCTAAGCTTTTCCAAGCCTTAGAGTGTGATATGAAGTGCAATCAATTGAATCTCAAGTAACTTTCCTATTCCTAGCTCAAGTTATTAGATGAGGGTTATGCCCCAAATTCTTGTTAATTAATCTTTCCCAACTAGATTTCCTCTTTCGAGCTCAATCAAAGTAAATAGACGAGTCTTAGGGTTAGCTACTCCCTTAAGAATCATTCAAAACGAGATTCATTAAAGAAACAATGACCCACTTCATTAGATATAAACATCATTCAATACATAAGCATAACAAGAGTTTGATCCAAAACTTTAACAATGTATATTTTCATAAACAAGTTTCAAGTAATGGAATAAAATCCAACACACTTAAATATGCAATACAAAGCAAGGAATTGAAGAAAGGGTTAAGAAATTTATCATTAAAGAGCTTCAAACTTCTGCTCCAAAGGTGTGGTGTAAAAACCCTAGCTCCAAAGCTTGTAAAATGGCCAAAGCCGAGTTTTACAAACCCTAGCATTCTATTTATAGACTTGCCAAAACGGGAATAATTTTTGGACAAAAATACCCTGCGTGTCATACATGCTAATCGCATCTGGTGTCACATGTGCAACATGCCAGTCGCATGTTGCACCAAACTCTAGCATGTTATGTATATGCAGGCAGCTGTGGTGCAACACATGCTGCAACAAGTGCTGCTCGCATGCACAACATGCTACTAGCATGTGGTGCTCGCATGTGCTGCACCAACTATCTTCAATTTCTCATATCTCTGTCAGCACATGCTGTAGCAAGTGCTGCTCGCATGCACAACATGCTACTCGCATGTGCTGCTTGTTCTATTTTTGCTCTATTTTGCTCAATTTTGCTCCGTTATGCTCTCCGGGCATCTTATCCTACAAAACAACATAAATACACGAAAAGTAATACCAAAGGTGCTTAAAGAGTCACAAAAGCTTAAGGAATTATCATCGAATATCCTGTAATTTCACGGCACATCATGGTGCTGCTAGGAGGCTCTGAATGACTCTGTGTGAGCGGGTCCTCCTCAAGGACAGTAGTAGTTGCCTCCACAGGTATCACAATACTGAGCACCGTTTGCTTGACAGGGGGATTTATGCTGGTGAATGCCCCCGTGAAATGGTAGTCAATAAGGGACTGCCGTGTGGCCCTCTTTACCTGGCGTTCCTACAAGTCACTTGGATCCAACCCCTCACTATCATCCTAAGATCTTGGTCCTTTTGCCTCTATCTTGGACCAGGAAATCCTCTCTCGTCAGGCACACAACTGGCACCAATGACGCCAAATCTATCGGCATTATTGGTTGAGGAGGGTCTGCAATCACTACCTCCATTCTTCACCTGTAGCGTAAGGATCTTGTCCTTTAGTTGCACAAAATCTTTCTTCACTGTCTTCATATCAACCACGGATGGCACCTTCTCTAACTCGAGCACTCGCCTCTCAATACCATCAATTCATAAATGAATCTAATGATGTGAGACGGTGATGGACTGCTGTGATAGCTCAATCACCTTCTGAACTGCTCATGCTATTACCTCTTCTAACTCCTCCAGTAAGCTGGCAATTTGCTTGTCAGCTCTATCCGCCTTCACGTAGGAGTTGTGAATGTTTTACTTTTTAAATAGAATAATGACACCTCCTGGAAGTGTTGTAGATGCGGGGGTGACCCTACGAGCAGTCGCAACAGTAGTGGTAGCCGACTCAGTAGTAGCAGGCTCAGTAGTAGTCTCAAGGGCTGCGGAAACGGCTGGACCCGATGAGGATTCAGGAACATGTGTGGTAGCTGGTGTTGCCATGGTGGCAATATCGAAGTCCTCATGGGTTTCGTCAAGTGTAATGTCCTCCTCATCATTTTGGTCAGACTCAGTTTGCACATGTGCTGGTGCCGCCACACCACCCCGGGCTACCAACAATACAACTTTTACATTTGGATCCTTGCTCTTGGTTAGGCTATAGAAATGCTTCGCCTCAATATTGTGGTCCCAATAGGAGAAGCTCTGAACTCCTACCTTTAAGCAAAGACCTGTAATCAGACACGGGAATACCAAAGAAAGCCCAGGCTGGTTAACCCGCGTACGAATCTCATCCACGATCAACTTCCTTATATTTATTGCATACCGAGACATAATAGAGGCCACCAGAATTGCCCTGTCAATGGTAAACTGATTGTCGGCCTGAGTAGGGAAGATTTTTTTTATCAATACGCTATACCAGAACTTGGCCTCAATCGAAAGATCTACCTTTTTGATAGGCACACTAGAGTTGGTACGCCACCCAGCGGTATCTCGTGCAATCACTGAAGCTACCTATAGTAACTCAGTCAACTGATCGGGTTTGTTTTCCCCCATTCTGTACTCCAATTCATCAGTATTTGGTGACGGTTCATAGTTGTCCCTGAAGTAATAGTGGTTGATAGCCTTGTTGGAGATGTCAATCCTCAACCCCCTAACCGTTACTTTCTGAAGACGTATTATTGTCTTAGCTTGTTGGACTGGCTTGTACCGGTTGTTTAGCTCCGCCACATAATTGGCATAAAACTCTCGCACAATGGCCAAGCAGTATATGCCATATGGGTGGCTAAGGAAACCCCATCCATAGTGATCAATGACAGCCTGAATGTTCGAAAAGTGTTCCACCCCATTAAAACTAATCCGCCTTTCCTCATATATACTCCAGGGAACCCTTTTCCTCCTTCCTTGGGATTTAGCCCTTTCTCGTAGATTTCTTCGACCCCTTCACCGAGAACCAAATAACATTCTCGGACCTCTCCTTCATTTGATTTTCATTTTGCCTCGCAGCTTCCTCAGAATCAGACTCCTCCGGTCTATTGCTTGCCTCCTCTTGAGTCTGTAGTTCCAGAGAGCTAGAGGTTTGCTCTCCTTCACTGTCAAATTTTATGTTATTTGATGAATTCCCCTATTCAGACTGAGGTTGGCCAGAGTTCGGGCTGTTCTTTACTGCCTCGAGAGTCTGGCCAGAGGGGTGCGCTCCTCTTCATCCGAAGGGCCAGGGGACTGTTCACGAAGTCTTGAACTGATTTGTGGTTGATCTCGTCCCCTGCCTTGACCTGTGGCTTGGGCATGGCCTCTTATAACTGTGTTCTTCGATGCCATACTTGTGGAGTGCAAATTAGTATATACACTCAATAAAGGAAAGACAAAAATATTTTTACACCCCGTATCTTCGAAGAACACTTATCAAATTTGAAACATAAGTACGTTGAGTTAGGGTTGAGTAAAACCACTTTGGAATATAAGGAGCAAGCATTATTAAATATATTTAATGAGTGAAGGATGTATATAAGGTATACCAGAAGGTTTTATAAGGAAATGAGTGAAAGAAATGAAGTAGTACGACTTTGGAGAAAGGATGGGTAATGTTTTGTGTGAAAATTTTGGTTCAAATTGGGGGATGAATATCTCTTAGCATATGAAGTGTTTTAAGGTGAAACAAAAGCCTAAAATGAAGTTTGTCGAGTCTAGTTTTCAACGCAATAAACTTCTTGTCGATAGGACATCGGAGTAGAGAATTATGGATGTTACAAGTTCAGCTGACAGAGCAGAAATGCATGCTACAGTACTACTACAGTAACCGACCTGCTACAGTACTGCTATAGTGACCCCAACCCGAATTTGACCCTATATAAAGGGTAAAACCCCCCCTTTTCCATCAGATTTTTGCTAGAAAAATCCAAAAATTAAAGAAAGAGAGTGAGGGAAACACGAAGTAAGCAATTTTCAAGTGACGGAGTATTAATTGAAGCTCGGATAAACGCATAGATGTGATTCTAGTATTATTTTGCAGTGGATTTTAGCGTGGATATTGAGGGTATTGCTATCTTAACAAGAAAAAAGGTATGAATCTGTTACACCTCGGAAAATTTCCCCTTAGCGTACAGTGATTAGACTAGAAAAGTGAATGATGTATACGATGTTTTGGTAAGTAAGAAATAGTGTTTAATGGTCCTAATTAAGATTTCCAAAGACGTTCGAGTTAAGGAAAGAAAGTTGTCAAGGAAAGCGAGTTGTAAGTTATGCGTCGGGCAAAATTACGAGTATCGAATTAATGATGACTTAATGATGCCTTGAGGAAGAGTTATAACGTCCCTTATATTACTAATGAAGTGATAAAAAAGTGTTAAGAAGGTTCCATAAGGATTGGAGATCAAACGAGACGACGGGAACAACTTCGGTGGAACTGTGAGTTCCATGACCATGTTCCACGGACCATGGAATGTTCCACGGACCGTGGAAGGGTCCGTGGAACTGCCAGCAGAAATATCGACTAGCAGGTCATGAACCACGACCAGTTCCACGACCCATATAATGTTCCACGGACCGTGGAAGGGTCTGTGGAAGTCCCGACGGGCTGAACTTAGTTCAATTATATAATGATGCTCCCATTTCATTTATTTCATTTCCACACTTTTCTTCAACTTCTCAAGACCTCTAGAACCTTCCATATATTTCATCCATAAGAAAATCAAGGAAATCAAAGATCAATAACAAGAATTGAAGTGAATCAAGTGTACGAAACCTCATTAAAGTCATCCAAGCTAAGAAATCTCAAGAAAGGTGAAGTAGGGTTTTGGTGCAAGAAGTGTATTATCATTCAAGGCTTATTCCTCCATCATCTAAGGTGAGTTTCATGATCTTTCCATGTTGTTTGAAGTATTAATAAGTTGAAACACTTAGATTGTCGAAGAGTATAGAAAATGGGTCATAAATGGGTGAATAGTGTCATTGTTGAGTGGTAGTTTGGCTTGAATCATGAAAATGGATATGTTGAGATTATGAATACGTTATAAATGACATTTAGAACATGGAATAAGTATTGGATGTGAAAGAACGCAATAATGGACTTTGGTCATGATTATGGAGAATTGGAGTGAAATTGTGAAATGCGACTAATGTAAATGAATGACGATTGATGTTATGAATGTTGGGAGTTGATATGGAATATGGCGGAAGTCGTATAAACAAAGGAAACACTGCCCAATTTTCTCTAGCCTTAAGAAGCACGCTTTTATAATTGTTTAGCTAATGTCGATACGAACTCTCTTGAAGGTAAAAACGTGATCATTAAAGGAGGACGAGCAAGCAATAGAGTAGTTAAACGACAAAGGTATGTAAGGCTCAACCTTTCTTCCTAAGGCATGAATCCTATGCATAATTTTCCTCCTTCTTCATGAATTTCCTATATTCCGAAAGACCAAGAGCCTATGTTCATGAATAGTCATATGAGATAAGAAATACACTATGAGTACGGTGATGATAATGATGTTGACTACGATCCATTGATGTCTTCCCTATGTGTACTCACCTTAAAACGTTAGTCTCTCCAAGGTGAGATGTAACGCTTATGATTACTCCATAACGCAATCGGGGGTCCACGACCTTACGTCACCCCGACATAGCTATAATTGCTTTCAAGTTCTAGTGTATGTTTGATGATATGTGTATGATGATGTTAAGTTATGATAAAGCCATGTTATGTCTATGAAATGAATGATAATGATAAGTGTATGATATGCACGATGATGTGATTCCACCGTGCCTAGTTGGCCGGACATGTCACCGCTAAGGCGGGCTGCTTGAGATTCCGCCGTGCCTAATTGGCCGGACATGTCACCGCTACGGCGGGCTGCTATGATTCCACCGCGCCTAGAGGGCCGGACATGATCACCACTAGTGGGCTGCATACGATGGTTACCCGGACGCGGGTTAATGATATGATGGTGTATGATTGATATGATGATGCATGTATGGTATGATGATTTATATGCTATGATGATCTCTATGATATGCTACGTATGATATATGTATAAAATGAATCCATACAAAGGTTATGTCTCTACCTATGCCTTATGATTTTCTGTTAAGTTCATTACGTTCATGCCTTACATACTC
Organism: Lycium ferocissimum; assembly: GCF_029784015.1. NCBI lineage: Eukaryota > Viridiplantae > Streptophyta > Magnoliopsida > Solanales > Solanaceae > Lycium > Lycium ferocissimum. The sequence continues at coordinate 4,409,119 of NC_081345.1, read as the reverse complement.
AGTACAATGTTCGTACTGACGTCCGTTTTCTTTGGACGCTGTGTTCATGCCCACAGGTAGGCAGGGAGACAGTGCAGATCCGTAGGAGCTAGTAGCTGATTTGAGAGCACTCCACTTTTCCGGAGGTGCCATTGATTATTCTTTTGGCACATATATGTATGTATTCATGATTTGGGCACGACGGGGTCCTGTCCCGTCCATATGTCTAGCACTCTAGTAGAGGCTCGTAGATACGTATATATGGGTAGTATGATCTCACAGTCTTCATATATATGCATGTGTATATATTATTTTGATAGCCGAAGGGATTATCTTTATAAAAGTAAATATGTTCTAAATGTTAATAGATTTCTATGATCACGAGTATATATTAGGAATGAGAGCAGACGAGTAATAGAATGAGTGGTGTCCGGTGGTTAGCCCCGGATACCCGTTATGGCCCGTAGCCGGGTCGTGACAAGAGTGGTATCAGAGCAGTTCAGTCCTAGGAAGTGTCTACGAGCCGTGTCTAGTAGAGTCTTGTTTATGGTGTGTTGCGCGCCACGCTAATAAACAAGAGGCTACAGGGCATTTAGGAAAAATGACCATCTTTCTTCTTATGAGATCGTGTGATAGAGCTGTGCTATAAGAATTAATTCTCCCTAATAAGTGTGCTATGATTTCAGAAATGCCGCCAAAGGGAAAAGCTAAAGTCGCCTAGACGGGCAAGACTGCGATAAAAAGGTGGGCAGAAAGAGAGCCGCCAACGAATGTAGAAGAGGGTGAATCACACCATGAGGCTCCATCTAATGCCTCCACTACTCCGCGCACATCACGGAAGGACAAGAAGGGGCATCGGCTCCGGCTCTAATGCCTCCAGTTCCTCCACCGGCTACTTCGGGTCAACAAATGATCGAGGCCATTCATTTATTGACACAGTTAGTTGCCGCCCAGGCACAACGGCAAAATGCGGGCCCAAGTGATCGTTCAACTAGTACTAGAGCCCGTGACTTTATGAGCTTGAATCCGCCGGAGTTCTTTGGGTCAAAGCCGGATGAAGACCCGCAAGGCTTTATTGATGAAATGTTGAGAACGTTGCGGATTATTCATGCTTCCGAGACTGAGTCCGTGGAGTTGGCATCATATAGAATCCGAGATGTGGCGGTTCTATGGTACAATAATTGGATAGCATCGAGAAAGGAGAATGCGCCTCCGCCCGTTTGGCAAGAATTTGTAGACGCTTTCATCCGCCATTATTTGCCACCCGAAGTCCGCCGAGCTAGAGCGGATAGATTCTTAAATTTGAAGCAAGGGAACATGAGCGCCCGGGAGTATAGCCTTCAATTTAATTCATTGGCTAGGTATGCTCCGACTATGGTGGCCGATATGGGAGATCGGGTGCACAGATTTGTAAGTGGCTTAGGGCCACATTTGTTCAAAGATTGCTTAATGGCTTCATTGCAAGATGGGATGGATATTTCCCGTATTCAAGCCCATGCCCAAAATCTAGAAGGGCAACAACCTTCGCAGAGGGGTGATCGCGATGTTGATAGAGGGCAAAGCAAAAGGGCCAGATCTATGGGCACAGGCGGTGATTATAGAGGGGGATCAAGGCAGACACATTCTAGGCACTCAGGCCAGTCAGTGACGAGTGCACCTCCCCGATTTACAGGCAGGAGATTTGACCGCTCTCTCCGTTTACGACAAGGTCAGAGTTCGAGGGCCCCAGGTTCTCAGTTTGGCGGAGATTACAGTCAGGGGAGACCACCGGTTCCCCGATGCAGCCGGTGCAGAAAATTGCACTCAGGGCCATGTCGCCAGGGCATAGATGCTTGTTATGTTTGTGGACAGCCCGGACACTTGATGCGTGACTGTCCTTCGAGATATGGTAGAAGTGGGGTTCGGCCACAAGATCGACGACGGGTTCTCTTTGAAATGCGCTGGCGAGGGCGGACTCCCCGAGATTCCGGCCCGGGCCGAGGTAGGGGAGCATGTTCTTCGGGTACCACACGGCCCGCATGTATGCTTTAGCCGGACGACAGGATCTCGAGTCCTCCCCAGATGTGGTTACAGGTACATTGTCCGTATGTTCTTATGATGTGTATGCATTGATAGATCTGGATTCCACGCTATCTTATATTACTCCATATATTGCTAATCGTATCGGGGTGAAACCCGAGCCAATTAAACCTTTTGAGGTATCTACTCCGGTTGGTGATCCCGTGATAGCTAGACAAGTATACAAAGATTGTATGATTGTGATATGTGATCGCCAAACTAAAGCTGATTTAGTTGAGCTGGAAATGTTAGATTTTGATGTAATTATGGGTATGGATTGGTTGGCTTCATGTTATGCTAATGTTGATTGCCGGATGAAATTAGTTCGATTTCAATTTACGAGAGAGCCCGTGCTTGAATGGAAAGGTAATATGGCAACTTCAAGAGGTAGGTTTATTTTCTACCTTAAGGCAAGAAAGATGATAGCTAAGGGCTATATTTATCGTCTAGTCGAGTTCATGATACGGAAGCAAAGCCACCAGTTTTCCAATCCGTTCCGGTTTTTGAATTCCCGGATGTATTTCCAGATGAACTTTCAGGCCTTCCTCCGGAAAGAGAAATTGAGTTCGCTATTGATGTATTGCCGGATACCAAGCTTTCCCATCCCTCTTTACCGAATGGCTCGGCGGAGTGAAGGAGCTAAAGGCACAGTTGAAAGACTTGCTCGAGAAGGGATTTATTAGGCCCAGTTCATCACCGTGGGGAGCACCAGTCTTATTTGTGAGAAAGAAAGATGGCTCCCTATGAATGTGTATTGATTATAGGCAGCTGAATAAGGTGACCATAAGAATAAATATCCTCTTCCAAGAATCGATGATTTATTTGATCAATTACAAGGTGCCAAGTGGTTCTCCAAAATAGACTTGAGGTCGGGTTATCATCAAGTGAGAGTTAGAGAAAAAGATATTCCCAAAACAGCTTTCAGAACGAGATATGGCCATTATAAATTCTGAGTGATGTCGTTTGGGCTAACTAATTCTCCGACAGTGTTCATGAATTTGATGAATAATGTATTCAGGCCCCTCTTAGATTTATTCGTAATAGTGTTCATTGATGATATTCTGGTGTATTCTGGCATAGAATCAGAGCATGCAGATCATTTGCGCATCGTTCTTGGAATTCTTCGGACTCGGGAGTTGTATGCAAAATTTTCAAAGTGCGAGTTTTGGTTAAATTCCGTGACATTTCTAGGTCATGTTATTTCAGGTGATGGCATTAGAGTTGACACTCAAAAAAATTGAAGCGGTGAAGACTTGGCCAAGGCCTACGACGCCTACAGAAGTTCGTAGTTTTACGGGGTTAAGCGGGGCTATTATAGAAGGTTTGTAGAGGGCTTTTCATATATTTCAGCCCCGTTGACGAAGCTAACCTAGAAGTCAGCAGAATTTCAGTGGAATGATGCTTGTGAGCGTAGCTTCCAAGAGTTGAAGGACAAATTAACCTCAGCCCCAGTCTTAACACTTCCAGAAGGGCCAGATGGCTATGTTGTGTATTGTGACGCTTCTGGCGTGGGATTAGGATGTGTATTGATGCCGGCATGGTAAGGTCATTGCTTATGCCTCGAGACGGTACAAGGAAACATAGAAAAGAACTACCCAACCCACGATCTTGAATTGGCTGCAGTTATTCATGCATTAAAAATGTGGAGACATTATTGTCACACCCTTAATCCGATAGGGTGTGATGGGCACCCGGCCCTTACCTAGGGCCGAGCGGACCCACTGACTCTCGTGACACTTATAATCATCTTTGAAATTTGAGCTCTTAAATCATACAATGGAAGACGTAATGAGAACTTTTACAAAACATGCTTTTTACCTTTCTCGAATCAAATAAAGCTTGTAACATATAAAACTTATAATACAATGCGTAATAATACATCCGCTTACATAGCCGCTTACGTAACCGACATCTTATACCCGCGACCTTTGTCAGTAAGTCTCTAACGTAGAACAAAGTTTGTCATAACATAGTTCTCGACACAGGCACTTTTCGGAGAAAATGGAGCTCGCCAATCCCGGCTGGAACATCTTCTACTAAAATCTTCAGCTCATCAGGTGTACACCCGCGGCATGAAACGCAACCCTAGAAGAAGGGGGTCGGTACGGAATATGTGCGAGTATGTAAAGCATGAAATGTAGTAAGCGGGATCATGCGAAATAAAGAGTACGAGAGAAATCATAAAACTTGCCTTTGAAAACATATATCATGCATATCGAATATCATAAAGCTGTCATGTATGCATGTAGCGTGTCCCGGCCCTCTCGCGAGGGATTCGGTAAGTAAAATCATATAAATCTAGCGTGTCCCGGCCCCCAGTGAGGGACTCGGTAAAAAAATCATATCATCATCATGTATGCTCATATACATATATATA
>NC_081345.1:4365704-4404605 GCF_029784015.1 Lycium ferocissimum | reverse complement strand
CATGATCTTATGATGTGAGCGAACAAATGTGTAAATGAGCTTCCATATTACTCTACTCTTAGAAGCACCAGGAGTACCATAATCTTTGATGATCCCATACTCCTTGTTATAATTACTCCTTCTGTTCTTGGGTCCTGAGATTTCATATATTGATGATGTTAGCCCAAAAGGTGTTTATTGGAGGCAGTACGACCTTATGTCACTTCGAGAGCTCTAGTCACTAATTATGTTTATGCATTGCATTCATTATTCATATGCATGTTGACCCTTGACCAGAAGGCGTTATATACGCGTATATTATATGTATATGGCGTATGGGGAAAGGGATAGGCGTTATATACACATTACCACCTGATCAGCTGGTACACAGAGATGATGATGATGATATATAGATCGGGCCGTACGTTCCTCGACACTATTATATGATATATGGATCGGATTGCACGTTCCGCAGCAATGTATATATATATATGATGATGAGATATGGATCGGGCCGTACGTTCCTCGACATTTACATATGATATATGGATCGGGTCGTACGTTCCTCGGCACTATCAGTATATTATGACCTATGCATATCATACGCCCTTCGAGGCACTTTCATGTTATATGGATGTTTTCATATGTTCAGTCACAGATGTATTCAGCTATCGAGATTGCTTTTATGTTTCAGATGTCTTTCATGATTCTTATGTACTTATGTTCCTATGCCTTACATACTCGGTACATTTTCTGTACTGACTCCCCTATTAGCAGGGGCTGCGTTCATTCCGCGTTGTGTTCGGGTAGAGAGAGACGATCTAGCTCAGTAGGATTTCCCTCAGCGGTGGTCGGCGCGCTCCACTCGATCCGGAGCTACGGTCTATTTTGGTATGCTCGTTTGAGATGTATATGCATATATGGGTATGGCAGGGCCCTGTCCCGTCTTTTCTACATCTTTTATTCCATTAGAGGTCTGTGGACAGTTATGTGTAGATGACTTGTGATATAGCCTTGTTGGCTCTCATTCTTTTGTATACAGTCCATGTAGCAGCCGGGTCGGCTTGCACTGTTCTTTTCGGTATATATATATATATAAAATTCTTGATGCATATCTCTTATTGATGTTGTGGTATGAGTCCTTATAGTTCAGATTGAGTTATTTATGGGCTCTTGTTACTCAGTGTTATCCAGGTACAAGTATAAGGGTGTTTGGTCTCTAGAGATCAGGCACTCATCACGACTCATCGGTTTGGGTCGTGAAAGAAGTGGTATCAGAGTAGTTCCGTCCTAGGGTTGTCTACAGACCGTGTCTAGTAGAGTCCTGTTTATGGGTGTGTCGTGCACCACACTTATAAATAGGAGTTTGCAGGACATTTAGGAAATTGTCATTCTTTCTCGAAAATAGACTTGAGATCGGGGTATCTTCAGGTTAGGGTGAAAGAGGAAGACATTCCGAAGACGGCATTCCGGACTAGATATGGACACTATGAGTTTCGTTTTACGTCGTTCGGGTTAACTAATGCTTCAATTGTGTTCATGGACTTGATGAATCGCGTATTCAGGCCCTTCCTAGATCTGTTCGTGATTGTGTTTATAGATGATATTTTTGTTTATTCGCCGTTAGAGGTGGAACATGTAGAACATTTATGAGCAGTACTTAAAGTCCTTCGAGACATAGGGCTGTACGTCAAATTCTCCAAGTGTGAGTTTTGGTTGAACTTTGTGTCTTTTCTTGGCCACATTATTTCAGATGAAGGCATTAGAGTGGATACTTAAAAGATTGAAGCTGTGAAGAATTGGCCAAGGCCCACGACACCAACGGAGATACGTAGTTTCTTGGGTCTGGCTAGTTATTATAAAAGGTTCGTAGAAGGGTTTTCTTCTCTTTCGGCCCCATTGACCAAGTTGACTTAGAAATCAGCCAAGTTCCAGTCAACAGATGCATGTGAGCGGAGTTTTCAGATATTGAAGGACAAGTTGACCTCAACACCCGTCTTGACTCTTCCAGAAGGAATAGATGGCTATGTGATATATTGTGATGCTTCAGGTATTGGTTTGGGATCTGCATTGATGCAACACGGTAAGGTTGTTGCTTATGCGTCTAAGCGCCTTGAAGAAGCACAAGAAGAATTATCCAACCCATGATCTCGAGTTAGGCCGTTGATCCATGCTTTGAAATTGTGAGACATTATTTATACGGTGCCCATGTTGATATCTATACTGATCACAAGAGCCTCCAGTATATCTTTAAGCAGAAGGACTTGAATTTACGTCAGAGGCGATGGCTAGAGTTGCTAAAGGATTATGATGTTGACATTCTGTACCATCCTGGGAAGGCCAATGTAGTAGCCGATGCTCTTAGTCGTAAATCTATGGGTAGTTTGTTATATTTGCAGCAGGGAAGAGGAAGATAGTCCGTGATGTTCGCCGATTAGCTAGCCTTGGAGTTCGGCTGATAGATTCAGGTGATACAGGAGTTACAATTCAGGATACAACGATGTCATCCTTGGTAGCTGAGATAAAGGAACGTCAGTATGAAGATCATGTTCTAGTCCATTATCGGGATACAGTTCCTCAAAAAGAAAAGACACATTTCGCGATTACAGGAGATAGAGTGCTCAGATATCGAGGTAGATTATGCGTTCCTAACGTTACAGGCCTTCGTCGGACAGGAGCGGGGGAAGCCCATTATTCTCGCTATTCTATCCATCCGGGGACAACAAAGATGTATCATGATCTCAAAGAGGTTTATTGGTGGGATGGTATGAAAAGAGATGTAGCGGAGTTTATCCTTTCAGTGTCCAAATTGTCAGCAAGTTAAAATAGAGCATTAGAAGCCTGGAGGTTTATTATAGGCTATGGAGATCCCGCCATGAAAATGGGAGGTAATTAATATGGACTTCATTACAGGGTTGCCCCGTACTCAGCAAAAGTATGATTCAATATGGGTTATAGTTGATAGGCTTACAAAGTCAGCTTATTTCCTAACATCGTCGAACTACTTATTCGGTTGAAGATTATGTGAAGCTCTATCTTAGAGGGATAGTGCGACTTCGGGGTTCCTACAACTATTATCTCGGATAGAGAGACACGGTTCGCGACTAATTTCGGAGATCTTTTCGGGATGGATTGGGGCTCGGGTGAGTCTTAGTCACGCTTTTCATCCACGGACGGATGGACAAGCCGAGCGTACTATCGGACCCCGAGGATATCTTTGAGAGCTTGTGTACTTGATTTTTAAGGTAGCTGGGATGACCATTTGCCTCTTATTGAATTTGCTTACAATAACAGTTACCATTCTAGTATTCAAATGTCTCCTTATGAGGCTATGTATGGACGGAGATGTAGATCCCCTATAGGATGGTTAATGTTGGAGAAAATCAGTTAGTTGGCGGATTTGATACTGCGCTGTTGACAAAGTGAAAGTAATTCGGGAACGGTCGCTTGTGGCTCGAGTCGGCCAATCCTGTATGCAAATAATCGATGATGCAAGTTGGAATTTGAGGTAGGCGATTGGGTTTTCCTGAAAATTTTGCCTATGAAGAGAGTGATGAGATTTGGCAAGAAAGGTAAGTTGAGCCCTCGATACATCGGACCATACAGAATTATTCGTACAGTGGGTAAGGTGGCATATGAGTTAGAGCTACCTTCCGCGTTGAGTACGTGCATCCGATTTTTCATGTGTCGATGCTTCATAAGTGCATTGGGGATCCTTTCGAAATTTGTACACAGATGATGTTCAAGTCACCGAGCAACTATCCTACGAAGTTCCCATTGCCATTCTAGATAGGTACGGAGACTCAGAACCAAAGATGTAGCTTCAGTTAAAGTCTTATGGAGAAATAATAACAGAGAGGAAATGACATGGGAAGCGGAAGGAGACATGAAGTTCAGGTACCCACATTTATTTCCATCTCCAGAGGAGACTCAGGCAGAGACACCATTTTCCTCAGGTATGTAATGCTTTCTTTGATGTTTTCTTGGTCGTGTGTGGCCATGGTTGTTGTTGTAGTCCTATGAGGTGATATATTTTGGGTTGTTGTGACAGGATGGTATTGCCATATTATAGTAAAAACTTTGGCAAAATTTTTGTAGAATCCTAAGAGTCTAACATTCGAGGACGAATGTTCCTGCAAAGGGGGGGTGAGAATGTTACATCTCCGAGATTTCGGATTTGTTGTATTGTGAGTAGACCAATGTGAGTTTAAGATGAACATGAAGTCCTTACGAGATAAAGGAGAGTATTTGATAACCTTAAGTGCGTACCATGAGATTTTGAAATCATACGAATCGGTGGAACTAAGTTCGTCAAAGAAAGTGAAACGCAAGTTATGTTGAGAAAGTTTCGTAACAATTGAGTTAGTAATTATCTAGTAATGTCTTGAGGAGGTTCTATAGGGCTCCTTAGATGGTTAATGAAGTGTTATGCAAGTGCCAATAAGGTTCCATAAGGATTGGGAGTTGAACGAATCAACGCGAGAAAGTTTTGAAAAATGTTGGGTTGTACGGCCACTTATACGGACCGTATAAGTTATACCGCCCATACAATGGTCCATATAACCCTTCTAGAGAAGGGTAATTCCATGGTGGGATTATACGGACCATATAAATGGCCGTATAATCGGGTCGGGCCAGTTTTTTTTTATTTTTATATATGGACGACCTTTGTTCATTTATTTAATTTCCAACATTTCCCCAAGTCCTAAAAGATCTAGAACCTTCCTCCAAGCATATCCACACAACCCAAGAGAGATCATAGACTAAATAGCAAGAATTAAAGGATCCAAGTGTTGGAAGGCTCACTAGGGTTTGTAGAACTCAAGATTTTCTTTGGTGTTGAAGTTGGGGTTTCACTCAAGTGAATGATTTGATTCAAAGCTCGCTCTTGTGTGATTAAGGTGAGTTTTTATACTTGTTTCCATGTTATTAAGAATGTCTAGTTGTTGAATAACTTAATTGAGGGAAAGAGAGAAAAAGAGGAAGTTCAAAGGTGTTATGGGTAATAAATTGACTTGAGTTGTAATTGTTGGAGTACTTTGGGTATAATCTTGCTATGAATGGTAGTAATGGTGATGAGGAAGTGTGGTACACAAGTGTATATAGAGTTGTATTGAAATTGTTGTTGTGTGTTGGTTATGAAAAGGAGTTTTGGGCATGTAATGAAGTCTCTTAATTACAAAATTGATGATAATGTCATTGTTGATTGGGAGCTGTTTTATCATATAATGGGAGTCGATAAAATTGGGGAAATCTTTGCCCAATTTTCGCTAGCTCATGAATTATTCTAGTTTGAACTTAAGAGAGTGTCTTTAAGACTTAACCTTAGAATGATCCTTTTAAATGTAGATCTTGTGATCGCGGAAGGAGAACGTTAAACGATTAAGGAGACGTTAAGGTATGTTAAGGCTATTCCTCTTCATTTTGGCATGATCTATGTTATGAGCCAGCAAGCGATTAAATGAGCTTCCATATTACTCCACTCTTAGAAGCACTAGAAGTATTTCAATCTTTGATGTCCCTATACCCCGTATGATTGTTCCTTCTGTTCATGGGTCTTGAGATTACTTATGTGGATGATGTTAGCTCAAAAGTTTTCCATCGGAGGTAATATGATCTCATGTCACTCCGAGAGTTCTATGTATACATTTCAGTTATGCATTGTATTCAAATACATATGCATAGTGACCCCTAACCAGAAGGCGTTATATACGCGTCTATTATATGTACATGGGGTATGAGAAAATGGATAGGCGTTATATACGCATTACCACCTGATCAGTTGGTGCGCCTTGATGATGATATACGGATCGGGCCGTACGTTCCTCGGCATTATTATATGATTTATGGGCCGGGCTGTACGTTCCTCAGCACTAGTATATGGGATATGGATCGGGATGAACGTTTCTCAGTACTATGACCTATATTTATATACATGAGCATGATTATCCTTGAGAGCATGCAGATTATGCGCCCATAGAGGCATTGTCAGTTATACAAATACTTGTTCATACAAGTCTATACAAACGGTCAGTTAGCATTGAGTTCCAGATTCCGTTCATGATTCTTATGCTTATACTTATGTTACTCTTATGCCTTACATACTCAGTACATTATCCGTACTGTCTCCCCTATTGCTCGGGGGAGCTGCGTTCATGCCCGCGAGTATGCAGTGAACGGACAGTAGTCGGGGTCCCGGTAGGACTTTTACTCAGCAATAGTTGGTGCGCCCCATTTGATCCGGAACTGCAGTCTATTTTGGTATGCCATTCTTTTGGAGATGTATATGCATAAGGGTATGACGGGGCCCTGTCCCGTCCTTTCTACAATTTTCTATTCCACTAGAGGTCTGTAGACAGGTATATGTGTATGTTAGATGATGTAGCCTTGTCTGTTATATCCCGTATTTTTTATGTTGGGGTATTCCGAGCTAGTCGTGATAAGTTAAGGAAAAGACTATTTTGGAATACGAGGGTAGAGACTTTTAACCTCCGATTTTATTTTGGGGCCTAATTGCTTATAATTTTATTGCTATGGAATATTAATGAAATTAGGGGCTAAGTTGAAAATAAATATTTCATGAAAAAGCCTCATGGTATGGCCGTGTGTTATGGTGTGGGTACCACCCATGGCTTGGCTAATTTTGATTGCCTTAAGCCATGAGTGGTACATGTGTTCATCTTGTATTTGTAGGGGCTTTATATATAGATGGTTTGATGACTAGCAAGACTTATTATTCATCTTTTACACCCTTAGAAACTTGGAGAAATTTGGAGAAAAAGAGAGGAACATATTCGGCCATGGGCTGGCCGAATTTGATGCCTTGAGATTGATCAAAAAAATAGGGAGAGCAGAGTTATACAAGAATTAGGGATTAAGATTATATTATCTGCGTATAAGAGTATACGTATGACATTGGAGATCGTATGGAGTAAATCAGTTAACAAGTTACACGATGATGACCCTCGTAACCATAAGTTAAGGTGGGGCCCACATGTCGGGATTTTATAAAGGACATATGAAGATATATATGGGTAGTACATGTGAAGTTGAGCAAGTCCTAAGAAGGACCCATAAGCCAAAAATGAGTGTACGCCCTCCAAAAGGACGATTTAAGAAAACGTTTTCGGGTGATCTGACTTCGAAGGGTCAAAACGGTATTACGAGTTTGGAATTTGGGAAAACCCCCAGAATGAAAGTTGTATATAATTGAAACAGCTTTCCAACCATAGGTCGTGGGTTCACAGGAGACATTGGGATAAGGAGATATGGACGTTTTAAGGCGAAGGTCGGTGGGCCGGCCCAGCCTGAGCCCAACCGGGTCGGGCCCATTACCCACACCTTTTAAGTAAAATTTCAGCCCTTTTTCCTCATTTTTCATACCAAAACACCCAGAAAATTCTGGAGAAAAAGTGAGAGGAGAGCCTAGAGAGAAAAACCAATTTTGACCAAAACCTGAGCCCCGAATTCCGAAGCCCATGAAAAGAAAAGTGTCGTACGTCGCGTTGCCTTCAATTTGAGCTAAAAATCAACCAAGAAGAAGAGGGTGGACGTGGTGGCTGCACACTTGAGGTAAGATTAAGGTTCCTTTTCATTGTTAACAAGTTTATTCAGAGTTTTAACGGATTAGAACGGAGAGAATAGTGTGATAAATTCGTTTGTTGGTGTTGTCGGATTATGGATTTAGGCTTGAAGGGAAATTTGGATAAAAATATATGTATTTATTTTGTGGAATATTGAAGATGTTGTTATCGATGTTGTTGGTATTAATTTCGGCTTCTTTACGGAAATAAAGTTATTAATTAGTCGTATCGCAAGTTGGTTGGTTGAGAAAATGGAAAAAGCGATTCGGTGTAGGCTGTTTTATGGCATATGTTGTGTTGGAAATGATGTTATTACTATTGGTATTATTGTTGATGTTGTTGGTTATTGAATTGGAATTTCGGGCTAGGCATGTATAACAAGGAGATCTTTTGAAATTTAGGACTATAAATGAATTTATTTGAAGGACTAAGACAAGCGTGTAATAATGAGTCTAATGATTGTGTAAATCCTCTTAAATATAGACTTGCGAGCTTGAATGAATAAGCGTAGCTAATAAGAGGTGGAGGCAATTATGTCGAGCGAATCCCTTCTTTCTTTTGGCATGATCTTTGTGAAATGAATAGACGACATGTATACGGTTCAAAGAAATTCCTATTCTTAGGACCTTTATGATGATTATGTTCTTGATTTCCATAAGCTATTTCATATGGTTTTGGTACGTATCTATGATTTCTAAAGTTTTATTTGATATGTTCCGAGTGACATTCGGAGAACTTGATTTGACTATTGTCTTGGTTTTTAAATGATGGTTCGTTTTGATTATTCTATTGAGTCTTTGAAAATGTTTTAAAGCGCATGTAGTTTCTCGCTATCTGCTTTCGTGCATCTGTTGTTACATCTTTCGCCGAGTCCGGCCGGTTATGTCATCGTGCGCCTCACGCTATGATAGAGTTATTATGTGTTATGGTGCGCCGGAGTCCCTCGTTGAGGGCCGGGTACCGTATATATATATTACGGTGTTATGATGTGTTATGGCGTTATGATGTGTTATGGGGTTATGTTGGGTTACGGAGCTATGCAATGATGCAGGTATGATGTGTTATGGCGCCAAAGACGGGGTGGCGACCATGTTCCGTCCGCCGAGTCCCATAATGGGCCGGATATGATACATGACTTTGACATGCATGATTTGTGTTTCAAAAGTAAGCATTTTGATACGGATATTGTACCTACTTTTCTTTTGTACTTTTTGTTCGGTTGTGATTAGTTCTTGTACTTAAGTACTATTACTGTACCTGCACTCGGTACATATTCCATCGGACCCCGCTTTCTTCGGGGGGTACACGTTTCATGCCCGCGGTACAAATACTCGTTTGGGTGATCCGCCGGCTTAGGATTCCCATTCGGTACATCTTGGAGACTCGCTTTGTTCGAACTGTATTTTGGTACGGACTCTTTCGTTGTATATGTATATGTTATTTAGGGGTACGGCGGGGCCTGTCCCCGCGTCATATAGTAATACGATCGTTAATCTTAAGGGTACGTAGACATATGTGTGGGTTGTGGGTAGTTATTGTTCAGTTAATGTCATTGTGATTTATGTTTCATCCCCGTTCAGCAGTGGCGACCTTGTTGTTTGTGTGTATATATGTCTTGAGATGTTTGTGTTATGATAACCTTAGGCTTATGTGCGATATCATCTGTGAAAGTTGGCATTGCGATATATGTATATATATATATTTGCTTGACTTTGGGGCGACGTTTTTTTACCCCGTATGTATAGGATTATTTGTATAATGATTACGGTTAATGGGTGTGTACGAGTGCCCGGCTCGGGCACTAGTCACGGCTACGGGGTTGGGTCGTGACAAAAGTGCGAAAATCGAACGATTCGTATCAAAGTTGTCATATAGGCAGAGTGTTCGAGAGTCATGTTTATGGGCGTGGCCGGCCACGCTTATAAACGGAGGGCACGGGGGGCATTTAGGAATCGATCGACCACTGTACATCTTAGATCGTGCGATAGAGCCAGAGTCTAGGAAAGATCGCTTCTGACACCTTCTCCTGCAGGTGAGTACAGATTGGCAAGAGATGAAGAGATCAGTTTCGGATAGTGGGGGTGCTAAGAAGGCCCTAAATATCTTCGGGACCCCGAGCTCCGGGGACCCGGCGGGAGGAGCCCTCGGTTATTCTTTTGAGACTAATCCCTCGGAGGACCCGGCGATGATTCCTCGAGTTTTGACTCCGGGGGGAGGGGAGGACCCCCCGGAAGGCTGACTATGACACGGATCCGTACGAGTATTCGTCGGGGACACGGGAGGAGAGATTCGAGAAGCACACCGGTTGCTCTGTGGTGGAGCACTACGTTGACCCGACCTCCTCGGTGAGTGTTACAGTTACTCCCGATATTTTTATCCTAGCCGTCGGTAAACCGAGAATTTCCCGGTTATCTATATCCCTTGGGCTCGAGATGAGGAGACGACGAGAGACGGACGAGCGGATGGCGGCGGACGACGATAGGAGTACACTTCGCATATAGTCACCGGATCAGACTAGAGATCGATCGGCTATAGGTATATGAGTCTTATTAGAATTTATACGAGTGGAGACGAGAAACAGCAAGAGTCACATGGGGACGGGCGGGACCGGACCAGTGAAGAGAAAAAAAAAAGTGCATCACAGCTCTAGAAGCAGGGTAGGTTGAATAGCGTTTGGAAATATTTTGTAAGCAAGATAGTAGCAATTATATACATAGGTATGCCCATGATGTCCCATACATGGCTATGCCAGCGGATATGTGTATTCCGGCAACCAACGTTGCGGTATAGGGAAGGCATTAACGAGCAGGGGGTACGAAGTCCAGTGACAAAAAATGGCGCCAAATGTTATAAGGCAGGCGATCTTGTTTTCACTACGAGGTTAAGCTTGGAAAGTTTGAATACAATGATATGTGGCAGAAAAAGAAAGAAAGTGAGTAGATGGAAGGTAAGGTGACCAAAATATCGGAAAAGCGAAAAATGAAAACGTGAGGGAGTAAAGCCTCGAGAGAGACGACGGGCAACGCGCGGCCGATTCCTCCATCGAGTTGCCGAGTCGAAACGTTGAGCGAAATTCATTCACATATTGACACGGTTAGTTGCCGCCAGTACAACGGCGGTGCGGGCCCAAGTGATGGGTCGGCTAGTACTAGAGCCCGCGATTTCCTTGAGTTTGAATCCTCCTGGGAGTTCTTTGGGTCCAAGCGGGATAAAGATCCGCAAGGCTTTATTGATGAAATGTTGAGAACATTGAAGATTATCCATGCTACTCAGCGAGTCGACAGGTCGCGTAAGTAGACTCGGGGGATGTGGAGGTCTTATGGTATAATAATTGGATGTCATCGAGAAAAGAAGATAAGCACTCCTCACGTTTGGCGAGGTCGTAGATACCTTTTATCATGCTGTTGCCACTGCGAGGGTCCGCCGAGCTAAGAGGTGGATAGGTTCTTAAATCTAAAACAGAAATATGAGTGCCGGGAGTATAGCCTTCAATTTAATTCATTGGCTAGATATGCTTGAGCAAGCGAGTGGCCGGCCCCGTGGGAGATCGGCTACATAGATTTGTGGTGGCCAGGGCTACGTTGTTCAAGAGCGCCGCGGCGGCTACATTCAAGATGGGATGGATATCTCTCAGCATTTCAAGCCCATACCCGGGGTAGAAAGGACAACAACATCATGAAAGGGGTGATCGTGATATTGATAGAGGGCAAAGCAAAAAGGGCCGGATCTATGGGGCGGTGGTGATTATAGAGGGGGATCAAGGCATACACATTCTAGGGACTCGGGCGGTCGGTGACTAGTGCACCCCCGCTGATTTACAGAGCGGGAGATTTGACCGCTCTCTTTACGACGGGGTCGAGTTCGGGCCCCGGGTTCTTGTTTGGCGGAGATTATGTCGGAGGAGACCCGGTTCCCCGATGCAGCCGGTGCAGAAAATTGCACTCAGGGCCATGTCGCCAGGGCATAGATGCTTGTTATGTTTGTGGACAGCCCGGACACTTGATGCGTGACTGTCCTTCGAGATATGGTAGAAGTGGGGTTCAGCCCACAAGATCAGCAGCGGGTTCCTCTTTAGTACGCCTGGCAGGGCAGACTCCCCAGATTCCAGCAGGCCGAGGTAGAGGCTGAGGGGGAGCATCTTCTTCAGGTACCACACAGCCCCGCATGTATGCTTTAGCCGGACGACAGGATCTCGAGTCCTCCCCAGATGTGGTTACAGGTACATTGTCCGTATGTTCTTATGATGTGTATGCATTGATAGATCTGGATTCCACGCTATCTTATATTACTCCATATATTGCTAATCGTATCGGGGTGAAACCCGAGCCAATTAAACCTTTTGAGGTATCTACTCCGGTTGGTGATCCCGTGATAGCTAGACAAGTATACAAAGATTGTATGATTGTGATATGTGATCGCCAAACCAAAGTCGATTTAGTTGGTGGAAATGTTAGATTTTGATGTAATTATGGGTATGGATTGGTTGGCTTCATGTTGTGCTAATGTTGATTGCCGGATGAAATTAGTTCGATTCCAATTTCCGGGAGAGCCCGTGCTTGAATGGAAAGGTAATATGGCAACTCCAAGAGGTAGGTTTATTTCCTACCTTAAGGTAAGAAAGATGATAGCTAAGGGCTATATTTATCATCTAGTCCGAGTTCATGATACGGAAGCAAAGCCACCAGTTTTCCAATCCGTTCCGGTTTTTGAATTCCCGGATGTATTTCCAGATGAACTTTCAGGCCTTCCTCCGGAAAGAGAAATTGAGTTCGCTATTGATGTATTGCCGGATACCAAGCCTATTTCCATCCCTCTTTACCGAATGGCTCCCGGCGGGTGAAGGAGCTAAAGGCACGGTTGAAAGACTTGCTCGAGAAGGGATTTATTACGCCCAGTTCATCACTGTGGGGAGTACCTATCTTATTTGTGAGAAAGAAAGATGGCTCCCTACATGAATGTGTGTATTGATTATAGGCAATTGAATAAGGTGACCATAAGAATAAATATCCTCTTCCAAGAATCGATGATTTATTTGATCAATTACAAGGTGCCAAGTGGTTCTCCAAAATAGACTTGAGGTCGGGTTATCATCAAGTGAGAGTTAGAGAAAAAGATATTCCCAAAACTTGACTTTCAGAACGAGATATGGCCATTATAAATTCTGAGTGATGTCGTTTGGGCTAACTAATTCTCCGACAGTGTTCATGAATTTGATGAATAATGTATTCAGGCCCCTCTTAGATTTATTCGTAATAGTGTTCATTGATGATATTACGGTGTATTCGGCATAGAATCGGAATACGTGATCATTTGCGCATCGTTCTTGGAATTCTTCGGACTCGGGAGTTGTATGCAAAATTTTCAAAGTGCGAGTTTTGGTTAAATTCCGTGACATTTCTAGGTCATGTTATTTGTGTGATGGCATTAGAGTTGACACTCAAAAAAATTGAAGCGGTGAAGACTTGGCCAAGGCCTACGACGCCTACAGAAGTTCGTAGTTTTCTGGGGTTCGCAGGCTATTATAGAAGGTTTGTAGAGGGCTTTTCATATATTTCCCCGTTGACGAAGCTAACCTAGAAGTCGACGAATTTCAGTGGAATGATGCTTGTGAGCGTAGTTTCCAAGAGTTGAAGGACAGATTAACCTCAGCCCCAGTCTTAACACTTCCAGAAGGGCCGGATGGCTATGTTGTGTATTGTGACGCTTCTGGCGTGGGATTAGGATGTGTATTGATGCAGCATGGTAAAGTCATTGCTTATGCCTCGAGACAGCTGCGGAAACATGAAAAGAACTACCCAACCCACGATCTTGAATTGGCTGCAGTTATTCATGCATTAAAAATGTGGAGACATTATTGTCACACCCTTAATCCGATAGGGTGTGATGGGCACCCGGCCCTTACCTAGGGCCGAGCGGACCCACTGACTCTCGTGACACTTATAATCATACTGGGCTGAGCTCTTAAATCATACAATGGAAACGTAATGAGAACTTTTACAAAACATGCTTTTTACCTTTCTCGAATCAAATAAAGCTTGTAACATATAAAACTTATAATACAATGCGTAATAATACATCCGCTTACATAGCCGCTTACGTAACCGACATCTTATACCCACGACACTGTCTGCAAAGTCTCTAACGTAGAACAAACTGTCATAACATAGTTCTCTGACACGCCGCACTCCGGGAGAAAATGGAGCTCGCCAATCCCGCCGGAACATCTTCTACTAAAATCTTCGGCTAAATCAGGTGTACACGCGGCATGAAACGCAACCCCGAAAGAAAGGGGTCGGTACGGAATATGTCGAGTATGTAAAGCATGAAATGTAGTAAGCGGGATCATCTGAAATAAAGAGTACAGAAAATCATAAAACTTGCCTTTGAAAACATATATCATGCATATCAATATCATAAAACTGTCATGTATGCATGTAGCGTGTCCCGGCCCTCTCGCGAGGGATTCGGTAAGTAAAATCATATAAATCTAGCGTGTCCCGGCCCTCTAGTGAGGGACTCGGTAAGTAAAATCATATCATCATCATGTATGCATGCATATACATATATATATATATATATATATATATATATACCGTACCGGCCTACAGTGAGGGACTCGGTGAATAGCGTGTCCCGACCCCGCTAGCAAGGGACTCGGTATGCCATCCTGCTGCCATCCCCATCATCACATCATCGTATACATATATATATAGCGTGTCCCGGCCCTCAGTGAGGGACTCGGTGAATAATGCGGAGAGTGAATGTGCACGAATGCGTGTCTGGCCGGGTCTCAGTGAAAGATACCTTGAGCTTGGCACGAGCAGAGTAGTGAGAAACCATATGCACATAAAACATTCTCAGAGACTCAATGAAGTAGTCAGAACGAATCGTCATTTGAAAATCCGGACAATGGTTATATCAAAAATCTTTCGGACGGTGCTCGGAAACATATCAAATATCATAAGTACATCAAAGTATCGTAGGGACCATAGTCGTATATCAAATCATTCCGAGCCCGCCTATGAAAAATCAAAGTCATTATATGTTACAAAACTTTCCACGAACGCTTCAAAGCCATCCGATTCTTTTTACGAAAGTTACGGACGTTTTTAGACATAGAACCTTTTAGGGACGAAATCCTTTATGCAATATTTGAATTCTAAATATACATAAGACTCAAGGACCATATAAAAAAATATCACATCATGAAACAAATAAGGATCATATACGTACTCGGAACGTAAGAGTGGAATTACCTCAAAACACAAATCATGTCGTACCTTAATTACGTCTAGGACATGCCAAGAAAGGAAAAAGTAAGCCTTACATACCTTAGCCGCTTCCTTAGCTAATCCGAACTTACGTCTCGACTTCTCACGATCTACAATAACGTCATTAGGCATCGACCATTAGTCATAACACTTGAGAATCCAATTCCAAACTAACACCTTATTTACAGAAATTCCGACAAAGATCTCTATAAATCCAACACCCCCGAGAATTTAACTCGGCCAATATCAACAACAACCATACCAACAATCACAATAACGATATCCATAAGTGATTCAAAACGCATTCTAACATTAATAATTCCTTTCTACACAATTCGACAACCTTTCATTTATATTCCAATAAGCTACATGCATTCAAACCAACATCATTGATCATACGTTCAAGTGATAATCCGAGATCATTCAAACACGATTTAAGAACACTCCAAGCAATCCATACAATATTCAAAACAACCCAAACAATAGACCATTCCACCCGAAATCCTTCAACTACATTAGGAACATCAATAACACATTTTCTTCTTCAAATTCATAAACTATGTCAACAATCCCATACGTTAGCATTATCATTTTCATCAATACAAGAAATCATATTACAATCACCTTCGCTTCCAAATCAGCCCATAATAATTACGACTTCCATTTGAGTCATCAAGGCTTCATTTTCATCACATATTCCATAACAACAACAACTACAATACCAAGTAAATTCAACTCACCACTCCTACACAACACACCTATATACACGGCCACACACACAACACACTATAATTTCATGAATTTCATTCATCTCATTACACCACAACATACTCAACCATATATAAAACATGTAGGAAAGGATGTAACCTTACCTTATCCACCAACTTCCTCTTCTCGGCTAGGACATATTCCACAAAAAATGAACGCTTTGCTCGCTCCAACGACTACCCCACATTAACGAGGACCCTCCAATTGATAGAAGGGCTAGGAGGAGTAAATTTTCTAGGCCAAAATTGGAGGCACCACTCTCGCCGCCCCTTGGCCGAGAGTCTCTCTCTCTCTTTTCTTTCCTTTCTCTTGAATTTTCTAGAATTGAGATAATGAATTGTGCCTTATGTTATTACCCACACACACACACACACACATATATATATATATATATATATATATACACACTTGCACATGGCCGGTCATGTGCAAGCTTTTCTCTTTTTTTTTTTCTTTTTTTTTTTTTGCTTTCTTTTTCTCCAATTTTCTAGAAATTTCCTTAAATTACAAAAGATGAATAATTTGACTTGGTCATCCATTATATATATATATAACTTCCACAAATGTGAAATGAGAACATGTACCATTTCTTGGCTCAAGGCAATTGGCCAACCATGTGAGTGAGGCCCACCATGAAATACCAACTTGGGCTTTTGGCCATTTCATGAAATTATTTTTTCCCAACTTTTAGCCTCCAATTTTTTCTTATTCCGAATTTACCCTCAATTATCCATACCAATAAAAAGATGAATACGCAACTTATACATTCTAAAAAAAAAATTATAACCCTTGTCCTTAACTTCCCGACATTAACTCGGAATATTCAAATGTACAAAATGCGAGGTATAACATCCTTCCCCCTTTAGAACATTCGTCCTCGAATGTTCAACTAGTCTTGTAAGGTCTTATAAGGATCTTGGGGGGGGGGGTTTCCTTTATCACCACGGCATGCAATCTCATCTACCGATTACGTTCCTTCTTCATTTTCTCTTCAGCCTCTCGAGTCGTCTCCTCCCTGCTATTGTTTCGTCGCACGAACTCAGACCCTTATAGTCGTAACACAAGCACCTATGACTT
Source organism: Lycium ferocissimum (assembly GCF_029784015.1). Lineage (NCBI taxonomy): Eukaryota > Viridiplantae > Streptophyta > Magnoliopsida > Solanales > Solanaceae > Lycium > Lycium ferocissimum. The sequence goes on along the minus strand of NC_081345.1, from coordinate 4,387,927 downwards.
TACGTCTCATTACAATAACCTCGACGGATCCCAATGCACCGAAATCATAGGGTATAATATCCTTTTCTCCTTAGAAATAACGGTTCGACTTCCAGTTGCTTAATCCTGCAGTATTCCCATTTTCTTGTCCCTTCTCTAATAGGCCATTACCTTACTCGTATCCGGTGCCCCCTTTGTTTTTTATCCCTTCACTGCCACCTTGGCTATCCCTCCTATACACTGCGGTGACTGTTTGTGGTTTATCAGTTCGGGTTTCCGTTCCTTTGCACCATTGTTACTATCCCTCAAATCTTGCCGCACAACTTCCCAAACATAAGGCCACGGAAATTCTTATTCCCTTATGATTATCTTGCCACGCAAATATTCGTACCTCCGACTTCCTTATATTAGCGGTCCTTTCGTCAGTCCTTATTCCTTGTTAGCTCTTGATGCGGACTTTTTATTTCTATTCATGGGAGCAGCATTCTCTCTTTCCTTCAAAAATTTTCTGACTACTCCTCGCTGTTCCTTTTAAATACAACCGTCACTGTCCTTCCAAGTGTCTTCTCAGGTTTGTTATCTTTGCTGACACCCTTTTGTACCTTTAGCTCGAAGATCTTTCTCGCTCTTTACTTTCCTGTCACACATTATGTTGCAATCTCTGTAAGAATATGCGAAGGTGTTCAGATTAGTCCAAGGAATACCTCGGCGTTGCTTACTAATCCTTGTGTTCTACCCTATCGTCCCTTCTCTTGTCTTACCTCCGGTATCGGATAGATCCTTAGTTCAACCACCGTCATGCCTCGTCCGTCTTTCACACTAATTCTATTTTAGTAATTGGCTTAAACCCTTGCTACATTTTTTCGTAGTGTCCTGAAATAATCACTCTTGCATTGTCCTTGCTAAGGCTTTATTCTTCTTATCAAGTACTTACTTAGTCTCATTCTTAGTACACCAATACTGACAGGTGGCGTCATTATCCTCGTACAAATTGTATAGTATGCGTTCAATCTTAGACACAGTCCTTTCGTCCTCTGGCTCGTCCTATTTTGTCATATTTCTTTCCCTTCCTTTGGTCACTCTTAACTTCCTCACTTCCTAACGTAAGAGTTTTCTATTCCTTCTTCCTTAATACTGACAAGTTGCGACAGCATTAGCGAACACCTTTATAGCCAACATCTTGGCCCTTAATCTAGCATAGCATCACTATCCTTCATACTATTTCTTAAGTTATTCAATACCATTCTCTTGTCATACTCTTTCCCTCCTACACATCCATCTCCTAATGTCCTGTAATTCAAAGTCTCTGCCTCAAATACCATCCTAACTTTCACCCACTTATTGCTGGTTTTCCGATCTTACTAACTTATTTTAGTAAGGGGGGGTCTCATTTGTAACTCAGGCATTCATATCAAACACATTACCGTGTCAATTATTTCTATCTCATCCTTACATTTCTTTCACCTGCTTCCCCCCTTTAGGGGTGTACTTATATCATTGTCCATTTATACTTGCCTCATGTCCTTACTTCCGATCCCAATTAGACAATACTCTTACTCCGACAATAAGTATCCAAAGTTCTCTCGGAATATTATCTTTACCCCAACCTATATCGGGTGCTTCCTTTGGTATCCCCTCACCATTTCTCCCATTTGTGCCTATCTCTTCTTCTGTACACGAGAAATCTTATGCCCTCTCTGTATCATTCAGGATACATTACTCCTACATAATCCTTCTCTTATTTTCAAAACGTATCCCGTTCATCCACGTTTACCTGTATCATACCAGTTATCTTCTGGCATTTATTCCATCTTGTTTCACCTCGTCCTACAACTTGGCCTTCCGCCGTCTCGACACTTATGGCACTCATTTTTCCTCGTTTCTTAACTTTCTATAACTTGGCTTTTCATCGTTCCGTCACTTACGGCACTCGTGTCTTCCGTCACACATCATAACCTATTACTACACGGATGTCTCGCTTTTTTCTTACCTCCTTCTTCCGTTAGCTCCTCTTCCTTACCGACCTGATGATCCGCCCGTCCTACGCGACTTTTTATGGCTTCTGCCCGCTCCGTAACTTCTTATTCTCCTTAAATTAATCTAACTTCTCATTTGCCTCTTACGCCTGAATTTGTGAGACTTTTCAAAAACTTCCCAGGGGGTCACCCATCCTGGAATTGCTTTCACGCCAGCACGCTTAACTTTGAAACTTTGATGGAATACGACGCTTTAACGCTTTCCTGACTGCGTCTACCTCACCACACGACCTTCTACACATAATATTGAGTAAGTCGGAATCTTAACATATTCCCAAAACGCCCTCACGATACATCCCGGTAGCTGTCTTATTAATACATTCCTATCCGTCACCATTCTTCTCTTTTTTTTTTTTTCATACCCCAGTCTACTCGTATCGTTACTTCCCGTGACTATAATCTCATCATATTTTTCTCCTACCTATCGATTCAGTCGATGCCTTAATACATATTACTCTATTCAAACCTACCAGTCCTCTCTAGATCATCTCTTAATATCGCTAGTCCATTCCAAATTCCTCGTTACCGTATCTTCATCGACCTCCTATTTACCATTATCACCAACTCCATAATTAACTTATTCCTAAAGGCAGCCGTACTCACGGCTCAGTCAAATCCTATCGTTACTATTAACACGACTTTTTCAGGACATATTTCGAACTTACATCTCACTCTCGTTGTATTTCCAGAAAAATTTCGGCAGAGTTTCCTTTGTATTTGTTACTATCCCAAAACCTGCACGCAGGAAATACCAGGGATGCCTCACAGGGCCAACACATATACATTTATATTAGATCATATCATATCGTATCGTGTCACAGCCGCACAGGGCTCTCAATATTCGTAAAAGTCTGAAAATAATGGACTTAACTCATATGCTCAACACAACTGTATGTGTTACCCTTTCTTACTTACTTTCCTTTTCGATCTTCAACTTCACATTTCAATCGTACCAATACCGTGCTCGGCATAGGCCTTTCGTACCCTACTTACCTGCGTGCTTTATAGCTTCCAATATCGTCGGTCACCTTCTTCTGTCAATGCCATTCTTTACTGCAATCACAGGTTAGCGTAAAGAAATCTCATTTCCTATGACTTGGCTCTATGACACGATCTAAGAGGTGAAAGAAGAGTAACCATCCTAAATGCCCCGTAGCCTCCTGTTTATAAATGTGGCCGGCTTCACACCATAAACAGGACTCTACCGGACACGACTTTGCGAGACAACCCCTAGAACGAACCGGCTCGATACCAATTTGTCACACCCTTAATCCGATAGGGTGTGATGGGCACCCGACCCTTACCTAGGGCCGAACGGACCCACTGACTCTCGTGACACTTATAATCATACTGGGCTGAGCTCTTAAATCATACAATGGAAACGTAATGAGAACTTTTACAAAACATGCTTTTTACCTTTCTCGAATCAAATAAAGCTTGTAACATATAAAACTTATAATACAATGCGTAATAATACATCCGCACACATAGCCGCTTACGTAACCGACATCTTATACCCACGACACGTCTCGCAAAGTCTCTAACGTAGAACAAATCCTGTCATAACATAGTTCTCTACGGCCGCACTCCGGAGAAAATGGAGCTCGCCAATCCCCGCCGGAACATCTTCTACTAAAATCTTCGCCCTCATCCGGTGTACCCGCGCGGCATGAAACGCAACCCCCGAAGAAAGGGGGTCAGTACGGAATATGTACTGAGTATATAAAGCATGAAATGTAGTAAGCGGGATCATACTGAAATAAAGAGTACAGAAAATCATAAGACTTGCCTTTGAAAACATATATCATGCATATCAATATCATAAAACTGTCATGTATGCATCTAACGTTTCCCGTCCCTCTCGCGAGGGATTCGGTAAGTAAAATCATATAACATATAGCGTGTCCCGGCCCTCTAGTGAGGGACTCGGTAAGTAAAATCATATCATCATCATGTATGCATGCATATATATATATATATACCGTACTCGGCCCTCTAGTGAGGGACTCGGTGAATAGCGTGTCCCGACCCCGCTAGTAAGGGACTCGGTATGCCATCCTGGCCGCCATCCCCATCATCACATCATCATATACATATATATATAGCGTGTCCCGGCCCCCCCAGTGAGGGACTCGGTGAATAATGCGAGAGGAATGTGCACGAACGCGTGTCCCGGCCCGGTCTCGGTTGAAAGATACCTTGAGCTTGGCACGAGCAGAGTAGTGAGAAACCATATGCACATAAAACATTCTCAGAGACTCAATGAAGTAGTCAGAACGAATCGTTATTTGAAAATCCGGACAATAGTTATATCAAAAATCTTTCGGACGGTGCTCGGAAACATATCAAATATCATAAGTACATCAAAGTATCGTAGGGACCATAGTCGTATATCAAATCATTCCGAGCCCGCCTATGAAAAATCAAAGTCATTATACGTTACAAAACTTTCCACGAACGCTTCAAAGCCATCCGATTCTTTTTACGAAAGTTACGGACATTTTTAGACATAGAACCTTTTAGGGACGAAATCCTTTATGCAATATTTGAACTCTAAATATACATAAGACTCAAGGACCATATAAAAAAAATATCACATCATGAAACAAATAAGGATCATATACGTACTCGGAACGTAAGAGTGGAATTACCTCAAAACACAAATCATATCGTACCTTAATTACGTCTCAGACATGCCAAGAAAGGAAAAAGTAAGCCTTACATACCTTAGCCGCTTCCTTAGCTAATCCGAACTTAAGTCTCGACTTCTCACGATCTACAATAACGTCATTAGGCATCGACCATTAGTCATAACACTTGAGAATCCAATTCCAAACTAACACCTTATTTACAGAAATTCCAAAAGATCTCCCCTATAAATCCAACACACGAGAATTTAACTCGCCAATATCAACAACAACCATACCAACAATCACAATAACGATATCCATAAGTGATTCAAAACGCATTCTAACATTAATAATTCCTTTCTACACAATTCGACAACCTTTCATTTATATTCCAATATGCTACATGCATTCAAACCAACATCATTGATCATACGTTCAAGTGATAATCCGAGACCATTCAAACACGATTTAAGAACACTCCAAGCAATCCATACAATATTCAAAACAACCCAAACAATAGACCATTCCACCCGAAATCCTTCAACTACATTAGGAACATCAATAACACAGTTTCTTCTTCCAAATTCATAAACTATGTCAACAATCCCATACGTTAGCATTATCATTTTCATCAATACAAGAAATCATATTACAATCACCTTAGCTTCCAAATCAGCCCATAATAATTACGACTTCCATTTGAGTCATCAAGCCTTCATTTTCATCACATATTCCATAACAACAACAACTACAATACCAAGTAAATTCAACTCACCACTCTACACAACACACCTATATTCACGCCCACACACAACACACTATAATTTCATGAATTTCATTCATCTCATTACACCACAACATACTCAACCATATATAAAACATGTAGGAAAGGATGCAACCTTACCTTCTCCACCAACTTCCTCTTCTCGGCTAGGACATATTCCACAAAAAATGAACGCTTTGCTCGCTCCAACGACTACCTCACGTTAACGAGGACCCTCGATTGATAGAAGGGCTAGGAGGGGAGTAAATTTTCTAGGCCAAAATTGGAGGCACCAGTCTCGGCCAGCCCTTGGCCGAGAGTCTCTCTTCTCTCTTTTCTTTCCTTTCTCTTGAATTTTCTAGAATTGAGATAATGAATTGTGCCTTATGTTATTACCCACATATATATATATATATATATATATATATATATATATATATATATATATATATATATATATATATATACACTTGCACATGGCCTAGGTCATGTGCAAGCTTTTTCTTTTTTTTTTTCCTTTTTTTTCTTTCTTTTTCTCCAATTTTCTAGAAATTTCCTTAAATTACAAAAGATGAATAATTTGACTTGGTCATCCATAATATATATATAACTTCCACAAATATGAAATGAGCACATGTACCATTTCTTGGCTCAAGGCAATTGGCCAACCATGTGAGTGGGGCCCACGGCCACCTTGGCCTTTTGGCCATTTCATGAAATTATTTTTCCCAACTTTTAGCCTCCAATTTTTTCTTATTCGAATTTACCCTCAATTCTCCATACCAATAAAAAAGATGAATACGCAACTTATACATTCTAAAAAAAAATTATAACCCTTGTCCTTAACTTCCCGACATTAACTCGAAATATTCAAATGTACAAAATGCGAGGTATAACAATTATTTGCATGGTGTGCACGTTGATATCTATACGGACCATAAGAGTCTTCAATATATTTTCAAACAAAGGGAGTTGAATCTGCGGCAAAGGCGGTGGTTAGAATTATTGAAGGATTATGATGTGAATATTTTATACCACCCCGGGAAGGCAAATGTAGTAGCTGACGCGCTTAGTCGCCGATCAATGGGTAGTTTATGTGAAGTCCCCTCGGAAAAGAAAGAAATGATTCATGAACTCCACCAACTAGCTAATCTTGGAGTACGTCTAATTGATTCAGGTGATGCAGGAGTTAGTGTTAATAATCTCACAGTTTCGTCCTTGGATAGGGAAGTGAAAGAGCGACGTATATGAAGATCCTCAATTAAAGCATTATAGAGATATGTGTCATGCAAAAGAGGAGTCTCCATTTGAAACTTCTATAGAAGGAGTTCTTAGATACCGAGGCAGGCTATATGTTCCGAACGTTGCAGAATTACGTCGTCGAATTTTGGAATAAGCTCATTATTCTCGGTATTCCATTCATCCAGGAACGACAAAGATGTATCATGATCTCAACATGATGTATTGGTGGGATGGTATGAAAAGAGACATAGCAGAATTTGTAGCCCAATGTCCAAATTGCCAGCAAGTGAAGATAGAACATCAAAAGCCAGGAGGATTATTGCAAGCGATGGAAATTTCTACGTGGAAATGGGAAGTGATCAATATGGATTTTATTGTAGGACTACCCCGTTCCCGAGGCAAATATGATTCTATATGGGTTATCGTGGACAGACTCACGATAGCAACTCATTTTCTCCCAGTCAGAACCACCTACTTAGCAGAAGATTATGCAAGGTTGTATATCAAGGAAATTGTGAGACTCCATGGCATCCCAATATCTATTATCACAGACAGAGGAGCATAGTTTACAGCCAAGTTTTGGAAATCTTTTCAAGAAGGTCTTGGTACTCAAGTAAGGCTTAGTACGGCATTTCATCCGCAGACTGATGGACAAGCTGAACGTACCATACAGACCTTGGAGGATATGCTAAGGGCATGTGTTCTAGATTTCGGTGGTAGTTGGGACGACCACTTACCTCTAATCGAATTTGCCTACAACAATAGCTATCATTCCAGTATCCAAATGGCTCCGTATGAAGCGTTGTATGGAAGGAAGTGCAGATCTCCAATTGGATGGTTTGAAGTTAGAGAAGTGCAATTAATAGGCACTGAGTTAATTCAGCAAGCGGTAGAAAAAGTCAAGGTGATCCGAGATCGATTGTTGATAGCCCAAAGTCGCCAAAAGTCTTATGCGGACAACCGCCGGCGGGATTTATAATTTCAAGTCGATGATTGGGTGTTCTTGAAGGTATTACCAATGAAAGGGGTGATGAGATTTGGTAAGAAAGAAAAGTTAAGTCCTCGATATATTGGACTCTATAAGATTATCCGCGAATTAGGTCAGAAGTAGCTTATGAATTGGACTTGCCTTCAGAGCTTGAACTAGTCCATCCAATTTTTCATGTCTCAATGCTCCGCAAGTATGTTGGAGATCCTACAAAGATTGTTCCAATAGATGATATTTAGATCACGGAAAACTAGCCTATGAAGAAGTGCCTATTGCCATACTAGACAGGCAAGTACGGAAACTTCAGAATAAGGAAGTGGCTTCAGTTAAAGTTTTGTGGCGGAATAAAAATCAAGAAGAAATGACTTGGGAAGCGGAAGAGAAGATGAAATCCACATATCCGCATTTATTTCAGCCCCCAGGAGAGATCTATGATGAAACATCGAGATTATAAGGTATGTATACTTTTCTTTTGTGCATATGGGTCGTGTGTGGCCAATTTATATTGTTATTATGTTGTGGCCCTGTGAGGCAATGATATTATGGGTTGTTGTGACAGGATGGTAGTGCCATATTACAGGGGAGACTGTGGCAAAATTTTTCTAGAATTCCTAATGACTTAACATTCGAGGACGAATGTTCCAAAAGGGGGGAAGAATGTTACACCTCGGAAAATTTTCCCTTAGCGTACAGTGATCAGACTGGCAAAGTGAATGATGTATACAATGTTTTGGTAAGTAAGAAATAGTGTTTAATGGTCCTAATTAAGATTTCCAAAGACGTTCGGGTTAAGGAAAGAAAGTTGTCAAGGAAAGCGAGTTATAAGTTGTGCGACGAGCAAAATTACGAGTATCGAATTAATGATGACTTAATGATGCCTTAAGGAAGAGTTATAACGTCCCTTAGATTGCTAATGAAGTGATAAAAAAGTGTTAAGAAGGTTCCATAAGGATTGGAGATCAAACGAGACGACGGGAACAACTTCGGTGGAACTGTGAGTTCCACGGCCATGTTCCACGGACCATGGAATGTTCCACGGACCGTGGAAGGGTCCGTGGAACTGCCAGCAAAAATATCGACTGGCTGGTCGTAAACCACGACCAGTTCCATGACCCATATAATGTTCCATGGACCGTGGAAGGGTCTGTGGAAGTCCCGACGGGCTGAACTTAGTTCAATTATATAATGATGCTCCCATTTCATTTATTTCATTTCCACACTTTTCTTCAACTTCTCAAGACCTCTAGAACCTTCCATACATTTCATCCACAAGAAAACCAAGGAAATCAAAGATCAATAACAAGAATTGAAGTGAATCAAGTGTATGAAACCTCATTAAAGTCATCCAAGCTAAGAAATCTCAAGAAAGGTGAAGTAGGGTTTTGGTGCAAGAAGTGTATTATCATTCAAGGCTTATTCCTCCATCATCTAAGGTGAGTTTCATGATATTTCCATGTTTTTTGAAGTATTAATAAGTTGAAACACTTAGATTGTCGAAGAGTATAGAAAATGGGTCATAAATGGGTGAATAGTGTCATTGTTGAGTGGTAGTTTGGCTTGAATCATGAAAATGGATATGTTGAGATTATGAATACGTTATAAATGACATTTAGAACATGGAATAAGTATTGGATGTGAAAGAACGCGATAATGGACTTTGGTCATGATTATGGAGAATTGGAGTGAAATTGTGAAATGCGACTAATGTAAATGAATGACGATTTATGTTATGAATGTTGGGAGTTGATATGGAATATGGCGGAAGCCGTATAAATAAAGGAAACACTGCCCAATTTTCTCTAGCCTTAAGAAGCATGCTTTTATAATTGTTTAGCTAATGTCGATACGAACTCTCTTGAAGGTAAAAACGTGAGCATTAAAGGAGGACGAGCAAGCAATCGAGTAGTTAAACGACAAAGGTATGTAAGGATCAACCTTTCTTCCTAAGGCATGAATCCTATGCATAATTTTCCTCCTTCTTCATGAATTTCCTATATTCAAAGACCAAGAGCCTATGTTCATGAATAGTCATATGAGATAAGAAATACGCTATGAGTACGGTGATGATAATGATGTTGACTACGATCCATTGATGTCTTCCCTATGTGTACTCACCTTAAAACGTTAGTCCTTCCAAGGTGATATGTAACGCTTATGATTACTCCATAACGCAATCGGGGGTCCACGACCTTACGTCACCCCGACACAGCTATAATTGCTTTCAAGTTCTAGTGTATGTTTGACGATATGTGTATGATGATGTTAAGTTATGATAAAGCCATGTTATGTCTATGAAATGAATGATAATGATAAGTGTATGATATGTACGATGATGTGATTCCACCGTGCCTAGTTGGCCGGACATGTCACCGCTAAGGCGGGTTGCTTGAGATTCCACCGTGCCTAATTGGCTGGACATGTCACCGCTACGGCGGGCTGCTATGATTCTACCGCGCCTAGAGGGCCGGACACGATCACCACTAGTGGGCTGCATACGATGGTTACCCGGACGCGAGTTAATGATATGATGGTGTATGATTGATATGATGATGCATGTATGGTATGATGATGTATATGCTATGATGATCTCTATGATATGCTACGTATGATATATGTATAAAATGAATCCATACAAAGGTTATGTCTCTACCTATGCCTTATGATTTTCCTGTTAAGTTCATTCTATTAATGCCTTACATACTCTGTACAATGTTCGTACTGACGTCCGTTTTCTTTGGACGCTGTGTTCATGTTCCCGACAGTGGCGGGGAGACGGTGTAGATCCGTAGGAGCTAGTAGGCGGTTGAGAGCACTCCACTTTTCGGAGGTGCCATTGATTATTCTTTTGGCACATATATGTATGTATTCATGATTTGGGCACCGACGGGGTCCTGTCCCGTCCACATGTCTAGCACTCTAGTAGAGGCTCGTTGATACGTATATGTGGGTAGTATGGTCTCACAGTCTTCATGTATATGCATGTATATATATTATTTTGATAGCCGAAGGGCTTATGTTTATAAAAGTAAATATGTTCTAAATGTTAATAGATTTCTATGATCACGAGTATATATATTAGGAATGAGAGCAGACGAGTAATAGAATGAGTGGTGTCCGGTGGTTAGCCCCGGATACCTGTCATGGCCCGTAGCCGGGTCGTGGCAGAATCTTTCTCTTTTGATATTATTTAAGGCTTATTTACGGAGATAAAGTCGCTAAACAATTGTGTAGTAAGTTGGTTAGTTATGGAAGTTGGAAAACAGCGTGTGGGCTGTTTTATGGTACATATTGGTGTTGAAAATGATGTTATTGTTGTTGGTATTTTTGTTGTTGTTGTTGGTTGCTGAATTGAGATTTCGGGCTAGGCATATAAACAGGGGAGATGCTGCCCGATTTTCGGCTAGGATATAAAATAGTTTGACTTGAGAGCTTAGTACAAATATCTTGCGATGAGTCTAACGATTGTGTGAATTCTCTTAAATGTAGACTTTGTGAGCTCGGACGAATAAGTGTAGATAATTAGAAGTCGAAAACAGGTATGTTAAGGTTCGTCCCTTTCTTTCAAAGGCATGATTCCTATGTTATGATTTCATAAATGTTTCCATATCTTCCTTGTTATCAAAAGTTAAAAATCTATGATTCCAAGGCATGATTCGCTTCCTGATAAACCATAAATGTTTTCCAAAATGTCCGTATCTTTCCAAGACAAAGGTTTATGATTTTGTAATTAAGCTTTTATGACTACAACGACGAACATGTTTTTATCATGATGACAATGATACCAAAGATGAGAATATTTTCTAGGATGACTATTATGAGAACGATTTCATGTTTAAAGGTTCCAAGTTATGATTTCAATGACGATATAAGAATGTTGAGCTATTTCTTGATTTCTCAATTTTATTCATCGATGATGACTATTTTTTTTTTAAAGATTCCAAAGTATATGAATTGACGCCTTATGAGATTTATGATCTTATTCTATGTTTCCTCTCAATGTTATTCTTCATTGATAGTCTCACCTTATAATCATTGTTCCTTCAAGGTGAGACAAAACGATGATCATTCCATAAAATAATCGGAGGTTACCGACCTTACGTCATTCCGATAGAGACATAACTTTTCTTGGGCTTTCCTGCATGCTGCTTATATGATATATGTATATGATATTTGTATATGTAAATGGGGAATATGGGAAAAAGGGCCAGAGCATTATATACGCGTAACCACTCGATCGGTTGGTATAATATGATATCATCCGGACGCGGGACATATGTGGTTACATTGATCAAGCCGACGCCTCGGCAATATGATATGTTCTATTTTCTATATACATGAACAAGAAATGTTTTTCAAAAGAAAGCTGGCGTGCATGGTACCTGCCTAAAAGGCACTCAGATGTACAGGTTACTCTTGTATCTCACGATATGCTCTATATTTCCATTCTGTTATTATTCATACTTTACATCCCTTATTATGTTACTATTCATGCCTTACATACTCGGTACATTACTCGTACTGACGTCCCTTCTTGTGGATGCTGCGTTCATGCCCGCAAGATCAGGTATCCTGTTTGACGATTCACAGCAGTAGGACCTCCCCTCAGCGGCAGTCGGTACGCTTATTGATCCGGAGCTTCGATTCTTTTGGTACGCTATTCACGTACATATATGGGTACGGCAAGGCCTTGTCCTGTCATTTCTATAGTTTGTACTCCATAGAGGTCTGTTGACAGTGATATGTAGTCGTGATATTATGCGTGCCCTCGTCGGCATGTGTTTTGTTGTACAGTATATATGTGTGGTGGCAAATCGGCTCACGCTGTTATTCTCAGTGTTTATGTTTATATGTATGCGTTGGCCGTGAGTTCCGTATGGTGTCTTTTATGTTGATTGTTGGAGATAGTGGGACTGACTCGAGTTGATTATTGTGTATGGGCCCGGGGATAGTCGGTGAGCGATGAAATGCAAGCATAGGAGTGCTTGGCCGGTAGTGATCGGGCACTTGTTACGACCCATCAGTTTGGGTCGTGACAAATATATTATTACAAGTAAATCAATTTCTCTTTTTGAAATACAAACCGTAAAGGCTACAGTAGATTGGGAACAATGATTCATTGTATGGCAACGACATTTTACGGTGAAGCTTTACAGTCCGTAAAACCCACTGTAAATGGGGTATAGAAACTTAGGACCTGGGAACCTATTTTTCGATACAAGTTACGATCTGAATTTTTTTTACGGTCCCTAAGTTGCATCATAAAATAGGAACAGTGAATTTGTCTTACAGAAGAGCATTTTATGACACAGATTTACGTTCCGTAGAAATTTTATGGTCCATCAATCTGCTCGTAAAATCCTCTGTATATGACAATACTCAATTTTTATCCCAAGTTCGAATACTAAGTTCCTTCATTGCCACATTGTTCAAATAGCATATACATCTATTACTTACTTATCTCATGTTGGGGTTACTCAGACTTCACCCCGATTTACACTTTTTTCTCCTTCGGGCATTTAATCGAACAGTTGGCGAGCATAACAAATTGTGACTTCAAAATTAGAAATTGACAATTGAATTGCCCACCAACTCGATGGAGGTTTCGATTACTTGTCCCCCATAAGTCTAATGTTATGCACAACCAGACCAAATCCCCACCCCCAACTAAATTCATGATTCTATTCCCGATATGAAGAAAACATATAAATTTGCAAGCAAGTTCATAGGAGAACGAAGAACTAAACTCACCATTATACAATAAACTATGTAACAACTAGGGCATGAAAGAATCAACACACCTGAAGGATGCTTAGTTGCTCAGTTGAAATAAGTAAAAGAAAAAAAATTAAAAAAATCTTAGTGTAGCCACTCAAATTTAAATGGGTGCGATGTTGATGTTGTATGGTGATGTTACGGTGGTGATGTTTGGATTTTATAGGGATGAAAACTTTTTAATGGGTGGTAATGGTAAGGTAATGGGAATGGAAGGTGGAGAGAATTGTGGGATTGTGTTTGAGTGGGTGAGTAATTGAGTGAGAGAGAGGATATGTTTGAATTTGAGTGGGAGAGTAATTGTGGAGTAATGGAGGGTTACTAGACGGTTATTGGTAATAAACCCTAGCTGTCATTGGTCAATTAGAAGCCCCTTTTTTTACGCTTGCTTTTAACCAACCGTAGAATGTTTACGGCCCGTTCTACGGTCACCTACCTGGGGTCATTAAATGACGTGGCATCAGAGGTGGTACAGTTTTACACGTCCATTTACGATCCGTAAATTTTGGCGTAAAATCGTAACAGTGATTGAATCAGTCGATCCCCGGTATACGCTTCCATTTACGAACCGTATAAATTTGACGGTCCGTAAATTCTGGCGTAAATCAAGAACAGTGAGACCCGTTTTCTTTCCCACAATCTACACTTCCATCTATGGTCCATAAAAAATTTACGGGCCATAGATTCTGGCATAGATCATGAATAGTAAATCCATCTTTTGCTACTTCAATCTATGCTTTCATCTACGGTCTGTAAAATTTTTATGGGCCAGATTGGCTTCAGATTTTTCTGCAATTTTCTCCACTTCTATCATTCTCTAACCTTGGTGAATCCTACACACAACAAAACCTCAAAATAGTCTAAAAACAATAATTTTGCATAATGTAAACATGGGTTGCCTCCCAAGAAGCGCTTAGTTTAACGTCGCGGCACGACGGTGTTACCACTCTACTCCTGATCAGGAGTGTAACCATGCTTCAGCCTGTGCCTGTCAATGATCTTATCTCCATCACTGAACCAATGGTAGTGTTTCACTCTTTGTTCATTCACTCTAAATGTTCGAGTACCATCTCTGGACTTCTATTTCATCGAACCATTAGGTGAAACACTCATCACTTCGAAAGGTCCGGACTATCTAGATTTCAACTTGCCCGGAAAAAGCTTCAACCTTGAGTTATAAAGCAGGACAAAATCACCATTCTGAAAGTCCCGCTTAAGGATCTTGACATCATGGTAGTATTTCATCTTCTCCTTGTACAAGGTCGCACTTTCATAGGCATGGTACTGGAATTCATCCATCTCATTCATCTGAAACAACCCCCGGCTTGGTTGCTTCTTCCCAGTCCATGTTCAACTTCTTAGTTCCCACAAGGCTTTGTGTTCAAGTTCGACTGATAGATGGCATGTCACGATCCGACTAGGGGCCATGACGGGTACCCGAGGCTAACCACTGAGCATCGCTCATACCATTACCCATCGTACTCATCAAGCATTCATTCATTTATCTTATACTCAAGTCATTAAAAAAAGCCATTTTTCACTTCGAAACATAATTACCTTTTTATACATAAGCTCTTCGGCTATCAAAATAATGTACATCGTGAGACCATACTACCCACACATACGCATCTACGAGCCTCTACTAGAGTGCTAGACATAGGGACGGGACAGGACCCCGTCGTGCCCAAAATACATGTATATACATAAAAGAATAATTCAATGGCACCTCCGGAACAATGGAGTGCTCTCAAGTCAGCTATTAGCTCCTACGAGTCTGGATCACCTCCCTGCCTACCTATGGGCATGAACACAGCGTCCAAAGAAAACGGACGTCAGTACGAACATTGTACTGAGTATGTAAGGCATGAATGAAATGAACATAGTAAAGAAATCATAAGACATAAGATGAAGATATAGCCTGCATAACTTTTAAGGGTGGATACATTTCATACATATATCATATATAATCATAGTACATGTATCCTTATAGCGCATACATCATCGTATCATATATATCATCATCGTTAACCCGCGTCCAGGTAACCATCATATGCCACCCACTAGTGGTGTCATGCCCGGCCCTCTAGGCTCGGTGTAAACATAGCAGCCCACCTTAGCGGTGACATGCCCGGCCATTTAGGCACAGTGGAAGCGTATCGTCATATAGTCAACATACTTATCATTATCACACATCTCATAGGCATATCATAACCTTATCATAACTTAGCATCATTATATATTCATCATTAATCATACATTAAAGCTTGAAGGTAACCATGGCTATGTCAGGGTGACATGAGGTCGTGAACCCCCGACTACATTATGGAGTGATCATAATCATCATATCTCACCTTGGAGGGACTGACATTTTAAGGTAAGTGCACACAAGGAAAAAAACATCAATGGAACTATACTTAGGGTCATTAACCTCAGGGACATCGTACCTCACTTTAAGGTTCTTTGTACTTAAACTCATCATTATCATTGTCATGCTCATATCGTATCTCTTTTCTTTAGCTTATACATATATAGCTCGTTACAGTCATGGACTCATAGTTTCCTTTATTTAGGAAGATCATGAGAAAATAGGAGGATTCACACCATAGGAGTCATGCCATAGAAGGAAGGGGTTAGCCTTACATACCTCTTTCATTTATCTATTCTATCGTTTGATCGTTCTCCTTCGATGCTCGCGTTTCTACCTTTAAGAGAATTCACATCGACATTAGCTAATCGATTATATGAACGTGCTTACTAATGCTAGAGATAATTGGGCAGCATTTCCTTTGTTTACATAACTTTCCTCATATTACATATCAACTCCCAAACATCCATAACAACATTCACAATATTATAAGCAACAATCATCATTCATCTACATTATCTACATTCCACAATTTCACTTCAATTCCTCCATAATCATGGTCATAGTACACTATTACGACTTCTCACATATAATGCTTATCCCATGTCCTAAATGTCATTTATAACATAATTATAATCACAACATATCAATATTCATGACTCATTCTAAACTACTACTCAAAATCTCATTATCCTCACATTCATAACCCATTTTCTATATTCTTCTACAATCCAAGTCTTTCAACCTCTCATTACTTTAAACAACATGGAATGATCATAAAACTTAACTTAGATAGTGTAAGAATAAGCCTGAGCGGAGATACTCTCTCTTGCACCAAAACCCTAGCTTCACTTCTACTTAGATTCCTTGTCTCTGGATGAACTCTGTAGTGAGCTTCTTACACTTAACTCTCTTTGTTTTAATGAAGTTGATCTTGAATCTCTCTTGAGTTTCCATGAAGAAGTGTGTGGAACCTCTTGAAGCCTTGAGAGAGATGAAGAAGTGTGGGAAATGAAATTAGTGAAGTGGGATCACATTTATATAATTGAACTTAACTCAGCCCGTTAGGACTTTCACGGACACTTATACGGTCCGTATAACATTGCACGGCCCATATAAGTGGTCGTGGTTCACCACCAGGCAAGCATCATCTCTGCTGGGTGTTATACGGAACCTTATATGGACCGTATAATGTTATACGGACCGTATAAGCCGGTCATATAACCCCATTTCCCTGAAATGATTTCCGTCATTCGTTTGATCTCCAATCCTTATGGAACCTCCTTGACACTTGTTTAACACCTCGTTAACAATATAAGGGACATTATAACTCTTCTCCCAAACATCATTAAATCATCGCTAACTTATCACTTGTAAATCCTTTCCGATTTGTAACGTATACCTTGCCTTTCTTAGCAAACTTTCTTATCTTACTTCGAATGCCTTTGAAATCTCAATTAGGATCATCAAGTGCTATTTCTTACTTATCGAAATATCGTATACTTTGTGCCCTTCGCTAGTCTATTCACTGTATATGAATGGAAATTTTTTGGGGTGTAACATTCTTCCCCCCTTTTGGAACATTCATCCTCGAATGTTAAGCACTCGGGAAAATTTCTAGAATACCCATCTAGGAAGCAATAGTATGATCTTGCCGCCAGGCGATCAAGAATCTGATCAATAAAAGGCATGGGGAAGTGGTCTTTTGCAAGTTGCGATTCAAATTTTCCTATAATCTATATACGACACACACCACTCTATGAATAGCTCTAGTTGGAATTAACTCGTTTTTAGAATCAGGTACCACTATGATACCTCCCTTCTTCAGAACACATTGAACCGGGCTCACCCATTTACTATCTATAATAGGATAATCAACTCCATCATCTAACCACTTGATAATCTCTTTCTTGACCACCTCTTGCATGAGTGGATTCAATCTCCTCTGATGTTCAACACTCGGTGTGCTATCCTCCTCGAGCTCAATTTTGTGCTCACAAATACTAGAAGAAATACCCGAATGTCAGCAATGGTCCACCTAATTACACGTGTATACTCTCTCAGAATATCGAAAAACCTATTTGTCTGCTCATCATTCAATAATGCAGACACAATCACTGGCAAAGTATTATCCGGACCCAGAAATTCATACCTCAGATGTGAAGGAACCTGCTTAAGCTCAAGCTTAGGCTACAATAGATGGCTTCGATAGAGGAGTCTTTCTGTTCTCAAGATCAAGATCTAGCTACTTTGGTTGGTAAGAGTAGGAACCCAGCCCCACAAGAGAATTAACAGTCCCCATGTAACCTTCCATATCATCAGCACCGAAGTTCACCAATATAGCCGCTAGAGCCTTACCCAAACATTCTTCTTCCATTTTAAACTCAATAGCCTTATCTATCATATCAATGGAATCAATAGCCGAAATGCTTTCGTAAGCACTCGGTAGCTTCATTCCCTTACTAGCCTGAAAACTCACCTTCATCATTGACACAGAACTTGATCTCGTTCTTCTCAGAATCCATAAGAGCTCTTCCCGTGGCAAGGAAAGGTCTCCCTAGAATGATAGGAATATCAAGATCAACAGCACAATCAAGAATTATGAAATCTACAGACAGAAGGAATTCGCCAACCCGAATAAGTACATCATCAACAAAACCAACTGGCCTCTTTATAGATCTATCAGCCATCTGCAGTCACATGGTGGTAGGTCTAGGCATTCCTAACCCCGACTGTTTATAGATAGCAAGTGACATGAGGTTAATGCTAGCCTCATTATCACATAAAGCACGAGAAAAATCATGGTGACCAATAGAACATGGAATAGTAAGGCCCCTAGATCCTCTTTCTTCTGAACATTAGTCGTAGATATGATAGAACTAACACGATGAGTCAGACTTACAGTGTCATGCTTGATCGGTCTCTTTTTTGTTAATAGCTCCTTCAAATATTTTGCAAAACCGCATCTCTTAGAAGGCATCAAGAACAGGGATGTTCATCGATAGCTGCTTCAAATGATCATAGAACCTCGGACATTTAGCATCCTCAGTCTTCTTCACCAACCTCTATGAAAAGGGAGGGGTAGATTTAAATAGTTAGGTCAAAGGGAGAAGAGCCCCTTTAACTGTTGCTTTGCTAGTGTCACTACTGCCTTCATGCTTTTTAGAATTACTCGAAATATCAACAACCGACTTAGCAATAGGAACCTCTGTCTGGACCTCATTATTAATTAGTGGCACATCAGATTGTGCCTCTTCTTCTTCCGCAATTGGCTTTATATTAATCACCTTCTTCTCTACACTTTGAAGTAGTTTCACACTCCGAGTGCTAATAGCAGCACACTTCTCATAAGAATTACCTCCACCACTCTTCAGATTTAGAATAGTTTCACTAGGAAGTCCTCCATTCTATGGAGGGTGTTATTCTCTAAAAATATCTCGCATCTGCCACTCGAGAATCTAAATGGAAGTAGTGTGAGATCCCACAGTTTTAGTCAGCCCCTTCAATGTTCTATCTACTTTGTCTTGGTTGGCTAGCACCTTCTCAAGCATGCTCTCCAACCTAGAAATCCCTTGCTCATTTGACTGACCTTTTAGTGGAATATAGGGATTGGAACTCCTATTTCCAAAGTTATTGTTATTGATGTAGTTCCCCTGGTTCGAGCCACCATAGTTGTTGTTGTAATTATCTTGTCCTTGTTGAGGTCTCCATTGATTCTAAGTCTGATTCTGATAGCCTCCTTGGTAGTTTTGCCTTTAGTAACCCCCTTGAGAGTTATTTACATAGTTAGCATCTTTATACTGCATAAGAGGCCCCTCTTGATATGGACCCTCTTGAACTTGGTACATGCCCTAGGGCATTCCCGGAACTTCTTCAACAACATTAACTTTCTTCGCTTCCTTTTCATCAAGTCTCTTGGTCAGTAAAGAAATATTGGTTGCTATTTGAGCTAGAGTTTGCTGAGTCTCTTGATTTTCCTTCACAATGTTATGGATCATTGGAGCTCCATAGGCTACACTGTCAATACCACCCGAATGCCATGCTTGATTGTGAGTAGTATGCTTATCAAGCAACTGAGTGATTCAGGCATATGCCTTGTCCATAAAACACCCACCAACTGCATTATCCGCCACTGCTTGTGTCAATAGATCTAGCCCTCTAAAAAAAATTCTCCATCAATATATGTTCTGGAAAACCATGATTTGGAGACTTCTGCAAATATTCCTTGAATCTCTCCTAAGCTTCAAATAGTTGTTCCCCCGGAAGCTGTTTGAAATCATATATCTTGTCACGAATTTCAGCCTTTTCGGCGGAAACCACTTCGAGAAAAAAACAACAAGCTCTCCCTACGTATGAATAGTGTTATGGGTTAGCTTCTCAAACCAAACTCTTTGCTTCCCAAGCAAAGAGTATTTGAAAACTCTTAGCCAAATAGATCATCTGGAACAACATTCGGCATATGTTGGGCACACACACCCACGAAATTCTTCAAATGCTGGTGAGGGTCATCATTGCTAGAGTTCCAAAAATATCCCTCAAGTTTAAGCAGTTGGTAGATAGTGGAGTCATTCTAGAATTTTGCAACATTCACCCAAGGTGGAATAATAGAAGATGCATATTCCACCTCGTCTAGCATATCCAAAAAGACATTGTCAACCTCCACTTCCACTGGTGGGTCTTGCGCTTGCAAATTCCAATTACCACCTACTCTACGTCCTCCTCTGTTGTTCATGATCACCTGGTTCACAGTAAACATCAAACAAGGTGTAATGGAATAGAAAAAGACTTTAAGTAAAGCACAAACTCTTTAGTTATTTCAAAACCGTATTCCCTGACAACGGTGCCAAAATTTGATACGCTCATACACTTATTAAATGGAGTAAAGGGGACGATGTCAAATATAGTAACCCAAAAAGGTTGGGGTAGAATTCCACAAGGAATATGGTATGAAAAGGTACTAAAGTCGTACGTCTAGTTTCGTATTCCGTTAAGTTTGTACAAGATTGGTTATTTACTAACTAATTGCTTTTGGTTGTAATAAATGGGTAAAAGAAACCAAGGTTGTGTCCCTTTTTAGATAAAGTGTATGCTATGGTGGATGATCTTGTTATACTTCTAATGGATTTTTGTATGAATGCACATAAGCTCTAATTGAATCCTTAATATTTTCCAGTAGTTAAGTCTATTCCTCTTTATGATTTTCCCAAATATAAAAGAGTGTATATGAAGAACGACTAATCTTGTGCCAAGTAAATTCCTCTTACCCCTAAGTGAATCTATTAAACGAGGGTTAATGCCTAGAGTTCTTGTTACTCGTTCTTACCAAACCCTAATTTATCTCCCAAGTAAAACAAGGTTTATGACTTAAGTTAATGTTTGCAACCATCAACTAACAATCTAGAACAAAGAATAAGTGAACCACAACAATCCATTATGCATATATCAATTTCAATTCCCAATCACATAATATCCATCCTAGGGTTCACAACCTTAGTAATTGGTTTAGCTACTCATATTGGAGAAAGAACAACATAAGATAATTGAAATCATAATGCTTACGATTGATTGGAATTTGAATAAAGTAGTTGCATTTGTCTTGTTCTCCAAAAAGCTTCAAAAACTATAAGTATTCAATACTAGAATAATAGAACTAAAATCTGATGAATAATCCTTCTACAAAAACCCTACATCAAGTATCTATAATGGTCTAAGTTGTGGAAAATAAGTTGACAAAATTGACCCGTCAGCACATTATACGGACCGTAAATGGTATACGGTCCGTAATCTCTTGCTCTTGTTCGTAAAATTGATGCCTGTTGCTAGAATCTACGCCCATCATTCACGGACTGTAAATGTTTTACGGTCCATATGTCTTGACCGTGAACTCAGTCTTCAGACTTGGACTCGCTGTTGTTGATCTACGTTGAACCCTACGGACCGTAAATATTCTACGGTCCGAGTATTTCTTCGTTAAATAATTCTTTCTTCCCCAGCTTGTTTCCAGAATCGATTTATGCCAACATTGACGGACTGTAAATAATATACGGACCATCATTTTCCTCCGTAAAATTCCATCTTCAGTTACTTCCACTTTTTGCACATCTTTTCTGTTCTTTTTACTAAATTCCCCGACTTTCGCCGTAAACGCACGAAATACCTGCAACATGACAAATACACATCAATTTGGAAGACAAAGTATTTATCAAAACTTGCTCTCTAGACAAGGAATCTTCCACTACATTGTCTTTCCCCTTTTTGTATTGGATTACATAAGGGAAAGTGTCAAGGAATTCAACCCACTTGGCATGCCGTTTGTTCAACTTACCTTAGGCCTTAAGATGTTTCAAGGACTCATGGTCGGTCCTAATAAAAAACCCTTTAGGCCACAAGTAGTGTTGCCAATTACCCAAAGCTCTAATCAAAGCATATTATTCAAGACTGGGGTAAT
>NC_081345.1:4342732-4365604 GCF_029784015.1 Lycium ferocissimum | reverse complement strand
TTTATTTGGAGATCCACCCCTTGGGTTTCCCCGTTCGATGTTTTGAGCGCTCCCGTTTCCGGAGCCTATGTTTTGATCCGGCTTGTTATTGTGCATATATGTATATGTTTGTTCACGGGTACGGCGGGGCCTCGGTTCCGTCATACGATTCTCGTTATTATTCTTAGAGTCCGTAGACATATATGTTTGGGTTATGGGTACTCACTATTCGGCCGTGTCCGTGTGATTTGTGATTTGGACGTCCCCTATCTTCGTGATAGCCTTATCGGCTTTATATGTGATACTATTTACCGGAAGTTACGACAAATATATGTATATGTATATTTGTACGCTTTGGGGCGACGTTCATTTTTCTCGTAAATATATGTTATTTGTACCGGTATAAGTTATTCGTACGCCATTTCCCGATTAATGGGTGTATACGTGGTGCCTGTGCTCGGGCACAACATGTCGCTTTACGGGGTTGGGTCGTGACAGATTTGAGCATAAAGGGTACCATATTGAGCAAATGGCCTTTGATTCGTGTTTCGATTGAACTATTATATCCGTGTCGTAATTTCGGACCCATACCAACTAAAATCATCAATTTTTGACATCGTATGAGGGGATTATGGTCATTTTACTAAGAATTGGGTTGCTAGATTTTTCAGATTAATTACGAAATTGCCACTGAATTCGTATTTAAAAATCTGCACTATTTCAAATATTGAAACCAACATATCTCCTTCATTATAAGGTCAAATGGAGTGGTTCAAAAGCCTAACTTGACTGTAATTTCACAAGGAATCCATTGGAGGCATCAAAAGCAAGTTTTGGGATCATTTGCACCGGTAAACGGTGCGAGCAATTTCGGGCGTTTTTGCTACTTAATGTTTGTTGTTTTTCTTTCATCTTGAAAAAGCTTGGTTTTGGGGAGAATTCAAGGATATTCTTCAAGTTTCTTCCATGGGGTAAGGTCTAAACCATAATCTAAGTATTTCCGTTTGATTCATTCCCTTGGTTTAAGCTTTAATCCATAATTTCTAAAGTAGAAAATTGGGGTTTTTCATGAAAAATGTTTAATGGGTCTTTCTTGAGAAGTTCATAAAATTGGTTAGACTTCCTAAGTTGCTTTAAATGATAAAATTCATTGGTATTATGCTAGATTATGATGTATCTAAGGTTGTTAATCATATATCTTTCATTATTAGCGTTGGATTCTTGAATCTAAGAGTTAGGGTTTATACCCAAAATTGGGGTTTTGGTTGGATTTCAAAATTGGATGCATCCTAGATTTAATTTAGCAATTAGTTGATGAATTTTTATCACCTAGTGTTTAATTGGATATTTGACCCCCGAATTTCCCGTTTTGACCTTCAAATTCCCGTTTCCCCAAATTCTATGGTTGGTTTTTGACCTAAGTTGAATGATAACAATATACGTATCGATCTTCATGATTTCTAATCTAGATTTCAAATATGTCTAGACTTTCTTGATCTTGAGGCTCAGCGGAAGGGCAAGGCTAAGGAGTGATTGTTGGTGTATTGTTGTTCGGCCATCCAGGTAGGTTATGGCTTACCCTTGGTAAGACTTCATGTAGCGAAGCATATATTTGGATGATATTGTCGGAGAAATCATGTAATCCTTCGGGTATGAAGTTGGGTTGGATATTATCTTAGGTTGGGCCCTGTTGCGTAATTGGGGCTAGCCACCCCGTTGTGACTTGATAGCTCTATTGTTATTGGCTTGATGCCGCGTGGTAATAGTAGATATTGGAGACTATTGATATATCTTGTTTATGATATTGTGGTACCTCACTTGTTGATGCTGATACGAGGATAGTATTCCATATGACTTGTGTAGTCTTTCATGATATGGTTGGCGTACCCATGCTTGGTACTTGTGATATTGACCTGATTATTAATGTTGATTCATACATTGCACGCATTTACATCTCTCATGATATACTGCTGATACATTATTGATTCTTGATGCAACACTGTGATGAGCTGGGCTTAGTTTCATAAGAGTGATGTGAGAAGTTCGATACCCGATGGTTGTCCCGAAATCTGGATTGGGTGGAGTGATGTGAGAAGTTCGATATTCGATGGTTGTCCTAGAATCGTGGATTGATGTGAGCGTCCGATGTCCGATGGTTGTCCCGAAATCGTGGATTGAGTGAGTACATAGACTTCGCGGGTCCCCCATGGGTTGTGTTACCGGGACGTCGATACTTCCGTCCGGAGTACATGTGTACACATCATTGCATTTCATTTCCATTCATACACTATTGCATTACATTACATTATAGTTTATATTGTGATGATCTGGTGATTTACTTGTGTTGTTGGGTTCGAATTTGATATATTGAGATTTGGCACACTTGGGTTTAGATGCTTCCACCTAGGTGATGATGTGTACTTGGTTCTATTTGTGGTTGACTTATACTTGTTGATTTATCTACTTATCTTACTTTATTGTCTGAATTATATTAGCTATACTTAGTCGGCCTATGATAGCTACCAGTACTGTGGTTTGTACTGACCTGCACTTGCTGCATTCTTCTTTAATGAATGCAGAATTTCAGGTTGGATCTACTTCTGTTTCTCGTGGCTGATAGTCGCCCCGAGAGTTGCTTAGAGTCTACAGGGTGAGCATGAGACGTCCATCGCCTTGATGATTCTTCTTATTTATGTCTTATTTTCCTATTCCGAGACTTATTCGGACTTGATGTATTATTGATATTCCAGACTTGTAGCTTTTAGTTAGATGCTCTTGTATGACCAAACCAGATACTGGGGCAGATTTCATTTACTTCCGCATTTTCTTATTTATATTATAATTGCGAGACTTTCGCTATTTTACTTCTTCCACTATTTTCTATTATTTTGTGAATGTTGAGTTAAGGGTTCGCCTACCGAGGTGGGAAAGGTAGGTGCCGGCACAACTTAGTGAAATTGGATTGTGACAGTGTATATACAATATGGGTCGGCCGGGCCCTGTCCTGACCATGTTACAATTAGACTACTGTAGAGACTTTTTTTTTAAAGTCAAATTTATGCATTTTTATTCATCTTCCCGCAAAAAGTTACACTTTGATCTTTGATATTTGAGGGAATTCTAACAATGTTCCCTAGTCCCTTTGAGATGAAGTAAATGCATAGCCTATTTCTACTTTTCTATGCAAAAGTAGTGGACTAATGACTATCATCAGAGTCTTCATGGAGGATCATATTTGATGCTGCTTCTTGCTTTCTTTACTATACGAAAAGTTGGTATGCTCCATCTGTCTAGAGTCATTAGCCCCTTAACTTGGTTAGGGAGATCTTTATATACATATTATGTTTGATTGTTAGTGTTGCCATGGCTTAGAGCAGCTAATTTATCTGCAACTTTGTTCCCTTCACGGTAGCAATGCTGCATGATAAAATCAGTTTGTTCTATATACTGCCTCAGCTCTTCCACTTCCTTAATCATCCTCCATGGGATAGAAATTGCTTCATTGACACTGTCCACCAAGATTTTTGAGTCACTTTCTGCAATGATGTATTCATAAGCATTTTGAATACACCATTTTACTCCAAAAAGTAAAGCTACAGATTCTTCCCAGTTACTAGTTCCTTGTCCCAACTTGAGGGTATAAGCACACATAAGATGCCACTCATAGTCTCTGATAACACCTCCACCTCCATATTTCCCATCTTTACAACTCCCATCAGAGCTAAGCTTTACAAAGCTACTTGGAGGCTTGATCCATTTAACCATAGTTGTGGTCCTGCAGCTGAAATTGAATTCCATGACTTGAATTATCTTGTACCAGTCTGGTTCTGGATGAATGCTTTTGAACTGTCCCTGTACAACTTGAGCAATGATAAATGCTATCTTTTCCAAGGAAATTCTAATATTAGGCCTTTCTTTGCCATACTTTGCTCCACATCTAGTTCTCCAGATTTCCCAAGTAATGATAGAAGGCATGATTCTCCCAATTAGAGTTTGAATAGGATTCTTGAACTTCCATTGCCACCAGGTGGTGATTAATTGCCTGTAAGATTTGTTAGTAAAAGGAATCCCCACTGGATCAAATATAATACTCCATATTTCAGTAGCAAATTGTGCTACATAGAAAAGATGATCTAACTCTTCATTTTGAGGAATTCTGCAGCATATGCATTTTTATGGGATATTAATTCCCATCCTTGCTATTCTTGCATCAACTGGGACCCTATCTCTTAAAATCCTCCAAACCATGAAGTTCATTTTAAAAAGGAACCCCTTTTTGCCAAGTCATGGTATCCATCCAGTTTCTTTCTCTCGTATTTCTTAGGATTTGCCATGTTGAGGAGACTGAGAATTTGCCATTTTCTTCAGCTGTCCATATTGGTCTATCCATTTTGCTATTATCCAAGATGATATGCATATCTTGGATAGTTTGTAGTACCTCATTAGGTAGTAGCAAATCCCATCCATCCCATCTCCATTGACTATTAACAAAACTTCAGAAAGTTTTTGATTCCTTGGTTTTCTATCTTCAGGAAGGTAATTCACAAAGGACCCAAGGCTTGTCCAGTTGTCAGACCAGATTGCAATGTCACCTTTCCCTATCTTCCATAGGATATGATTATCCATCTTTATCTTGATCTTACACTTAGCATTCCATGAATGAGAATTCCCTGAATACCATCTTTTCACTACAGGGTGGATCCTTTGGCAATACTTGTTCAACAGGAAATCTTTCCATAGGGATTGACCCCGTTTTGTTCTCCACCCTTTGTTTGGTGGTAAAAGCATTACAAGTGTCCTGAATTTTCTGAATTTAGCTCCTCCTTCTTCATAAGGGTAACACATGTTATCCCATGATGACCAGTGATAATTGTTCTTCTCCTCTGATCCTCCCCAAAAGAATTTGTTGAGCATCTTCTCCATTTGGTTCATAACACTCTTTGGTGGATGCACTGCTGCTAACATGTGAATTGGTAGTTCTAATAAAACATGTCTTATTAACACTGATTTTCCACCACTTGACAAGAATCTAGTGTGCCATCCATTGATTTTGCTTAAAACTCTGCTCATAATTTCAGAAAAAATTGCTGCATTCTTCCTTCCATTGAAAAATGGGCATCCCAAGTATTTTATTGGAAAGTTCTTGTGAACCATTCCAGTGATCAATTCCACCCTGTTGATTGCTCCTTGCTCTTCATTACTTGCTAGAGAAACTGAAGATTTATGCCTGTTTATCAGCTGACCAGACACTTCTTCATAAGTTTGAAGTGTTTCCATCAACTTGTCGAGATTTCCCGCACCACCGGAAAATAGAATAATGTCATCAGCAAAGGCTAAATGATTAGTTTTAGGACTTTTTTTGTTCATATAAAAACCTTTAAAATCAGCATTGCCATTTAGTTTGTTTAATTTTTTTGAAACACAAATAACAAAAAGGGATGGGGAAATAGGGTCTCCCTATCTTAATCCTCTTTCTGATTTGAAGAAACCTTGTCTGGTGCCATTGATAATCAGAGAATACCAGTTGTTTGATATATGCCTGTAAATCAGATCAATCCACAGCTCACAAAAACCCATCTTTCTCATTAGAATGCATAAGTATGGCCAAGACACTCTGTCATATGCTTTGGCCATGTCCAATTTCAGCACCACATTTCCTTTTTCATCAGTTTTCTCAATATCTTGAATAATCTCTTGGGCTAGAAGAATGTTTTCTGTAATAGATCTTCCCTTGATAAAACCACTCTGATTAGTGCTTATTATACTAGGCACTATACTGTTGAGTCTGGTGCTTAGAACTTTTGCAAAGATCTTACTAATGACATTGCATAGACTAACAAAAAGGGATGAGACTTTAGGCAACATCACAATGCAAGTGTGTGTGAGCCATTTTCGTAAATTTGCTCCACAAAAGAAAGCCTCCATAGCCTGAACCACTTCATGAGATATAATAGACCAACAACTTTGATAAAATTTGGCTGAAAATCCATTTGGACCTGAAGCACTATCAGGATCCATGTTAAACACACAATTCTTAATTTCCTCCTCATCAGGAAATTCAGTTAAAACCTAGTTTACTTCTGGTAAAATAACATGGTCAACCACTTTTAGCTCAAAGAAATCATTTGGTGCAGGAACTTGGCAGAAAACACCTTGAAAATATCTGACTGCAGCTTCTGCTACTCTTGGAGTACCCTCCACCCATTGGAGATGCTCATCTTGGATCTTATTAATGCACAATCTCCTTCTTCTGTCTTTGATAACCTTGTGAAAATAGGCTGTGACACCCTTAATCCGGGAGGGTGTGATGGGCACCCGACCCTTATTTAGGGCCGAGCGAACCCGCTGACCTTCGTAATACTCGTACTCAAACTGGGCCCTTAATCATAGCATAAATACATAATCGAACTTTTTCAGAAAAACAAATATGCTTTTCACCTTCTTTATATCAAACAGCATCTATAATCGCACGAAATCTGTAATATAACATATAACAACACATCGGCTTATGGAGCCGCTTACAGACCGACATACTATACACATGACACTGTGTCGCAAAGTCTCTAACATAGAACAAACTCTCATAACATGAACATTTCGACTCGGCGGTACTCCGAGGAAATGGAGCTCGCCAATCCCGCGGAACATCTTCTACTAATGTCTTCAGCAAGATACGGTGTACACCGCGGCATGAAACGCGACCCCCAAAGAAAGCGGGGATGACGGAATATGTACCGAGTATGTAAAGCATGGAATACGTAAAACGAGATCATAACCGGGAAGTAAGTACGAGACGGTGAACATAATAACCGAATGTCAAGGTGCTTGCATACGAAAAACAAATCATACATACGAGGTGCAGAAGACCAATATAATGATCGGAATGCCGAAATGCTTAGCTTTCTTTTAAAAACATTTCTGTCTCACATATATAGAAAATAGATCACATCATAGTAGCTGACATTAACCGATGTGGGATTCGCCTAAACCAATGTGGGATTTGCCTAAACCAATGTGGGATTCGCCTATACTAATGTGGGATTCGCCTAAACCAGTGTGGAATTTGCCTCACCATTGGGTTTGCCCCACCATTGGGTTTGCCCCACCACCGGCTCCGATACCAACTGATCACATTTCAGAATACATATATATAACATATAACGCGTCCCGGCCCTCCAGTGAGGGACTCGGTAAAAAACGTAATCATCAGATTATCAGATCATCACATCAGACAGAATCATCATATTATCATATCATCACATTTAACAGAATCATCATATTATCATATCATCAGAACAGATGCATTACATTATCAGATCATCACATTATCAAATCATCATGTCATCAGATCGTCAGATTATCATATCATATACCCTATGCGGTCCGTAATAGGACCGTGGACGTAACGTGGTCGCCCTCCCCGCCTTGGGCGCCACAACTCATCATACTTTGGAAGTTTTCATATCTCCGTCTCTCCGTCACACATCATATCATATAACCACGGTACTCGGCCAAGAGGGCTCGGTGTCCGGACACATCATAACACCATAATATCGACGCTCATCATACTTCGAAGCTCATCATACTTAGAATTGTGCGCACGATAACAACCGGCCCGGACTCGGCGAAGGTAACAATAATATGCACGAGCGAGAATCGTGGGATCTATATGCAACTCACAACATTTATACGGACTTAACGAATAATCAAACAAATTATCATTTACAAGCCAATGGCATTAGTCAATTCAAATCTCTTGGGATATTACTCGGAAACATATCAAATAAAACTCTATCAATCATAGTTACGTATCCAAATCATATGCATACGAATTCTCATTTCGTATATTTACACAGATTCCATAAAACAATCAAAACAGGCTATCATTTAAAAACCAAGCCAATAGTCATAGTCAAATTCAGTTTCTTTCGAATGTTACTCGGGACTTGTCAAATGGAACTCTAGCCATCATAGTTACGGATCAACATCATAGACATACGATTTCTCATTTCAGACTTAACAGATAAGTGAGTAATCATATTCGGAAGTCGGGTTGTTAACCATATTAAGTTCTTTTAACAAGTTGCTAGAACTATACAAAGGAACGTCTAGCGGGCCCACGGACAAGTACCCAACCGATCCGGGCCCACCCGTGGAGGTTAAGATCATCATACGCTACAGAACCTCCTACGGACATATCAAAGCAATCCGAGCCTTCCTATGGAAGTTACGGACGTTCGTAGTTACCGCCCCCTTTACGAACAAAATCTTTCTATGC
Source organism: Lycium ferocissimum (assembly GCF_029784015.1). Taxonomy (NCBI): domain Eukaryota; kingdom Viridiplantae; phylum Streptophyta; class Magnoliopsida; order Solanales; family Solanaceae; genus Lycium; species Lycium ferocissimum. The sequence continues at coordinate 4,357,347 of NC_081345.1, read as the reverse complement.
ATGTTCATATATAATCATACAAAAGGCATAAGGACCACAATTTAACTATACTACGAATACGGATATCAAGAAGCAACTAAGACTCATAGACGTGCTCGGATCGTAGGAGTAGAGTTACCTCGGGGATCTTATCATAGCCTATATGTACTAAGACATGCCAAAGAAAAGAGAGTCAAGCTTTACATACCTTGGCCGCCCTCTATGCTAATCCAAACTTACGTCTCGGCTTCACACGATCTACAATCGTCATTAAGCATCATCCATTAGCCATAACACTTGAGAATCCAATTCCAAATTAACACTTTGTCTACAAAAATTTCGGCAGCATTTCCCCTATAACTTCAACATCCCCGAGAATTTAACTCGGCCAAATCAACAAAAACCAAACCAACAATCATATTTACAACATCAATAATCCATTCACAAATATTCAAGACAATCCAACCCATGTCTTACTTCACCCGAAACTTCCAAATACCATAAGAACAACCACAATACATTTCCCTCTTCCGAATTCATAAACTATATCAACAATTCCATATGTTAGCAACATCATTTTCATTAATGCAAGAAGCCATATTGAAATTACATTATCTTATAAATCAGCCCACAACCAAGTACAACTTTAATTTGAGTTATCAAACCTTCATTTCCATCACATATTCCATAACAACAACAACTACAATACCGAGTAAATTTAACTCACCATTCCTACACAACACACGCACACCTATTCGGCCAAGCACCCACATCCATGGTTTCATGAATTTTTATCCATTCCTTCACATTACAACATGCACAACTATCCATAATACAACAATCCAAACATGCCAAGTAAGTTAGTTCTTTACTCCTATATAACATTACCTACACACGGCCACACACAACATACCATATTTCCATGAACTTCACTCATTTCTACATTTCACAACATGCACAAACACCTAAAAAACATGTAGAGAAGATCAAACCTCACCTTTTCTCATCCACCTTCTCCACTCGGCTAAGATGCATGATGGCAAGAACGGATGATTCTCTTGTTCCAACAACTACTCCACGTCGTAGAGGACCTTCTAATTAGTAGGAAAGCATGAAGAAATTTATTTTTCATGATCAACAATTTGGAGGCAGTTTCGGCCAGCTCTTTGCCTATTGCCTTCCTCCTTCTTTTTCTCCATCTCTCTTGAATTCTCTAGAGTTGGAATGATAAGTTGTGTCTCATGTTATTCATCACACATATATATATATATGGACACAAGCACATGGCCGGTCATGTGCCTTCATTTTTCTCCAATTTTCTAGACTTTTCTTTAGGCTATAAAAGATGACTAATTTTTTTGACTTGTCATCCTTTGCTTATATACATGTCTTGCAATATAAGATGAACACATGGCCTTTTTAATGACTTGAATTAATTGGCCAACCATGGGTGGGGTCCACACCATGCCCCACGGCCACATGGCCATTTGGCCACTTAATGAAATATTTTTTTGCAACTCCTAGCCTCTCATTTTTCTTATTCCAAATTTGCCCTTAATGCTCCATACCAACAAAAGATAAACACGCAACTTAGGCATTCTTAACAAAACTGAAAAAAAATATAACCTTGTCCTTAACTTCCCGCCATTGACTTGGAATATCCAAATGTACAAAATGCGAGATATAACATAGGCACTATTGGAATCTCCTTCTTTCAGCCAATTCACCCTTGCCTTTTGTTTCAAAATGCTTTCTTGATTTTTGAGGTATTGAATATAACCAGCTTTGGTCCTGCTAAGGTTAGTTCTGTTTCTTTCATTATTATCCTCTAGTAATTTTTGCTCCAGAGCCGTAATATCACTTTCCCATTTCTTAGGATCTTCATGAATGTTGCCATAGGTTTCCCTTGACCAGCTGCTAAGCCTAGAAGCAGTCTTCTTCAGTTTTTGATGCAGAATCCACAAGGGGTTACCTTGGCATTCTTCATCCCAAACTTCTTTTACAACCTCCTGAAACTGCTCATGCCCAGTCCAAAAATTTAGAAACCTAAAATACTTCACATATGACTCCTCTGTGGCACTGAATTGAATAAGAAGAGGAACATGATCAGAACATGCCCTTGCCAGGTGAGTCACAGCATTAAAACCATATTTTTCAAACTACTCCACATTATAAAAGAACCTGTCCAATCTTTTCCAAATAGTATCTGGGGCACCTCTATTGTTGCACCAAGTAAAAGGATTCCCAGAGAAACCACATCTTGTAAACCACTAGATTCCAAGCAGTGAATAAAATCAAAACTCCTCTCCATTCTATGAGGAGATCCACCTTCTTTTTCCTCAGCTTCTGCAATAACATTGAAATCACCCATTGTACACCATGGTCCAATAATATTCTGAGACAAATTATTAATTTCCTCTCATAGTTGATCCCTAAGATGAGATCTACATTTAGCATACACTGTGGTGATGTAGAAAACTTCTCCATTACCAGTTTAAATAACTTTGCAGGTCACTAGTTGTTCAGTATCATTGATAATAGTAACTGTATAGTCATTATTCCAGAATAACCAAATTTTGTTGTTGATATTTGAATAGCAACCTTGCATGTATATGCTTCTCATATAGTTTGGTAAATGTTCAGCCTTTACTATAGGCTCCTGAAGACCAATAAATGAGAGGTTGTATTGATTTTTGAGGGTTTTGAGTCTTACAAACGCACTTTGAGTTCTTACACTCCTTATATTCCAAGATAGGATACTAATCATTGGAAACTAAGGGGGTTAGAACCGTGCTTTGCTTTTGTTTGATCTTATTCTCCTTTCCTCCAGCCTCCTCCATGATGGATAAACTAGAGGTTTTTGAAAGTAGTTCATCTTTGGTAGTTCTATCACTCTGATCCTGACTCATCATCATGTTAGTATCTCCTGCTTCCTCAGTTTGAGGATTTGAAAGATATTGAAATTCACTATCAGAGATACCCTCCAGGTCCTCCATTTCAGTGTTTTTCTCGTCTTCCTCCTCAGAAGCAGTTTCAAAATACTTATACTCATCTTCTTCAATATTTTCTCCAGGAGGTTCAGGTCCTGGATCCACTACCATGCAATTGTTAGTATAGGACTCAGCTTTTTGATCCACTACCTTTTCAGCTTGAACACTACTTTTAGTACTAGCAGCCATTTTGTTAATAGCTTTGCCACTTCTAAGAAAGTATTCCCTTTGTCAATTGAAGAAACAACTTATTTTTCCAGATCTTTTGAACCTTCCATCTCCCCATTTAAAGTTTCACCTGCAATGGAAGGTGACTTGTCCATAACTGTGACACCAGCATCCCCTATCTTGCTCAGCTCTAATTTCTCCTCATAGTTTTCTTTACTCTTTTGCTTTTCAGATAAGGAAATGATCTTCTCTAAAAAGTTACCTGTCCTTCTGTGCCTTTTTACCTTTCTAGGAGCTGGTTGCCAAAGTGGATCGTTGGAACACTCCCCTTCTCCATTAACTGGATCCTTATCTCCACCAGTTCCATTAGCAGTGAATTCAAAAACACTCTAACCCTCTCTCTTGTTATCCTTTTTTTTGTTGAAACCAACATAATTTTTGCCAACATTCTTCTTAGTTTGACTGTTGGCCGCACTCATCTGTTGTGACCCTTTCTTCTGTTCTTTGATTCCCCCTTTACTTTGAGAAATATTGTTTTGCTGATTGGTTTTGTTCTTGTTCCTCCCTTTGCCCCTTGTAACTGTGGGCATTCTCATAATTTTTTGTATTCATCATGTTCCTCATATTGTTTTTGTTGCCATATTCCTTATTCAGGCCCTACTGGAACACATTATCCTTTGCTGAGTGTTTTCTTTGGTTTTGTTACCAGATACCCTTCTAGCAGTATTATCCTCCTTCACTTTTTCCTCTCTCTTGTCTGCTTCTCTTCTCAATTCTGGATGTAGGATCCTGCAGTTACCATCCCCATGTCCTTGAACTTTGCAGTGGTTGCAATATTCCTGTACATTCTCATATTCTACAGCTTGCACAATGGTTTCATACTACCATCTTCATGTTTAATCTCAATAAGCACTTCATCAACCAAAGGTTTAGTGATGTCAATCTCCACCTTAATCTTAGCCGTAGTTGGTCTAGACTTAGATAAGGTAGCTTTGTCAGTTATGATAGGAATTCCTATTAGATCAATCACCCTACAGAGTGCATCCCATTCAAAATAATGCCATCTTAGGTCTGGTAGATTGATCCACACAGGTGCCAAAGTGGTCTCAGCTTCAAGCCTAAATTTAGTGGTTCATTTTTGCAATTTCATTTGTACTCCGCCTATAGTTAGGAAATTTCTACCATATACATTCTTATGGTCTTCCTCAAGGTCAAAGTCCATGAAGATATTGTGTAAGTCATATGCACCTATTCGAACTCCACCTTTAGTAGTTATAGTTTTGTAAAATTCATTACGAATCTTCTCAATAGCTGGTCTAGTTCGAATAAACTTACCTACAAAGACGATAGGTCTCTGCCAAAAGCTTATCTTCCTCAGAGGTGAAGGAGACCACTGCTTTGTCTTTCCTGATCTCACATGGTCGGTGCTTCAGTTGAACTTTCTTTTTGGAGTTAGAAGCATTCGCTCCACCAAGAACAGCCGCGAAATTTTTCATTGTATTGTCTACATCCTTACTCGTACCATAAACTGAGATGTTGTTGTTAATACTTTGAGGATTGAGGTTCAAATCATTCTGCGAATCTGACCTGTTGTGAAATGGGTTATTGGTTTTTGACTGATTAGAAGTGGGTAAAGGTGGAAAGTTTGCATCTTTGCTGAATAGAAGAGCCGAATTGTTTGGATTTGCTATCTCCGATGGGCAATTAGCCCATCAGCGGTGGAGATGGTTGTTGCCCAGTTCCGTTACTGCGAAAAATATGACCGTTACTATCTAAGATTAAGCCATTGGGAATTTTGGGAAATAAAATAAAGTTTTTATTTTTGTAGAGAGAAGTTGCACCTTCTCTCTCTGCTGTTTGCAGAGACGTATATTGGCCTAGTCGGTCATGTAGTTATTTATGTATGCGTTGGGATGATCCCATTTTGCTGAGTTAGTTTGAAGTACAAATATTACAGCTTAATGCCTCGTCGGCCTCAGATACGATATTATGTTTACAGGTTGGACTACTTGGCCTAATTTGTCTTTCGAGACATAGATAATGTGAGTTACAGCTTGGTTCGCTCGGGCCTAGTAAGGTACCGGGTGCTAGCCACGCCTCACCTAGGTTGGGGTGTGACACAACAATTCTTGAAGCTCACGAGCTTGGCTCCTTGTGAAAGGCTTTGATGCAACTTGGGTTGTATCATATTGCCTACTCAAATATATGTATTTGAACAGGGTGTTTTGTGCTGTAAGATCTCTTTTTTTGGTTTGTTATTTGATTCTAGAATGGAACAAATTATAAAAGGATTTGGTATCCTCGTAAGCCAAGACAGTGTTATTCTCAAGACAAGTTGCAAATAATTACTTCATTTTAGCAATACAATTCATAGAATTGTTTTTGTAGATCCATTGGTCATAAAAGTAGATCATGTTTTATTTCTTATGGGAAAAGTTCTAAATCGTTTAGTAAGCTTAATTGTCCCATTGGAAATATGAGAAACTTGAGTTGACCTTTCAAGTTGAATACTGCTAGTTCAACACCTCCACATAGAAAGTTTTTCTTGTAAAGTTTTATTGCCATAATTTCAATGTATACAAGTGTGTGTGATTGAGGTAAATTCCTAATTTTTCTTATACTAGTTTTTGAACACTTGCATTGCACGTATGTTCTATACTAAGCGGTACAAACTTCTTAAAATAATATTAATAATATTAGAATAATGTCCGAGGAGTTATACGAAATTTGAAAAGGAAAAAGTGCAAGCTCAAACTGATGAACGGTGAGCATATACAACCTATTCTATTGTCATTGCAGAACACAATCATACCGCAGATAACAATCAGCGGAAGTTAGAGGATACGTTTCTTTTAGTGTGTGTATATATACATAAATAGTCGTCGTTTTAGAACTTCATGCATGAACAATTTAACAGTCCAACAAATAAGAAAACATATCATCTTTTAGTTTCCAACTATTAATTGTTAAATAATAACCAAAGAGAATTTGATCGCAAGACATGAAAATAAATAATGCTATGTTAATATTTGTAACGGAAAAGAGCCAAAAATACCCCTAACGTATGGAAAATGGTTAACAAATACCCTCCAATTCACCAATTAATCTAATACCCCGAACCTATTTTTTTGGCTCAAGAATATCCCTCAAACTAACACCCTAAACTTGAAGGTTTTTTTCAATTTAAAAAAATTCACATGGCTTATTATGATTGACCACATATATTATTTCATTTGAAAATTAAACCCAAACCCGTTGAACCATTTCACAAATGTGTAATAGCTAATTTCACGAATGTGCTATATAAACTATCCTAAGAATATAAGCTATTTTCCGTACGTTAGGGATATTTTTGGCTCTTTTCCGTATTTATAATGTGTAACACCAAATTTGAAAAGCAAGTACGAATTCAAAATGAAGAATAAATAATGAATACTTGACATCTCAATTTCCAAGTAAATGTTGTGTGAACCGTAGACGACTGACTTTGGAGGTAGAACATGAACCTATTTCCGCTATTCCGGGTTCTTAATTGAGCGAAGCGTGATTTTTCCAGGACGTGCAAGGTGGCCTCCAGCCTTCTAACAGGAAAGACTTCAACATAAAAGTCAATTTCCGTTCTCCCAGAGCCAGAGACATAGGCCGCTACTCCTTCAGAAAGTGGGAATCCACAAGGAAGGATAGGACACAGAATAAAGACTATTAAGATAACTAAGGATAATTACTTGAGTTCTTTCTCCTTATCCTTCTTTATTTGCTGCTAATTTATTTGCTAATATCTAATGTTTTTACTGAAATGGACATACATAGAAAATCTTAATAAAAGAATGGAAGAGCTGTTGGAGTAGAGAGAAAAAAAAGAAGGGAAAACATCTATTTTACACAATTAAAACAAAGAAATAAATAACATGACAATAGTAAGCATGAATATATGTTTTACTAAGTGCCTCACATTTGTAAGATTGTTTGTGTGAGGTTCCTTTTTGTGAGACAAAAAAATGGACCCACATCTTACACTAATGGGTCCACAAACTTTAGGTTTATTTTTTTGCCTCACAAAATGGAGCCTCACACAACTAATGTCAGTTGAGTGAGGCACATATTAAAATTTTTCTATTTATTTACACATTTTTTAGAAGTGAACAAGGAGGGGACGAACACAGCAATGGCTAATTGTACTGGATTCAATGTAAGTTGTACTATTTGGCCCACTTCATAAAATGTGTCATTTACTCTTCTCAACACGTGTGGTTCCACTTCTACTCTCCATTGCTGCTCCTTTAGTACAATCCAGAATCTCCTATTCATTTTTTACAGGCATTTTAGTTACTACTGCCTCCATCTCCGACGAAGATCTCCTCAAACCCAATACCAATTTTGTCACCAATCTCTACTCCTGCATTCTTCTCCATATTGACACTCTCAGCACATCTCCCCCCCCCCCCCTTTTCTTTATTTTTCAAAACCCTGAGTTTAGTTCTCTCAATTGTTTGTTTTTATTTTTGATTTTTGGATAGTTTTTTTGCTAAGGACTATCGTGACTTGTGGATTTTTCTTTTTTGGATAAGCTTGAGAACCCAGATCTTCATTTTGACTCTTTTCGGGTTATGAATTTGTTTAAAAATAAGATAAGGGAGATGTTGTCTGCTTTGGATTGTCCCGTAGATATTTATTCTTAGGGATTTAATCACACTAGGTTCTTTGTTGAAGCCATCCTCGATTCACAGGTCAATTTTGTTTTACTGTGTTTACATAGGAGCTACAACTGCCAGTGAGCCAGTGGTTGTCTTTGCTAACTGACGCAAACATATTTGTGTTGTTTATATGGAGCATTTGGTTAAGTAATTGAATATTAGATAACAATCATTGTTCTCTCTCTCATTCATCGACCTGCAAAGAGATAAAAAACTTAGACAATGTTCATCATCCATTGTCTGGGCCAATGTTTAAGGGATTTTGCTCCCTCTCATTCATCAACCATCAATGTTTGCCTCTTCTTGCTTATTCCAAGAAAAGGTACGTACCAGGTTTTCCTTATTGGTCATTCTAGAAATTCTATTGCTTTTGCTCTCCTGTTAAATTATCTACACATGCATGTGCTTATTTGACTATTTTCCGTCAATTCCATAGTAATCAGTGTTACGGTAAGGGGAATAGATAAGAGGATAAAGATAGTGGTTGCAAAGGTACATATGGTGTAGTATATGATACCCATTCCATGTTCTTTGTGCTGCTTCACTATGGTTTAGGTTATGCTGTTCTTTGAACGTAGACCTATAAGGGAGTACTGACTCCGTTCTTTGTGGTATGGGGATCACCTTGTTCTTATACATTCCGATTTTTATACCTTTCTAGAGCCCTTATTTTTAATTTTCTTTACATATTGTAGTCAGATTGATAAATATTTTACCTTTTATGCAAAAAATGTGATTTATGTAATCGTACTCAGCTTTTATTATTATTTTAAAGCTCTTTCATCGTCGTCTTCAGAGATTTAATTTATATTAAAATAGACTGGCAGGTTAGATGTTGGGGAAACAATGTGAAGGTGCACAGAAATGACACCTCAGCATATCAAAAAGCCTAATGTGATATTTGCAAATGGATTTACCTCTTTCCGGTGTTTCAAATGACCAGATTTTCATAAACTCAATTAATGTCACGACCCAACCCGCCATGACCGGCACCCACACTAACTCCTAGTGGGCAAACCAATATGCTTAACCATCTACTTATTCAACGTCCATTTTCACTTAGTCAATTCATTCAGTTCACAATAAATTAAACTCAAGATTAAATCAAAAGTACTCATGCCATAAAATAAAATGTAAATGCGGAAGTTCTAACTATTACAACCCCAAAATCCGAAAGTCATCGTACAAGGACTCTAATACAAAAACATGTCTAAGGAATTCATACTGTCTGAAATAATAAACATCAATGTCTGGAACGGAAATAGACATTAGATAAAGGAAGATCTTCGGGCGGCCTGGCACGGATAGAAGCTCACCCTCAATCGTCAAAGTGGCCTCGTTGCTAAATGTGAGGTTGAGTAGCAGCCTGATCACATACGCACTCAAAAGAATGCGGCAAGGTAGTATCAGTACAAACACTATATACCAGTAGATATCATAGGCCGACTAAGATTAGTATCATGCATGAATCATAAAATCAAACAAAAAGACAAACCAGTCAACAACACATAATCAGATAGCTCACACCAAGCCAACCAATGATATTAACAAATCAAGTCAACCAAAGATATTAACAATCATGTCAACGAAAACAAGAAATGGAATAGACCTCCCAACAACATTCTCACTTACTCAGCCACTGATCACTCATGTACATACATGCTAATTGGTATCTTTGCCCAATAGCCATGACCTTTAGGAGACCCATGGTGTCCATGTACCACTCGTTTTGGAACGAAGCTCGGACCACGAGTCCATAATCTGGGTCACATCCTCACCCCCTGTCAAATGTGTCTTTTCATAGATATATATATATATATATATATATATATATATATAACCACCAGCCATGGGTTTGTAGCGTTACATCTATGTTGAAAATTGAGTTTGAAGCTTGCTAAGCAGCTTATAGGCGCCTAGCATCTCATACTCACCCACCATGGATGAGTAACCTTTAGAAAAGAAGAAGAAGAAAAAAGAAGAAAGAAAGATATATATATATATATATATATATATATATATATATATATATATATATATATATATATATATATTATGACATCACTTTCAATGATCGATTATCAAGTATTATCTCATTCTCATCAAGAAGATCATATTAACTTCTCACCACAATTGTCATCAAAATATAGATCACAACACATCGAATAATGGCATTAAGCCCACATTATCACTCAATCAATAGCATATAGGAATTCCAACCACACATTATGCCCGAAGACTAGACATGCTTTCTCCCATCCATCTCATAATGCATACAATCAACTAATGAAAGTCTAACTCAAGTAGACCGTAACCTACCTCAACTGTCGAGCTGGAACAATGCGAATCACTCCGCTATAGCCTTTCCCTTCCGTAATGCCTCGGAACACTCAACGTCTAGCAATTAAAATTCTAAATAAGTCACAGTCACTCTAGTCAACAATATCAATTCAATGAACACCCTTCCGCCTTACCCCTTTCGAATAGGTGAATGCTTACTAGGTGTAAATCATCCTAACATTGGACTTAGCAACCATAAACTATCAATTCATAAGGTTATTCATTCAAGCTATCTCTTACAAGCAATTTCTATGGTCAAGCTACCATCTTTATGAAACCCTAAGTCTCAATTCACTTAGTTCACGTCTCTAATGGTTCAATTCTTGATTAGAATGCGATAACCCAAGTTGTTAGATGCTAAACACACAATAATGTTCATAACCCACCAACTATTGAAGGTCTATCAAGTTCCTGGGTTTCTAGTCTCAATTCATTATTGTAGACCCATTAGAATGATGATAATCTTAGAGATGAAAGCGTAATGAAGGAAGGAATTGTTGAGACTTACCTCTCAAGAATATTCTTGCCCTAGCCTTAGAATTTTACCCTAGGTACTCCTAGGGAACTGTTTTGGAGTTTTATGAATAAAGAATTCAGAACTAAGTGTTTAAAAATTAGAATTTTGTCCCCGTCGACCGCTGCGGGGGTCATTCTGTCGCTGCAGCGGTCTTGCTATAGCGAGAAAGGGCCCGCTGTAGCGGACCTAGACTAAATGCTTACCTCCGCTGTGGCGAGCATGGTCCCGCTATAGCGCAAGCGCTGCAGCCGGCAGACACCCCTAATTCCCCTCTGTCCGTGGCGGCGAGAGAAATGCATCTGTGCGGCGGCGGCCCGACGGTGCCCTTTGGACCAGTGAGCTCGCTAATTTCTACAGTTTTTCACTCTACCACACTACACTTCATCTGAGGCCTCACAAACACAAACAAAATATGCACATTAATGTAAAAACACCATACAGACTCACGAGTGGTCTCGGAATCCCCAACGGAGGTCTAATTTCCTACGTTACCCTCCAAATGGACTAAACACAACCTAACAATAATCACAAACAAGCCAAATTTTCAGTTCTTAGACTTTCTACATTTGAGTTTCTATCAGCTCGCTCTACCCTTGAGAGGGTTCTATTTTACAGAGTGATCCTAGATTTTCTATAACGATCGGGAGGGTTGTTACATCAGATACCAATTAAAACACCGTTCGTCCCCGAACGGACAAGGATGAGGAATCTATGAAAAGGTACCTATCTCGGCGAAAAGCTGAGGATACTTGCTACTCATATCCGATTCTGTTTCCCAAGTAGCTTCCTCAATAGGGCAATTCTTCCACTGAACTTTCACGGAGGCCATTTCCTTTGGCCTCAACTTGCAAACTTCTCTATCTAAGATAGCAATAGGCTCTTCCTCATAAGTCAAATTCTCATCTGGTAAAATCGAATCCCAACGGATTATGTACGAACCATCGCCATGATACTTCTTCAACATCGAAACATGAAATATCGGATGAACATCTGATAAGCCAGGAGGTAAAGTCAACTTATAAGCTACCTCCCCCACATGCTTGAGAATCTCAAATGGCCTAATAAATCTTGGGCTGAGCTTGCCCCTCTTCCCAAACCTCATCACACCCTTCATGGTTGAAATTTTCAATAAAACTTGCTCTCCCTCCACAAACTCAAGATCTCGGAATTTTCGGTCCGCATACTCCTTTTTCCTACTCTGTGCTACCAAAAACATAGCTTGAATCACCTTCACCTTCTCTAAGAACTCTCTCAGAAGGTCCGTACTCCAAGGTCTCACCTCAAATGCATTGAACCAACCAATAGGAGACCTACACCTCCTCCCATACAAAGCCTCAAAGGGAGCCATGTTGATGCTCAAGTGGTAGCTATTGTTGTATGCAAACTCTGCGAACTAATCCCAGTGACCACCAAAATCTATTACACAAGCCTGAAGCATATCCTCAAGAACTTGAATAGTCCGCTCGGACTGCCCGTCAGTTTGAGGGTGGAAAGCTGTACTAAGGTGCAACCTAGTACCCAATTCTTCATGCAGATTCCTCCAAAATTGAGATGTAAACGTCGTGCCTCTATCAGATACGATGGAAATAAGAACCCGATATAGTCTAACAACCTTACGAATGTAGATCTTGCCTAATTTCTCAGCGTCATAAGTCATCCGAACCGAAATAAAATGAGCAGACTTAGTCAACATGTCGATAATAACCCGTATGGAATCAAATTTCCCCAACGTCTTCGGAAGACCAACCACGAAATCCATAGCTATTCTTTCCCACTTCCACTCAGGAATGCACATCCTTTGAAGTGTACCCCCAGATTTCTGATGTTCATACTTCACCTGTTGGCAGTTTAAACACTGAGCAACAAACTCCACTATGTCACGCTTCATCCTAGCCCACCAGTAATGTTGTCTTAGTAGCGCCAGGATGAATGGAATACCTTGAACTGTGAGCCTCTGCCAGAATAGTCTTGATCAAATCACCCACATGTGGCACTCAAACTCGCCCCTTAATCCGTAACACCCCCTCTTCGTCGATCACGGCCTCCTTGGCCTCACCATGCAACACCTTTCCACGAATATTGCACAACTTAGCATCCTCAAATTGCTTAGCCTTGATCTGCTCCAGAAACGATGACCTAGCCTCAACACAAGCCAACACTCTGCCTGTGCTAGACATATCCAACCTCATAAAACTGTTAGCGAAAGTCTGAACCTCTCTAGCTAACGGACGCTACGAAGAGATCAAATGGGCTAGACTTCCCATACTAGCTGACTTCCTACTCAACGCATCGGCCACCACATTCGCCTTATCAGGATGATATAAAATGGTGATGTCATAATCTTTCAGCAACTCCATCTATTTTCGCTGCCTATAGTTCAGATCCCTGCGGTGAACACATCGCGTTGTTGCGATGCCGATGTACACCTCACAACGGACACCATACAAGTAGTGCCTCGAGATTTTCAATGCAAGCACCACTGCTGCCAATTCTAAGTAATGAGTAGGATAGTTCTTGTCACAGCCCAAACCGATAAGCTACGACGAGTGCCCGACCACTACTGATCAAGCACCCCTAAACTTGTTCTTACTCTATATTAGGTAACCTGGTGGCCTATTTTATCTGACGTTCGATCAGTACCATCTGCTATAACATTTGCACAATAAACTTTACTCCAGAATCTCATAAAACATGCATATGGACATATATATAAGCATACGAGCAAAGGATCACAATGTAGACCGATTTAGCCGCTATATATTTACTGTACACAAAAGTGAGGAAGAACTGAAGCCGTATGACACCCCCACTATATGCATACTCCTAGACCTCTATGAAATATAAACTATAGAAAAGATAGGACAAGGCCCTGTTATACCCATATATGTACATATCAAAATAGCATACCAAAAAGGGTTGAAGCTCCTGTCCAAATGGAGCTCGCTGGCTGAGACTGAGGAGAGATCCTACAGGCCGGAGCTCACTCGGGTACACTGAGCTTGCGGGCATAACGCAAAGACCCCAATCAATAGGGGAGTCAGTACGAGTAATGTACTGAGTATGTAAGGCATAAAATAAATATGTACATAAGCTCATGAGAGACATCTGAGACATGCCAGTGAATATGTGAAGCTAAATAAATCAGCAAGACTATATATATATATATATATCTACATACATATATATATATATATATCTACATACATATATGTATGTACATATACATATATGTACGTATATAATTACACACATGTAATTATGATTTCTAAGTCCGGTTTGACATGTTTCGAATAATGTCCGAAAGGTATTTGATATGACTATGGTTCCGATTTTCAAACGATGGTTCGCTTAACTTATCTCGTAGTCTTGAAATGATTTATGTGCGTATGGTTTCTCGGCTACTCTGCTGTGCAGTTGTTACCATCATCCTTGTTGCGTCGGGCCGGGCATGTATTCGTGCAATTCCAACGCATTGTTCACGCGTCCCTCGCCTAGAGGGGGCGGGGCACGTTATATATATATATATATGATGATGATGTGATGACGGGGAGGTGGCCGGGATGGCGTATGATCTTAATTCGCCGCGTCCCTCGCAGAGGGGGCGGGGCACGTTACGTAATATATAGATATGATGATTTTACTTACCGCGCGTCCCTCGTTGGGGGGCGGGCATGTTATGTATGCATATGTTCATGATGATTTCTTTATTTATGATACTCGGTCCATTAATGATTTTGAAAAGCATGATTTACGTTCGGGTAAGCTTTTGAGATCCGGTTCTTATCTTTGTTTTTCGTCTCTTTATACCTTCATGATTCGATTCTGTGTTTATTGCTTTACATACTAACACATATTCCGTATCGACCCTCTTTTCTTCGGGGTTGCGTTTCTGCCGCGCGGGGACAGAGACTCGTTGGAGGGTAACCC
>NC_081345.1:4254645-4342632 GCF_029784015.1 Lycium ferocissimum | reverse complement strand
TCTAAAAAGCTACTAACCTCATGATCCTCGATATGTTACGATTGTACTAAATTCCTTATACGGCGAGTAATCTCCTAGGGATAGATGTAATGAACGACGATAGTAATGATGCTTATGAGCTTATATGTATATGTGCCTATGTATGGCTATTATGAAACCCGGAGCTTATATGGCCGGGTAAAATATAGTAGATATGTATATATAATGCGCGCGCACCACTGCAGTTGGGTACGGATAACCCTGAGCCTTGGTAGGGCTAGGTATGTGAAACACCGAACCTTCATGGTCGGGTATGCTATATAAATGCTATGTATATGATACGAATATGAATATGCTGTGAATACAGAGATGCTATGAATATGAATACGTAAATGAATATGAGCATGAATGGAAATATGACTACGAATACGAAAATGGATGTATGTACACGGATACGCAGTAGAAATGGAATGTCCCTATGAAATGCAAGTAAGTGCTATAACGATGATAGTATTGTCTCCCATCTTATGCTATTTCATTTGTTGTCTATTATGCTTTCATATTGATGTTGATCATGCTTTACATACTCAGTACATTCTTCGTACTGACGTCCTTTTGTCTGTGGACGCTGCATCATGCCAGCAGGTGGCCAGGGAGACAGACTTGATCCATAGCTATATTTCTCAGGGATTACATAGCGAAGCTCCATTTCATTCGGAGCTATAGCTTTTGGTATTGATTCTTTTGTGCATATATATTTATGGGCACGGCGGGGTCCTGTCCAGCCTATATGATATGACATACTTTCCTTAGAGGCTCGTAGATATGTGCACATAGTTAGATGTGTTCGGCCTTGTCAGCCTATATTTGGGATATCATTTTGTTAGCCTCGTCAGCTTATGTACATTGATATGGGCATAGTTGCTAATGATGATATAAATGTATTGTTGCCCAATGGAATTAGTATGATTGATGAATGAAAAGTATGATTTAGCTATGTGGCTCACCTAGATGAAATGTGAAAGTATGTTAAGAGGTTCCCGGGTAGGTTAGCACCGTGTACCCATCGCGGCCCTCCGGTTGGGTCGTGACAATATATCTCTAATCACCAATAACCTAATGTCATCAACGTGGCAACGAGCCATAAGTAAATAGATCAAAATAAGTCAACAACAGAACGGGGTGGCTAGCCCTCAAATCATACAACAAGGCCCAACCTAGGAAAATATCCATCACAACTTCATACCCGAAGGCTTACATGTATTCTCCCATAATTTCATCTAAGCGTACGCTTCGCTAATCGAAGTCTCACTATTAGGTAAACCATAACCTACCTCGAAGGACGAACAGCAAAGTCTCTAATAATCAAACCTTAGTCTTCCCTTTCCTTTGAGCCTCGAGATAATGAAAGTCTAAACATATTCGAATCATGGAATTAGAATCAAGAAGAATATCACTCAAACCCTACTTCTATTCAAGACCCAAATTCCCAACCTATGGAATAGGGTTTATGAACTAGAAAGGTGAAATTAGGAATCTAAAGATCTTAACATGAAATTAAAACTCTAGGTGATCAATTCCCATCAATATCAAGCTAGAAGAACCAACAATTTACTCAAATTTGGATTCTAGGCAAAACCCCCCCAATTTGGGTATAAACCCTAACTCCCAATTCAACAATTAGACCTTTATCAAGAAGTAAGCAAGTTACCATAGTTTATATTCATCAAATCCATGCTAAATAAAGCTAACCCAACCACTAATTTCATATTTATAGACAAGCAATCATTTAGGAAAAAACCCATTAGAACTCACTATTAATACTCAACTTATTGATGAACTTAGAATGAATCATGAATTTCTATGGTGATTTAATGATCGAGGAATGAAGTATAAGGTTGGGGAAACTCACCACAAAGCTTAGCCTCTTCAAGAACTCCAAAACCCTCTCCAATAGCTTTTAGATGAAATGGGGAAATGTTTAGAGACTTAGGAGTTTTTTTTAAATAGAAAATCTGGTCCGTCAGCCACTATAGCGGTGAACCCACCGTTATAACGCTCACCCGACACCAGAATTTTTTGGTGTCTTCCAAACTTGGAATCAACACCCAGAACAGCCTGAAACCTCCCGGACACAAACCAAATATACAGATATACATAAAAAGGCACTACGAATGCACTCAAGGCCTTGGAATTCCCATCGGAGGTCTCGTTGACCAAGTCAACCCCCGATATCTCAAAACTAACTTTCCAACCCAAATCCCCAAAATGCACCTAAGTGCATTGGGAACCCAACCGAATATACACACAAGCTTTAAAAGGCCATCCGGACCTCTCGGAATCGACAGATTCCCGAAAAAAGTTCGTTTACGTAAAAGTCAACTTTGAGTCAATCATTTTTCACTTTTAAGCCAAATTTCCCCAAAACTTACCCAAATCAACTCTGATGACCTCGGGAAGCATGCCAACGGAACCGGGCCATATATGAGCTAATAAAGCTCTAAAAAGGATCAAAAGGTTGGAAATGCAGTAACGATCAAACGGGTCGCTACATAAACATGTAAGTTTTTCACAAAATTCTAAAATATACTTGTACTGTAAATTTTTCACTGAATATCTCTCAATTTAGAATATCTTCATATCTCTCTTTTTATAATTTTGAATTTTCTTAACCGAATCACCACACCTGGATCCGCATCACTGAATCTTAAAATTTATATTTTGCTGAATTCGACACTTGGATAAGTACCTGTATCGGATACCTGCAACCGAGTTCGAGAAACTTTGCATATAGGCTGTGCCTTGATGATAAATTCGTCATTTTTTGGATTGCAAAAATTTGTATTGATGATACAGATATAAATGTTCAACTACCAACAAATTGAAACGAAGAGGTAAGAAAGAATGAACGGCAAAGTGGTATAAATGACCATTTGATGAGTATCTTCCAAAGATTACCGATGACTTAAATAGACGTGTAGTGGAGACGAGAATAACTCTATTCAATGCATAAACCATTAATTTTCCTTATTAATTCAAGAACCTAAAAATTTCTCAAAATGCAAAATAGTTTTCCGAGAATAAGCCTAGCTGTGCAGGTAGCGTGAATTGGGAGTGTCCAATGTGGGCCTTATTGTGCGTTCCTTTATATCAGTGTGTTGATCAAATTTTTCAATATTTAATGGTGATATTCCTCAATATTCCTAGGCACCGATTAAATCAAAGTTTTTCACTAATTTAAAAGCCAATAAAGGCCTTCCTAAGTCTATCAAAATAGATGGTGATGATCCGTGCCTCCATGGGGACAATGATATGGAAGCTGCAACTTTAATTTTTTATTAACTTTGTTTTGATATTAAAATTGCATATAGTAGAAATTCCTGCAAGGAAATGGCTCAAATCTAGTAAAGAGAAAATTATATTAACTGCTAGATATTATTTACATACAAAAGCGAAGTATCAGTTTTTTTTTCCAGTAAATTGTAAAAGAATAAAAATAAGAATACAAATCAAGTGAAAATCTCACCAGTTACACTCTTTAATATCCTCATTAGTGTGCTTATACACACAATCCTGCTCACGACACTCGTCATAAAGGCAAAAGAACCCACAAACAGGCATCCTAGACTTATTATTGTAACGACCCGTTTGGTCGTTATTGCATCTCCGACCCTTTTGATCCTTTTCCAAGCCTTAGTAACTCATGTTTGACCCACGAGAATCGTTGGCATGCTTCCCGAGGTCATCAGAGTTGATTTGGGTAAGTTTTAGGGAAATTTGGCATAAAAGCTAGAAATGATTGACTCAAAGTTGACTTTTAGGTAAACAGGCCTATTTAAGTAATCCGTCAATTCTGAGAGGTCCGGATGGTCTTTTAAAACTTGTGTGTATATTTGGTTCGGTTCCTAATGCAATCGGGTGCATTTTGAGGCTTGGGTTGGAAAGTTAATTTTAAGGTATCGGCGGTTGACTTGATTAACGAGATCTCTGATAAGAATTCTGAGGCTATGAGTGCATTCATAGTGCATTTTTATGTATATCTGCACATTTGGTTTGTGTTTGGGAGGTTCTGGGATGGTTCCGATGTTGATTCAAAGTTTGGAAGACACCAGAAAATTCTAGTGTCCGGTGAGCGCTATAGCGGTGGGTTGACCGCTATAGCGGTGGGTTGACTGCTATAGCGGCTGGCGGATAAGATTTTCTATTTAAAACTCCTAAGTTTCTAAACATTTCCCCATTTCGGCTAAAGGCTATTAGAGAGGGTTTTGGAGTTCTTGAAGAGGTTAAGCTTGTGGTAAGTTTCCCTACCCTTATACTTCATTTCTTGATCATTAAATCACAATAGAAATTCATGGTTCATGCTAAGTTTATCAATAAGTTGAATGTTAATATAATGACCCTTACGGTCGTTATGGGAAATATAGGATCACCCCACCAAATAGAACCTTCCCAAGGGCAGAACGAGCTAATAGAAACTCAATTGTATAAGTGTAATAATTAAAAACTTGACTTGCTTGTGATTGTGTTGAGTCCCTTGGGGGGTGACGTAGAAAATTAGGACTCCGTTGGGAATTCCGAGGCCACTGGTGGATTCGTATGGTGTTTTTATGTCTATGTGCATGTTTGTTTGTGTTTGTGAGCCCTCGGATGAAATATTGGTGGTGGCGTTGAAAAATTATGAAATTAGCGAGCTTACTGGTCCAGGGGTACCACTGCGGTGGAAGTAGTACCGCTATGGTGGGACCGCTGTAGTGGTCATCTTTCCGCTGCAAGCGGTTGTTCGATGTCCCAGTGTCCACTATGGCGGGCAAGGAACTGCTATTGCGATGTCGCTATAGCGGGATCAGGCCCGCCATGGCGGAGGTCAATTCACCGCTGCAGCGGTGAGTTGACCTCCGCAGCGGTCGACGGGGGCAGAATTTCGGGTTTTAAACACTTAGTTTTGAATTCTTTGTTCATAAAACTCCAAAACAGTTCCCCAAAAGCACCTAGGGCGAATTTCCAAACTAGGGCAAGAATATTCTTGAGAGGTAAGTCTCAACCATCCCTTTCAATCATTACGTTATCATCTTCATGATTATCATCCCCTTTATGGGTCTCCAATGGTGAATTAGCAATAGTAACCCTTGAACCTAATAGACCTTTTATAATTGTTGGGTTATGATTGTTTTCATTTGTTTATCATCTAATGGCTTGGGTTAACTCCTTTTAATCAAGCATTGAACCATTAGAGCTATGAACCAAGTGAATTGAGACTTAGGATTTCATAAAAATGGTAGCTTGACCATCGATTTGTAATTGATGTCTTGATTAAATAGCCTTATAAATTGATGGTTGGTGGTTACTAAGGCCATTGTTAGGTTGTTTCACACCTAGAAATCATTCACCCATGGGAATGGGGCTAATGGGAAGGGTGTTCTTGAATTGATTTTGTGACTAGAGTAAGTATGACTCATTGATCATTCTAATTTCTAAACTTTGAGCATTCCGAGGCTTTATGGAAGGGAAAATCTATAGCGGTGTGATTCGCGTTGTTCCAGCTCTACGTTTGAGGTAGGTTACGGTCTACTTGAGTTAGACTTTGATTAGTTTATTATATGTGTTGTGAATTCGATAGGAGAAAGCATATCTAGTCTTCAAGCATGATGTGTGTAGCTGAACTCCTATATGTAATTGATTGAGTGACTGTGTGGGCTTCGTGCCACTATTCATTGTGTTGAACCTATAGTTTGATGTTGTTGTGGTAAGAAGTTAATATGATCTTCTCGGTGAAATTGTGACACAAAATGATGATTCGAGTATTGAAAACAAGCGGACAAGAAGAAATAATGTACATATATATATGGAAAGGCACATTTGACCGAGGTGAGGATGTGACCTAGATTATGGGCTCATGGTCTCATTCCGCAAACAAGTGGCACATGATGTGGACCGCATCTGAGGTTTTTTTCAGAGTGGAGGATTTATGGCTCAGGTCAGATGAGTATCCGGAACGATTGGTGCATGGACACCATGGGTCCCCAGCAGGTCATGACTGCTGACCAATGACATCAGTCAGCATGTGTGTACAGTGAGTATATGGTTATTGTTGGTAGAGTTATTCCCGTTTGTTGTTCCCATTGATTTGATTTTTGATATCTTTGGGTGACTTGATTCGTGATTATCCTTGGCTGACTTGTTGTTGGGTTATTGATTTCATGTAGTTGGCTGGCTTGTTTATTTTATTGATTTTATGATGTATGTATGATACAAATCTTAGTCGTCTATGATATCTACCGGTACATAGTGTTTGTACGGATACTACCTTGCTGCATTCTTTTGAGTGCAGATTGTGATCCAGAGATTGCTACCCGACCTCATATCTAGCGTTGAGGCCATTGCTAACAGATTTAGGGTGAGCTTCTATCCATGCCAGGCTCCAGAAGATCTTTTATTATGATGTCTATTTCTATTCCGGACATTGTTGGTCATTTATTTAGACAGATTACATTCCTTAGACATGTTTTAGATTAGAGTCCTTATACGGTGACTTTTGGATTTTCGGGTTTTGTAATAGTTAGAACTTCCGCATTTACTTCGTTGTTCTTATGGCATGACTTATTTTGACTTAATTGGTTAATATAATAATGGATTTGCATGAATCGATGACTTATGTGTTGGTTCGCCCACTAGGAGTTAGTGTGGGTGCCAGTCATGGCGGGTTGGGTTGTGATAGAGTTGTATTAGAGCTTTAGGTTCATCGATCTCGCCGTACAAGGACATGTCTAGCAGAGTCTTGTGGATCGGTACAGAGACGTTTGTACTTATCTTCGAGATGCTACCGAACGTTAGGAAAATTCCCTTTTCTTTCTTTCTTTCATGCTACTTGATTCCAATTGGTATCTGGATGATTCAAATTGGTATCTGACTATCCTTCATTCTCTGAGATGGCGAGAACACGTGCGACGGCCGCAGTGTCACGACCCGACTAGGAGAGCCATGACGGGTGCCGGAGGCCGACTACGAGCACCATTCCTTTACGCTAATAATCATACCCGTCCGGACACACATAATCTCCAAGGCAATACATATATACACATAAGCCCACACGGCTGCAAAAATGATATACAAAATATACACTGATGTATCTATGAGATAACTACTACCCACACATACGTATCTACGAGCCTCTACTAAAGTATTAAGACATAAGGACGGGACAGGACTCCGTCGTGCCCAAATATAGACATAAAAGAATGTATCAACAAATGGCACCTCCGGAGTAGTGGAGTGCTCCTGTGAATCTGCTGATAGAGTCCTATCAATCAGTACCGCCTCCCTGCCTACCTGTGGGCATGAACACAGCGTCCATAAAAAGAAAAGACGACAGTACGAACAATGTACTATGTATGTAAGGCATGAACAATAATAACATGTCGAAGAGATAAGGAAACATTAAGTAAGGAAACAACCTGCAACTGAATGTCTCTTAAGACAGAATTATGCATGCTAACTTACAACATAAAAAACATCATATCGAGTATGCATATATAAGCTGCCCGACTATATAGGTACGGTGTGATCATCATTAGCCCGCGTCCAGGCCTTCCGCGTCCGGGGTAAACATCTCATGCCGCCCACTAGTGGTGTCTGCCCATGCCATCTAGACATGGTGTATATGCCGCCCGCCTTAGTGGTGTCTGCCCGGCCATATAGGCACGGTGTAATCTCATCATTATATGCTTATCATAAAGCATGCATTAGAACTCAAGTAAAGCTACAACTTTATCGGGGTGGCGTAAGGTCGAGAAGCCCCGATTCCATTATGGAGTAGTCATGATCATCATGTCTCACCTTGAAGGAACTAGCATTATAAGGTGAGTCTAGAAACAATGAATAACATCAAGGAATCATGTAAAGATCATTAACATCATAATAGCATCCTAGCATTTTTATGGAACATATCTCATCTCTATCTCGTAGGAGGCTTTTAATACTCTTTAGCTTTCATCTTTTGGAATGTAAGAAGGTCATGGGAATTACCGGAAAGAAATTACAGTATATAGGAATCATGCCTTTGAAGGAAGGGCTAGCCTTACATACCTTTTCTCCTCTCTAACTTTGCGACTAAGTGCTCCCCTCCGATACTCACAATTCTACATTCAAGAGAATTCGTACTAAAATTAGATAATCGATAACATACTTATGCTTAAGCTAAAGCGACTAAAAGCTAATGAAAATTGGGCAGCATTTCCTTTGTTTCTACAACTTTCTCCATATAATATAACAACTCCCAACATCAACAACAACAACATCCATAATATCATGATCAATAAACCTGTTAAGCTAGATATTGTTCAATTCTCAAAATTCCCTTTTCAAGGTCATCCATAACCATAGCTATCACCCAACATCGCATTCATTCATATAAAATGCTTCTTCAATATCCTTAACATCCTTTATAACAAGATTATACCCATAGCATATCAAGAACTATGATTCAAGTCAAGTTACTATTCAAGAATACCACTATTCCCATGTTTGAACTCCATATTCTAATTTCTTCTTCAATCCAAGTCTTTCAACCATTCAATATTCTTAATAACATGGAATGATCATAAAAATCACCTTTGATTATGTAGGAACGGACTTTGGATGGAAACACTTCACTTGGAGAAAACCCTAACTTCAATTCCGAAGAGATTTCTAGCTTCCATCAACCCTAGTTAGCATTCTTGCACTTGATTCTACTAGTTTTTGGCATTTGATCTTTGATTTCCCTTGAATTTATGTAAATGAAGTGTGTGGAATATTTTAGAGTTTTTGAGAGAAGTGGAGGAAATGAGAAATGAGAAATAAGACCTTAGGGTCATCTTTTTATAAAAATTAAAAGCTATCCGACGGGAATTATACTGACCCTTATATGGTCCGTATAATATTATACGGTCCGTATAAGTGACCGTATACCTCCATCAGTGATGGCCCTTCACTGATGTTTATATGAACCATTATACGGATCGTGTAATATTATACGGACCATATAAATGGTCGTATAGTCCACCTTCTCTCCGAACTTGTTCTCGTCGTTTCGTTTGATCTTCAATCCTTATGGAACCTTCTTAGCACTTGGTTAACACTTCATTGACAATCTAAGGGGTGTTATAACTCCTCCTCAAGACATCATTAAATCAACATTAGCTCGGTACTTTGCAAAATCCTTCCCAAAACACGACTTATACTTTTCCTTCCCCAACGAACTTTCTTCTATTACCTCAAATGCCTTTGGAATCTTAATTAGAATCGCCAACTAACCTTTCTTACTTGTAGGGACATCGCATACATCTCACCCTGCGTTAGTCTATTTACCGCACAATGACATGAAATATTTTGAGGTGTAACACTCTTCCCCCCTTTAAAAACATTCGCCCTCGAATGTTAAGTTCTCGGAAATTCTACAAAAATTTCGCCAGAGTTTCCCCTACAATATGGCGCTACCATTCTGTCATAGCAACCCACAATAACATCGCCTCACAGGGCTACAACACAATGGCAAGAAAATATGGCCTCACACGACTAAAAGCATTAAAAAGAAAGTATACATACCTTCTGATAATGGCGTCTCATCTTGAATCTCTTCTGGGGGTGGAAACAATTACGGGTACTTGGACTTCATGTTTTTTTCTGTTTCCCAAGTCATTTCCTCTCAGTTATTGTTTCTCCACAAGACCTTAACTGAAGCTACCTCATTGTTCCTGAGCTTTCGCACTTGCCTATCTAATATGGCAATAGGCACCTCTTCATAAGCCAACTTTTCAGTAATCTGGATGTCATCTATCGACATAATCCTGGAGAGATCTCCGACACACTTACGGAGCATTGACACATGGAAAACTGGGTGGACTGATTCAAGCTCTGGAGGTAAATCTAGTTCATAAGCTACTTGGCCCACCTTGCGTACAATCTTATAAGGTCCAACATATCGGGGACTAAGCTTTCCCTTCTTGCCGAATCTCATTACGCCCTTCATCGGTGACACTTTCAAGAACACCCAATCATTGATTTGGAATTCCAAGTCTCGTCGGTGGTTGTCTGCATAAGATTTTTGGCGACTTTGAGCTGTCAACAATCGATCTCTGGTAAGCTTGATCTTTTCCACCGCTTGTTGGATTAATTCTGGACCCATTAATTGTACCTCTCTGACTTCGAACCATCCAATTGGTGACCTGCACTTCCTCCCATACAAAGTTTTATACGGGGCCATCTGGATGCTGGAATGATAACTGTTGTTGTAGGCAAATTCAGTAACTGGCAAATGATCATCTAAATTACCTCCATAGTCTAATATTCATGCCTGTAACATATCTTTCAAGGTTTGAATAGTGCGCTCAGCTTGCCCATCAGTTTGTGGGTGAAATGCTTTTCTAAGTCTCACTTGAGTACCTAAACCTTCTTGGAAAGACTTCCAGAATTTAGCAGTAAATTCTGCTCCCCTATCTGTGATAATAGATATCGGACACCATGAAGTTGCACTATCTCCTGAAGATACAGCCTTGCATAATCTTCTGCCTAATAGGTGGTTCTGACCGGAAGGAAATTGGCTGATTTTGTGAGTCTGTCAACAATCACCCATATGGAGTCATACTTACGCCGGGAATGAGGCAAACCTATAATAAAATCCATGTCGATCACTTCCCAATTCCAGGCTGGAATTTCCATGGCTTGTAACAATCCTCCTGGCTTTTGATGCTCAATTTTCACTTGTTGGCAATTGAGACAATGAGCTACAAATTCTGCTATGTCCTTCTTCATTCCATCCCACCAATATAATAGCTTATGATCATGATACATCTTTTTCGCTCCTCGGTGAATGGAATACCGCGACTAATGAGCTTCTTCTAAAATCCGACGACGTAGTCCCGCAATATCTGGAACACATGGCCGGTCTCGGTACCTAAGAACTCCATCTGCAGAAACATCAAATGGTGACTTCTCTTTCTCAGAAAATGTATCTCAATGGTGACTCAACTGGGGATCTTCATATTGACGCCTCTTCACTTCCATGTCTAAGGATGAAACAGCTAGGTTATGAATACCAACTCCTGCATTGCCTGAATCAATTAGACGAACTCCGAGGCTAGCTAGCTGGTGGAGCTCACGGGTTAATTCTTTCTTCTCTAGAGGGACTTCACATAGACTTCCCATTGATTTGCGGTTAAGTGCATCAACTACTACATTCGCCTTTCCGGGGTGGTATAAAATACTCACATCATAATCTTTTAATAACTCTAACCACCCCCTCTATCATAGATTTAGCTCCTTCTGCTTGAAAATATATTGGAGACTCTTGTGATTTGTATAAATATCAACGTGCACACCGTACAAGTAATGTCTCCACATCTTTAGCGCATGAATAACGGCAGCTAATTCAAGGTCATGGGTTGGATAATTCTTCTCGTGTTTCCACAACTGCCTAGAAGCATAGGCAATAACTTTGCCGTGCTGCATCAACACACAGCCCAACCCGATACCGGAGGCATCACAATACACAACATAACCATCTGGTCCTTCGAGAAGCGTCAAGACTGGGGCTGAAGTTAATTTGTCCTTCAATTCTTGAAAACTGCGTTCACAAGCATCGGTCCACTGAAATTTTAGTGATTTTTGAGTAAGCTTCGTTAATGGTGCAGAAATAGAAGAAAATCCCTTCACAAATCATCTATAATAGCCTGCTAATCCCAAGAAGCTACGGACCTCCTTAGGCGTTGTAGGCCTTGGCCAAGTCTTAACAGCCTCAATTTTCTGAGTATCCACGCGAATACCATCATCTGAGATAATATGGCCCAGAAAAGTCATAGAGTTCAACCAAAATTCACATTTCGAAAACTTGACATACAATTCACGAGTCCGAAGAATCCCAAGGGCGATACGCAAATAGTCTGCATGCTCCGCTTCAGTCCGAGAATATACTAGAATATCATCGCTGAACACAATCACAAACAGATCTAGAAAGGGCCTGAATACATTATTCATCAAATTCATAAACACTGCTGGAGAATTAGTCAACCCAAATGACATCACCCAAAATTCATAATGGTCGTACCTAGGAATATCTTCTTCTCTAACTCTCACTTGATGATACGCCGATCTCAAATTAATTTTGAAAAATCACTTAGCACCCTATAATTGATCAAACAAATCATCGATTCTCGGGAGTGGATATTTGTTTGTTACCTTTTTCAACTATCTATAATCAAAGCACATTAGTAGGGAGCCGTCCTTGTTTCTCACAAACAAGACAGGTGCTCCTCATGGCGATGAACTAGGCCTAATGAATCCCTTCTCGAGCAAATCTTTCAATTGTGCCTTTAGCTCTTTCAATTCTGCAGGAGCCATTCTGTAAGGAGGAATAGATATAGGTTTAGTATCCAGTAACACATCAATAGCAAAATCAATCTCCCTCTCCGGTTAAAGGCCGTAGAAGTTCATCTAGAAATACATCTGAAAATTTATTTATTACCGGGACGGATTGAAAAGTAGGGGCTTGTGCTTCAAAGTAATGAACCCGGACTAGATGATAAATATAGCCTTTTGCAATCATCTTCCTTGCCTCAAGGTAGGAAATAAACCTACCTCTTGGAGATGCTGTGTTACCCTTCCATTCAAGCACTGGTTCTCTTGGAAATTGGAATCGAACCATCTTTGTTCTGCAATCCACATTAGCATAACAAGAAGCCAACCAATCCATGCCCATAATCACATCAAAATCTAACATTTCTAGTTCAATCAAATCAGCTGTAGTCTGGCGATCACGTACCATAACCACACAATTTTTGTACACTTGTCTAGCCATTATCGGATCACCAACCGGAGTAGTTACCTCAAAAGGTTTAATTAGCTCGGGTTTCACCCAAATATGGCCAGCAATATAAGGAGTGATATAAGACAACGTAGAACCCGGATCAATCAATGCATAAACATCATGAGAGAATATAGGCAATATACCTGTAACCACGTCAGAGGAGGACTCAAGATCCTGATGTCCGGCTAAAGCATAAATACGGGGCTGGGTACCACCTAAACTGGATGCTCCCTCTCTGCCCCTACATCGCGGCCGGGCCGGAGTCTAGGGAGCCTCGCCCCACCGGCGCACGCAGTGGAAGAATCGACCGTCGATCCTATGGGCTGAGCCCCAACTCTACCACCCATCGACGGGTAATCACATATCATGTGCCCCATCTGACCACAGTCATAGAAATCATCTGAGCCCTGATGACACGGACCCGAATGTAACTTCCTACACTGGCTGCATCATGGAACCAGTGGTCTCTTCTGACTATAATCACCTCCAAACTGGGAACCTAAAACTCTCAACCTCTAACCCTGTCCTGAATAAATGAGGCGATCAAATCTCCTGCCCACAAATCGAGGAGGTCCACTCGTCACGGACTAGCTCAAATATCTGAAATACTGTTGTGGACCCCCTCTATACGTACTACCAGCAGATCTGGCCCTCTTACTCTGTCCTCTATCAACATCATGCTCGCCTCGGTGAGGCTGCTGTTGCTCCTCTAAATTCTGGGCATAAGCCTGAATACGAAAAATATCTATCCCCTCCTGTAGTGAAGCCGTCAAATAATCCTTGAACAAATGTGGCCCTAGTCGGAGCATATCTAGCCAATGAATTAAAGTGAAGGCTATACTCCCTGGCACTCATATTCCCTTGCTTAAAATTTAAGAATTTATCAGCTCTGGCCTGAGGGACCTTGGGTGGCAAATAATGACAAATAAAAGCTTTCACAAACTCTTGCCAAACCGGGGGAGGTGCATCCTTTCCCCCTGAAGAAATCTAATTATTGTACCAAAGGACCGCTACATCCTGAAGTCTATAAGATGCCAACTCCACAGATTCAGTATCGGAGGCATGGATAATCCTCAACATCCTCAACATTTGATCTATAAAACCTTGCGAGTTTTCATCTGGCTTCGACCCGAAAAATTTTGAGGGATTTAAACTCATGAAATCACGGGCCCTTGCACTAGTGGCTCTATCACCGGGACCCGTACTTTGCCATTGAGCCTAAGCGGCAATCAACTGAGTCAATAACTGAATGGCCTCGGTCATTTGTTGACCCGAAGCACCCGATGGAGGAACTAGAGGCATAGGAGCTGGAGTAGAGACACTTCCTTGTTCTTCTAGAATAGGTGGAGTGTGAGAAGAATTGGATGGAGCGTGAGAAGAATTGGATGGAGCCTCATTATGGGATTCACCTTCTTCTACATTCATTGGCGGCTCACTTTCCATCCGCCTTTTTGTCGTAGCCTTGCCCTTCTGGGCGGCTGTGGCTTTCCTCTGTACCGGCATCGCTGAAATCATAACACACAATTAGAGAAAAGGAAATCTTATAACATGGCTCTATAGCACGATCTAATAAGGAGAAAGATTGTCATTATTCCTAAATGCCCCATAACATCTCGTTTATAAGTGTGGCGTGCTTCACACCCATAAACAAGACTCTACTGGACACGGCTCGTAGACACATCCTAGGACGGAACTGCTCTGATACCACTTTTGTCACGACCCGACTAGAAGCCATGACGGGTACCCGGAGCTGACTACCGAGCACCACTCCTTACGCTAATAATCATACCCATCCTGGACACACATAATCTCCAAGGCAATACATATATACACATAAGCCCTCACGGCTGCAAAAATGATATACAAAATATACACTGATGTATCTATGAGACAACTACTACCCACGCATACATATCTACAAGCCTCTGCTAGAGTATTAAGACATAAGGATGGGACAGGACCCCGTCGTGCCCAAATATATACACAAAAGAATGTATCAATAAATGACACCTCCGAGTAGTGAGAGTTGCTCTCGCGTGAATCCGCCGATAGAGTCCTATCATCGCATCGCCCCCCCGCCACCGTGGGCATGAACACAGCGTCCATAAAAAGAAAAGACGTCAATATGAATAATGTACTGAGTATGTAAGGCATGAACAATAATAATATGTCGAAGAGATAGGAAAACATCAAGTAAGGAAACAGCCTGCAACTCAATGTCTCTTAAGACAGAATTATGCATGCTGACTTACATCATAAACAACATCATATCGAGTATGCATATATAAGCTGCCCGACCATATAGGTACGGTGTGATCATCATTAACCCGCGTCCAGGCCTTCCGCGTCTAGGGTAAACATCTCATGTCGCCCACTAGTGGTGTCTGCCCATGCCATCTAGACATGGCGTATAAGTGACTGTATAACTCCATCAGTGATGGCCCTTCACTGTAACGGTTATACAGACCATTATACAGACCATATAATATTATACGGACCGCATAAATGGTCGTATAATCCACCTTCTCTCCGAACTTGTTCTCGTCGTTTCGTTTGATCTCCAATCCTTATGGAACTTTCTTAGCACTTGTTTAACACTTCATTGACAATCTAAGGGGCATTATAACTCCTCCTCAAGACATTATCAAATCAACATTAGCTCGGTACTTTGTAAAATCCTTCCCAAAACACGACTTATTCCTTGCTTTCCCTAACGAACTTTCTTCTCTTGCCTCAAATGCCTTTGGAATCATAATTAGAATCGCCAAGTAACCTTTCTTACTTGTAGGGACATAGTATACATCTCACCCTGCATTATTATATTTACCGCACAACGACATGAAATTTTCTGAGGTGTAACACAGAGGCAGAGGAGCTAGTAGAGGGGCGGCACCGGCTATGGACAGAGTCCCAGTAGTTGATCCCGTGCCTCCAGTGGCTCCTAATGAGGCTACTGGAGATGCGGCCGCACCGCCGGTACCAGCGGATACCAGCTTCCGCCAGAGCCTGCGTACCGCTCCAGTATACCAAATGCTATGGCGCAGGTGCTGAATTCGTTGCATAGGTTAGCACAGGCCCGGGCTATACCAACCGTTCCAGCAGGTAGGGGCAGAGGGATAGTAGGCCTAGTTTCAGATAGAGTTCAGGCTTCGGGAGTTCAGTATGCCGCAGCAGTGACACCTCACTTGGATGAAGTTTCGGGTTTTGAGGCTTTTTCGACGCCAGTTGCAGGGCTGGTAATGACTAGTGAGGAGAATGATTTGTTTTGGAGGTTCACCAAAGTGAAGCCTTTGTTTTCTATGGTACTGGGTCAGAGGATGCGTACGAGTTCATCATAGACTGTTACGAGAGGCTCCATAAGATGGGGGCTGTGGATAAGTACGGTGTAGAGTTTGTGACCTTCCAGTTCTTGGGTGATGCTAAGTTATAGTGGAGGGCATATATGGAGTGCAGGCCAGCTAGGTCACCTCCATTGACTTGGGTTCAGTTCTATTCAACGTTCTTAGATAAGTATGTCTCACGTACTCTGAGGGACCGAAGGAAGGATGAGTTTGCTAATATTGATTAGGGAAACTCACCTGTTGCTGTGTACGAGTCCCATTTCCATTCCTTGTCCCGATATGTTGTTTAGTTGCCGCCACTGCGGGGAGGGAGAGATTAGAGTTTAGAAGTAGGGTTGAACACTGGACTTCAGTTATCGACTCTTCAGCTTGTAGCCACTGGGGCTTCATTCTAGGGGGTAGTGGAGCATGTCCGTGTTGTTGAGGGGATTAGACAGGAGAGTCATGCAAAGCAGATAGAGAACAAGGCCCGAAAGGGTGGGAATTTTAATAACTCTTTCTCGAGGGGTTAGAGTTCACAGGTGTATTTAGGACGTCAGGTTTAGTCCGTTATTCGAGGGTGTACCGAGGGGGCCCGCCGGGGGTAAATTATCGCTTCCGATCCGTATGGGGGTTATACTTCGTCGCACCGGTCAGCCGACCTAAGCCGGATCGTACGCATATTACGAGTACGGTGGCAGGCATATTAAGAGGTACTGCCGTACTCAGATAAGGTGGACAAGGGACTCAGTATCAGGCTCCCCAAGCTCCATTCACACCAGATAGAGGAGGCAAGAATTGCTCACCGACATTGCAGGGTCACACGCGGTAGGTAGGGGTGGCGCCCCCAACCGGAAAGGCGGTCCTCGGATAGGAGAGCGGACGTTCGACAGGGCGGGGTTTAAATCGGATAGGGGTAATCACGGTGGTTCGCGGTGCCGCGTAAAGGCGAAATATTTGTACGGCTCCTTGTAGACCGAGGCGGAGGCCTCCGATGCTGTCATCATAGGTACTATCTTAGTTTATGACCGGATGGCTTCTGTTTTATTTGATTCGGGTTCTACTTTTTCATATGTGTCTTTATATTTTGCTGTGGGTTTGGATATGATGTATGATACTATTGATGCCCCTATTTATGTATCTACTTCAGTTGGGGATTCGGTGGTGGTAGATAGAGTCTACCCTTCTTGCGCGATTATATTTATGGGATATAGTACTTAGGCGAATTTGATGATCCTAGATATGGTAGATTTGGATGTCATTTTGGGCATGAGTTAGTTGTCCCCAAATTATGCCATTCTTGATTGTCACTCTAAGACCGTTACCTTAGCTATGCCCGGGGCACCTAGACTTGAGTAGAAGGGTAACCTTAGTCCCCTCCCTAAGAAATTCATATCCTTCGTTTGTGCTAGGAAGCTAGTGGAGAAAAGTTATCTATCTTATTTGGCACATATCTGTGACACCAGTACAGGTACTCCATCTATTGATTTGGTTTCTGTGGTACGCGAGTTTACGAATGTGTTCCCCGCGGACTTACCGGGCATGCTACCTGATCGTGACATTGATTTTAGGATTGATTTAGATCCAGGGACTTATCTTATCTCTATTCCACCTTATAGGATGGTGCCAGTAGAACTCAGGGAACTGAAGGAACAGTTGCAAGATCTTTTGAATAAGGGGTTTATTTGCCTGAGTGCCTCTCCTTGGGGTGCTGTTGTGTTGTTTGTTATGAAGAAGGATGGGTGTATACGTATGTGTATTGATTACGGTCAGCTGAACAAGGTGACTATCCGAAACAAATATGCCATCCCCCGTATTGATGACTTGTTTGATCAGTTACAGGGAGTTTCTGGGTTCTCTAAAATTGACTTAAGGTCAGGGTATCAGCAGTTGAAGATTCGGGCAGAGGATGTTCCTAAGATAGCTTTCAAGATCAGGTATGGACACTATGAGTTCTTGGTTATGGCTTTCGGGCTTACAAATGCCGTGTACCGCATTCATGGATTTGATGAACAGTGTGTTTATGCCCTTTTTAGACTCTTTCGTAATAGTGTTCATTAATGATATCCTGGTGTATTCTAGAAGTAAGGATGAGCATGATAAACATTTGAGGATTGCTCTTGGGGTATTGCGGGAGAAGGAGCTGTATGCTAAATTCTCCAAGTGTGAATTTTAGTTGTCCTCTATGTCCTTTTTAGGGCATGTAATTTCGAAGGAGGGTATTATGGTGGATCCGCAGAAAATTCAGGCAGTCAGGGAATGGGCTAGGCCCACATCAGTGATCGAGATTCGCAGTTTCGTGGGTCTGGCTAACTATTATCGTCGGTTTGTGAAAGGGTTCGCCTCTATTGCTTCTTATTTGACTCGCTTGACTCAGAAAGAGGTACTGTTTCAGTTGTCCAACGAGTGCGAAGAGAGCTTCCAAAAGCTTAAGACATTATTGACTACAGCGCCTATTCTAGCATTGCCCGTGGAGGGCAAGGATTTTGTTATTTATTGTAATGCTTCACGTTTTGGTTTGGGTGTTGTTTTAATACAGGAAAAGAAGGTGATTGCCTATGTTTCTCGGCAGTTGAAAATGCATGAGAAGAACAATCCTACTCATGACTTAGAATTTACAGCGGTGGTGTTCGCATTGAAAATCTGGAGGCGCTACTTGTATTGTGTCCACTGTGAGGTGTACACTAACCATAGCAAATCGTTAAAGATACCACTCGTGGCGGATCCGAACTTCTAGACAATGGGAGATGGATAGAAAGGCAAGCACTTATAACATCGCCATCTTGTATCATCCCGGTAAAAGAAAAATGTAGTGGTCGACTCATGAGTAGGAAGTCGGCTAGTACGGGAAGTCCTGCCCATTTGATATCTTCTTCGAGTGTCCATTATCCTGGAGCAGGTTCGTACTCCGTCATCAGCTTTACGAGGTCAGATATTTCTAACACGTGGCGGTGGTATTGGCTTGTGGTTGAGGCTCGGTCATTATCATTTCTAGAGCAAGATTAAGGCGCTTGTGGATGTTAAGTTATGTAAATGCATGACAAGCGTGTCATGCGAAGCAAAAGAGGCCGTGATCAACGGAGAGGGGGTGATGCGGATTAAAGGGCGAGTTTGTGTGCCACGTGTGGGCGATTTAATCAAGACTATTCTGACAAAGGCTCATAGTTCGAGGTATTCTATTCATCCTGGAGCTACTAAGATGTATCGTGATTTGAGACAACACTACTGGTGGACTAGGATAAAGCGTGTTATAGTAGAGTTTGTTCCTCAGTGTCTGAACTGCCAACAAGTAAAGTATGAACATCAAAAACCTGGGCGTTACACTTCAGAGAATGCCAATTCCTGAGTGGAAGTGAGAAAAAATAGCAATGGATTTCATGGTTGGTCTTCCGAAGACGTTGGGGAAGTTTGATTCTATCTTTACTATTGTTGACTGGTTGACTAAGTCTACCCACTTTATTCTTGTGGGGATAACTTATGATGCGGAGAATTAGCGAAGATCTACATTTGTGAGGTGGTTAGACTTCATGGGGTTCTATCTCCATTGTGTTCGATAGGGGCACAACGTTCATATCTAGATTCTGGGAGCATTTGTAGCGTATTTAATCGGGTACTAGGCTGGGAACTTAGAGAATGTTCCTCGGGGACCGATTTGTATGTACTCCGAGAAGACTATTCAGTTCTTTAAGATTTGAGCTGGGCTTCTGTGTGATAGACTTTGGTGGTCATTGGGATCAATTTTTTCCATTGGCCGAATTTGCATATAACAATAGCTACCACTCGAGTATCGATATGGTTTCATTTGAAGTTTGCATTTATTAGGCGTAGGTCTCCTATTGGGTTGTTTGATGCGTTCGAGGTGAGACTCTGGGTACGATCTTTTGAGAGAGACTCGAGAAGGCGAAGGTGATTCAAGCTAATTCCTCTGCGTACATTTATAGGAAAGGAGGCGTGCATCGTAATGTCCTAGATCTTCGAAGCCTGAGAAGGAGAGCGCATTGTCAAGGTCTCACCCATGAAGGGTTTCATGAGGTTTGGAAAAAAGGGCAAGCTGAACCCGAGGTACATTGGGCCCTTTGAGATTCTCAAGCGTATGGGGGAGGTAGCTTATGAGTTGGCTTTAACTTTGTCTATTGCTGCTCATCCGGCAGGTTTCACGTTTCTTCGATGTCAAGAGCTACCACGACAACGGTTCAAGGGCATAATCCGTCGGGGATTCAATTTTGCTAGATGAGAATTTGACATATGAGGAAGAGCCTGTTGCTATCTTATATGTTATATCCCGCATTTTTGTGCATTAGTATATTCCGAGCTAATCGTGAAAAGTTAAGGTCAAGACTAGTCCGGATGCGAGGTCGAGATTTTTTAATCTTCGATTTTATTTTAAGGCAAGTGTCGCTATTATTTTGTTGGAATGGAATATTAAGAAAAATTTGGGGTTAAAAGTGAATTGGTGAAAAGTTGGTAATTTTCATGAAATGGCCAAGTTTGGCCGTGTGGTTTGGGCGTGGGACCTAATCTCTTGGTTGGCCAAATTTGACTAGTCAAGCTTACGGAGGTGTATGTGATCATTTTACAATTTGTGGACTGTGTTGACAAAAAAATTTTGCGGGCCTAAGGGTGGCCGGTTGCATGTGGGCCATACACTACTTGTGCAACTTATGCGCGCTAATAAAAGATGACAATTAAGTCATCTTCCTCACATTTTATTTTCTAGAAAATTGAAGAAACAATGGAGAAAAAGAAATCTGTGCCATATTCGGGCCATTTAAGAAGAAGTAAAAGAAGACTGCACCTTCATCAAAAAAATTTATTCTTCTAGTTTTTCTACTAATTGAAGCAAAGCAAAACAACATGGAATAATTGTTAAAGTGCTGGCCTTTGTTCATAATTCTCAACTCAAGTCATGTTGAGAACTAAGTGAGGAAGGTAAGTTTTAATCCTCTTTTATGTGTTATTAAGGGTTGTGCATGTTGTAGTAAAGTGAAAATGGATGAAATTCATGGAAATACGGAATGGGTGTGTGGCCGTGTATGTACGGTGTAGGAATGAAGAATTAATTTTATTTAGCATGTTTTAGTTGTTTGTTGCATGGGTTCCAAGGAAAACGATGGTTTAATGGTTTAAGCAGGCTGGAATTGCTTGTAGGTCAGCAAGGGAAGAAATAGTGCGTAATTTTTAATATAGTTTTTGTATTATTGTGGTCGTATGTGTTAATGTGTGGAATGTTGGTGTAATTTATGAATTTGGAAGGAAGAAATGTATTGTTGTAGTTTTGATTGAATTTGGAAGACTTTAAGGCGTAGTGTATATCAATAATGCTTGAACACTTTGCTAGGATTGTCAGAGATGAACGAATCTTGTTTGAACGGTTTTGTATTAGCACTCGAATGCGTGTATTGGTATTGGTCTAATTGTATACTATGAGCGACCTAAAATGAAATGTTGTCGAATTATGTAGAAAGAGTTATTGATGTTAAAATGCACTTTGAATTGATTATCGATGTCGAGTTTGCTGTGTCGGGTTTGGTCAGTTTATGAATTCGTCGAGTCAATTCTCGGGTGCTGTATTTATTGCGGGGAACAAGCCACAAATTTCTTAATTTAATGTTCGTTTGGAATCGAATGCCTAAATGCTTATGGTTAATGTTCGCAGGCTGGCGTTACGTAGATCCTTGGGAGCCGCCCGAGACGAGGTCCGACTTAGCTTCGAGAAAATGACGAGGTAATGCTGCTCAACCCTTCTTCCTTTCGGGCATGTCCTGGGGCACATCAGGTTGTGATACGAGCCTCGTGGCACTTTACCCCGAGATCCGAGCTCATATACGCATCTTATTCGCTTTCCAAAAATTTACTCTTTTGGTGTAGCCTAACTAAGGTTTTGATATTTTCAAATGATCGAATTTCAAAAGTCTTAGGAAAGAATTTCATACAAAAAGTCTCCGAACTTCAAACGCTCGTAACTTTTGCATACGAGCTGATCGCCCCGAAACCTAATAGGTAACTTCTTAAGACATAACATTCCCCCAACTCTCGTAGTCGGCTCGATGGCGTTGGCACCCGTCCGTGGGGCCCACGCTTTTCTATGCTTATCCTTAATGACTGAAAACTTAACACTATTTTTACTTTGACATCCGCATATGGATTTCTTACTTATTTAATGAGTTATGATTATGATTTTATGCATATGGTTACTCACGAATTCGCCTTCGTGTTTATGGTTATTAATTGCCTACCCATCCCGAGTCAAGCATGTATCGTGCGTACTATGTTATAATTCCTACACATGCCGTGTTATGGTGCACCGAGTTCGCTGTAGGGCCGGCTCCATGGTGTTAGGCCGTGTTATTATGATATGTTATGATATGTGACGGGGATACGGAGATATGAAACCTTCTGTGCGATGTTGCCGTGGCGTGCGCTTAACGACTGCGGGCGAATTTACCACAAGAGTCTCTATGCATGATTGTATTTTTTTTATAAGTAAGCATTTTGATATTTTGAATATTGCATTTACTTCTTCCGTATTTCCGGTTTTGCCTACGATCCGTTTATTATATTTCATGCTTTGCATACTCGGGGCATATTCAGATCGACACCCCTTCTTCGGGGTCAGCGTTTCATGCCGCGCAGAGGCCGTATACTCATTCGATGATCCACTGCCTAGGGTTCCCGTTCAAATTGACTCTGAGCGCCTCCCTTGTTCCGGAGTCGCATTTATCTGCATTCGTTATTATGCATATGTATATGTATCCACGGGTACGGGCGTGGCCCCCATCATCATATGATTTTGTTACACTCTGCAGGTCCGTGTACATATACGCGTAGGTTGGCGGGTATTCACTGCCTGCCGTGGTTCTGTAGAATTCGTGATTTGACGTCCCCCTATACTATGATAGCCTTGTCATTACTGTGATACACTGTAGGATTATGATAACGATATGTATATCCGTACATTTGTGATAGTTCTGGGTGACGTCTCCAATTATCTCCGTATATATATTATCCGTACATGGCATAATTTATTCGTACACTATTTCTCGGTTTGGGATACCGAGAGAAATGACACTCGGGTCGGGCACTAGCTCTACTACGGGTCAAGGTCGTGACATTATATAGGGATGTTCACAAGTTGAGGTCTAAGGAAATAGCCTCCGTGAAAGTTCACGCGGGAAGCTCGGGGAGGGTTACTTAGGAAACAAAACTGATATGCGTATAAAGTATCCCCGCTTTTCGCCGAGTCAGATAACTTTTCCTAGATTTCCTCATCTTTGTCCGTTCGGGGACGAACGGTGTTTTAATTGATTTCTAGTGTAACGACCCTCCTTCCTACGTTATGGAAAATATAGAATCACCCCACCAAAAAGAACCTTCCTAAGGGTAGTACGAGCTAATAGAAACTCGATTGTATAAGTCTAAAAACTGAAAACTTGACTTGCTTGTGATTGTTGTTTGATTGTGTTGAGTCCATCAGGGAGTGACGTAGGAAATTAGAACTACAGTGAATTTAGACAAGCTGACGGTGATTAATATGGTGTTTTTATGTCTATGTGCATGCTTGTTTGTGTTTGTTAGGGCCTCGGATGAAATGTCAGCGCGGAGTGGAAAATCAGAAATTAGCGAGCTTATCGGTCTGTGTGGGTACCGCTGCGGCGAAAGTAGTACGCCTATGGCGGTGTGACCTGTCAGAAGGGCTAAATTTTCCGCCGTAAGCGGTTGGTCAAGTCCCAAAGAACCGCTATGGCCGGTAAAGAAACGCTTATAAAGGCATCTCGAAATGCATGAGGCTGACTTCATCGGGTCCGCTTATAGCGAGCATTAGGCCGCTATAGCGAAACCGCTGCAGCGGTGAGTTGACTATCGCAGCGGTCAGCGGGGGTAGAATTCCGGATTTTAAACACTTAGTCTCGAATTCTTTATTCATAAAACTTTGAAACAGTTCCTCACAAGCACCTAGGGTGAATTTCCAAGCTAGGGCAAGAATATTCTTGAGAGGTAAGTCTCAACCATCCCTTTCAATCATTATGTTGTCATCTTCATGATTATCATCCCTTTTATGGGTCTCCAATGGTGAATTAGCAATAGTAACCCTAGAACCTGATAGACCTTCTATAATTGTTGGGTTATGATTTTTTTCATGTGTTTATCATCTAATGTCTTGGGTTAACTCCTTTTAATCAAGAATTGAACCATTAGAGCCATGAACTAAGTGAATTAAGACTTAGGGTTTCATAAAAATAGCATCTCTTGACTATGGAAACTGCCAGAATTGATGTCTTGATTAAATAGACTTATAAATTTGCGGGTTGGTGTTACCAAGGCCATTGTTAGGTTGTTTCACACCTAGAAATCGTTCACCTGGGTGGAATGGGGCTAAAGGGAATGGTGTTCTTGAATTGATTTTGTGACTGTGAGTAAGTGTGACTCATCGATCATTCTAATTTCTAGACTTTGAGCGTTACGAGGTTTTGCCGAAGGGAAAAGGCGCAGCGGAGTGATTCGTATTGTTCCGGCTACGTTTGAGGCAAGTTATGGTGTACTTGAGTTAGACTTTGATTATTGATTGTACGTGTTGTGAATTGAGCAGGAGAAAGCATGTCTAGTCTTCAAACATGATGTGTGTGTGGTTGAACTCCCATATGCAATGTATTGAGTGACTTTGTGGGCTTCGTGCCACTATTCATTATGTTGAACCTACAGTTTGATGTTGGTGTGGTGAGAAGTTAATATGATCTTCTTGGTGAAATTGTGACACAAAATGATGATTCGATTATTGAAAACAAAAGGACAAGAAGTACTAATGTACATATATATATATATATATATATATATATATATATGGAAAGGCACATTTGACCGAGGTGAGGATGTGACCTAGATTATGGGCTCGTGGTCCGAGATTTGCTCGAAAATGAGTGGCACATGATGTACGGGGATCAAGGCCAGGAGGTTCTTTCCTAAGCGAGAGGATTTATGGCTGGTCCGATGAGTAGTGTCCGGAACGAGTAGTACATGGTTACCATGGGTCCCCTATGTGTCATGACTACTAAGCAATGATATCAGTTAGCATGTGTGTACAGTGAGTATATGGTTATTGTTGGTAGACTTGTTCCTGTTTGTTGTTCCCGTTGATTTGATTCTTGATATCTTTGGGTGACTTGATTCGTGATTATCCTTGGTTGACTTGTTGTTGGGTTATTGATTTCATGTTGTTTGTTGGCTTGTTCATTTTATTGATTTTATGATATATGCATGATAATAATCTTAGTCGGCCTATGATATCTACCGGTACATAGTGTTTGTTTTGATACTACCTTGCTGCATTCTTTTCAGTTAACACGAGATTGTGATCGAACTGCTACCGACCTCATATCTAGCACGAGGCCGTTCTGCCGATAGATTTAGGGTGAGCCATCCATCCGGCCACTTTGAAGATCTTATTATGATGTTTATTTCTATTCCGGACATTGTTGGTCATTTATTTAGACAGATTACATTCCGTAGACATGTTTTAGATTAGTGTCATTGTACGGTGACTTTCGGATTTTGGGGTTTTGTAATAGTTAGAACTTCCGCATTTACTTTATTGTTTTTATGGCATAACTTATTTGGATTTAATTAGTTAATATAATAATGGACTTGCATGAATAGATGACTTATGTGTTGGCTCGCCCACTAGGAGTTAGTATTGGTGCCAGTCATGGTGGGTTGGTTCGTGACAATTAATAGTGGGTTTTAATGGATTTCTTCCTAAAGGATTTCTTAGCTATAAATCTGAAATTAGTGGTTGGGTTAGATTTATTTAGCATGGATTTGATGAATATATGCTATAGTAATATGTTTACTTCTTGATTAAGGTCTAATTGTTGAATTGAGAGTTAGGGTTTATACCCAAATTTGGGGGTTTTGCCTAGAATCCGAATTTGAGTAAATCGTTGGCTCTTCTAGCTTGATATTGATAGGAATTGATCACCTAGAGCTTTAATTTCATGTTGAGACCTTTAGATTCCTAATTACATCTTTCTAGTTCATAAACCCTATTCCATAGGATAGGAATTTTGATCTTGAATAGAAGTAGGGTTTGAATGATGTTCTTCTTGATTCTAATTCCATGATTCGAATATGTTTAGACTTCATTATCTTGAGGCTCAAAGGAACGGGAAGTCTAAGGTTCGATTACTGGAGACTTTCGTGTTCGGCCTTCTAGGTAGGTTATGGTTTACCTTATGGTGAGACTTCGATTAGTGAAGCGTATGTTTAGATGATATTGTCGGAGAATACATGTAAACCTTCAAGTATAAAGTTTATTTGATATTGTCTTAGGTTGGGCCATGTTGTGTGATTTGGGAGCTAGCCACACCGTTGCATTGTTGACTTATCTTGTTCTATTTACTTATTGGCTTGTTGCCACGTTGAAACATCGGATATTATTGATTAGAGATATATCATGGTTTTGATATTGCGGTACTTTACTTGATTGATTTTAAGATTAATATAGTGATTCCATTGTGGCTTATTGTGTAGCCTTATCATTGATATAATTTGTGTGCCCTGGGAAGTACTGTTGAGAGTTATGATTCCATTATGGCTTATTGTGTAGCCTTACAATTGATATTACTTGTGTGCCTGGGAGGTACTGTTGAGAATTATGATTCCATTATGGCTTATTGTGTAGCCTTACTATTGATATTACTTGTGTGCCATATGTGGTGTTGTTGAGATTTATATGATTATTCATATTGAACTCATACATTGCATGCAATCTCATCCTTCATGATATATTGTTGATACATTGATGATATACAAGAAAACACTGTTATGAGCTAGGCTCATTTGGATGAAACTGACGTGAGACAGATGTCCGATGTTTATCCCGTAATCGAGGTATAAGTGCTGGTAACGATTGCCGAGGTCTTTGCCAGAATCATGAGGGTACATGGACTTCGTGGGTCCTCCATGGGTTGTGCTGCTAAGATGTGATGTTCCATCATCGGAGTATATGTGTACGGTGCATATACATTGCATTCACACTTTATACATTATTGCATTGCATTGTATCATTTGGCTTCATGTGATATTCTTATGATTTATTGTGATATCATTGTGATATACAGATTCGGTGTTAATATCTTAGAGACTTGGCATAGTTGGGCATAAATGCTTAAACCTAGGTGATGACTCGTTCTGATACTATTGTGATGTACTGTTCAGATTGATTATATTGAGACTTGGCACAGTTGGGCTTAGATGCTATAACATAGGTGATGAATCATTGTGATACTATTATGATGTACTGTTCGGATTGATTATCTTTGAGACTTGGCACAGTTGGGTTTAGAAGCTATAACATACGAGATGACTTGTTCTATGGATATAGATTCGTGTTGACTTGTACTTGTTGGTTTATGTGTTTATCTTGCTTTGTTGTCTTTATATACGTTAGCTAGTCTTAGTCGGCCAATGATACCTATCAGTATTCGTTTTTGCAACGCCTCCCACTTCTTTGCATTATTTTATAATGCGAGTACAGTGAGATCGACTTCTACTCGCCGTAGTGATATTCGAGGATGGGTGATTTGA
Source organism: Lycium ferocissimum (assembly GCF_029784015.1). Taxonomy (NCBI): domain Eukaryota; kingdom Viridiplantae; phylum Streptophyta; class Magnoliopsida; order Solanales; family Solanaceae; genus Lycium; species Lycium ferocissimum. The sequence goes on along the minus strand of NC_081345.1, from coordinate 4,314,915 downwards.
GTCCTTCGGGGGTGAGCATGAGGGACGTTTGCGGCCACGATGACTCTTTCTATCATTATGTCTTTATTTCTATTCTGAGACATGATCTTTGAGACTACTCATGTATTATTATGATTTAGACTTGTAGTATTTAGTTAGATGCTCTTGTATTACTAGACCAGATACTGGGCCAGATTTTATTTACTTTCGCATTTTCTTATTTATATTATAATTGTGAGTCTTTTGCTATTTTACTTCTTCTGCTATTTTCTATTATTTGTGAATGTTGAGTTAAGGGTTCGCCTACCGAGGCGGAAAAGGTAGGTGCCCGCACGACTTAATGAAATTGGGTCATGATAAGTTGGTGTTAGAGCCCTACGTTACCTAGTCTATAATACAAGAGCATGTCTAGTAGAGTCTCGTGGATCGGTATATTGAGATCCGTACCTAACTGCGAGAGGTTATAGGACATTTAGGAAACTTCCAATTCTTTCATTCTCTCGTGTGACTTCATTCGAATTGGTATCTAGTTGATTCCATTGGTATCTGAACTTTCTTATCTTAATCACCCACGAAGGTTTGAAACTCATCCTTAAATCCTTATATGAATGATTGATCTATGACGTGTTGTGGTATGGTACGAGATGTGTTATTCATATACGGACACGTGATCTAGTTCAGTCTCTAGTTATGGCCTAAGAATCTGATTGTATGGAGTCGCAATTAGACCCGTTTATTGCGAGAGTTCGTGAGAATTGGGAAAGATAGTTCAGAGATTTATAGGGTTTCCATGTTTCAGCATTGGGTTGCTCAGAAGTGACAAAGTGATTTTATGCCTTGATAATAGTGGGTTGCTCGATGATATGATCGGTTTGGGAAAAACTTCAACTTCGTTAAGGCTTTATGATGGTGTGCGTGACACTAGTGTACCAATGACTGGTCGACAATCTAGCATCGGTAGAGTATTAAACGTCGGTATGTGGGGACAAGTGTAAGTTCGGTGATGACCATCGAATTAGGCAAACATATTGTGACCGCGTGTAGTAAAGAAAGGAAGGTGCCAATAAGGACATGAAGGAAGACTTTTGTGGAAAGCGCGTAGCGAAGTGATACTTCATAGGATATCTTAGACATGAGTACTTTTCGTGAGATTAGGAAGGGAAAAAATTGGTATCTGACATGGTTGTCAGGATAAGGTTGCGAGTAGTGCTAAAAGTTATTCTTCATATAAGCTCGTTGATGTTAAAGGGATACTCGGTTATTAAGTGAATGCTATGGGCACAACGTTTAATGCTATGGGCACATCATTTGATCAGTAAATTGACTGGGTTGTAGACTTCTGAGGAGTTAGTAATCGACTGATGGCAATGACTTCAAATATGGGAGTATGCGATGAGTTAATGACTTGAGAAGTTACTGGTTGTTTCGCTTAGATTTAAGGAGAAATATTAATATTGTTTTGTGGTTCGTTCAACTTAGATGGATGATTAGTTTAGAGGATTGAGTGGATTTGAGTGGCTGTTGGTTGATAGTGATAAATGTGATTTGGTGTCACACCCCGACCTTACTAGGGTATGATGGGCACCCGACCCTCCTCAGAGTCGAGCGAACCCTTAAACATTCACGTTACTAAACACGTCATTTCAAAAATTTTAGAAAAAAAACATGAAGCATTTCAACCTAGAGATCCTTGTTTTTATCCAGGTCATGAAAACTTTCAATCAATCACATAATATATAGCCACTAAACATACGAAAATACACACTCTTTCAGCATCTATAAGCGGGTTCGCGCTCCTCGACACTACATCCACGGGACAACGGCTCGCAAAGTCTCTAAGATGTACAAATACCATGACATAAGTGCTTGACTCGAATACTCCGGGCGAGATGGAGCTCGCCAACCCCGGGAACAACTCCTACAAAGTCTTCTCTTAAATGGGTGTACACGTGGCATGAAAACGCGACCCGAAAAAGGAGGGTCGAGTACGGGATATGTCTTGAGTATGTAAGCGATTACAAATAATAACCATAGCTTAATTTAGAAGAAAAGAAATCACAATCAAGCTCGTTACACTGGACCTTCTTGCGGAGGAAATATAAGTGTATACATGGGTCCACAGAACAATCCTTAAGTAAATAATACAAATGAACACACATTCCTTAAGTAAAGGATGCAACTAACCGATCGTGTCGCCTCAGACATACTAAAAAAAATACCCCCTTCGGACGGTTGCCGCTATGAATAATAATGATGGCCCGCCCGGGCATTGCCTTCGGCATAATGATAATGATGATAATAATAATAATAATAATAATAGTAATAATAATGATAATAATGATAATAATCCCGCCCGGTGTCTGCCGTCCAACATACGTCATCCCGGCCCGCCGGACATGCGGCCCCGACGTAAAATGATGGCCCCTTCGGGCATCGGTCCGACGTCACGTCTATCCTGGCCCCGTCGGACATGCTGGCCCCAGCATAATATTTCAGCCCCGCCGGGCATGCCACTCGTGACATACGGCTACCCGGCCCCGTCGGGCACCCACTTTCGTGACATAATGATAGTAATAATAATAATACGGGTAATAGTAAAATCTCGCACCCCGCCGGAGTGGTTTGAAAGGTCTTAAATAATAAAATATAACACCTCCCTTCGGAGTGGTTTGAAAAGTCTTAAATAATAAAATATCGCACTCCCCCGGAGTGGTTTTGAAAAGTCTTAAATAATAAAATATAACTCCTTCGGGTGGTTTTAGAAAATCAAGCTTTATACTTTCTTTAGTGTAAAACAAATTTTTCTTAAATCGCAGTAAACCACAAACATGTCTCAACAAGACGTAAGGATTCTAATTCAATTACATTGAATGAATAGTACTCAATTTCAACTCGGATTTCCATGAACAGAATAACCCCCGAGGCTCAAATCCAAACTTAGTACACCTAGGACATGCCAAAAGAAGGAAAGGGACAGCTTTACATACCTTAATTGCGCCTTACGCTCGTCCAAACTCGATTCCGTTTCGCCGAATCTACAAATGGTCACATTTACCAATTTGCTATTCATAAGGCTTGAAGTTTCAATCTTAATCAATACTTGTCCGTAAAATTTAAGCGACATCTCCCCTATACATACAACATCCCGAGAGTTAAACTCGGCTTAAATAACAACAACCAACCCAACATGATATCAAGAACATCGGCAACACCAATAAACGCTACAAAACACATATTAACATAAATAGTCTTTCTTTCAACATAATACATCAACTTCCGTTCTAACTTCACACTTCTCAACCAATATCAACGTTTTCATATTTATCTACTAGTTCAAGACCATTCGAATACATTTCAAACACATTCCTCAAAAATGTACAAGTTTTCCATCAAACCCTAGTTCATCCCAACTTTCTACAATGGCAACAAAATTACAAAATGGCATTGTCATCTTCAAAATTCATTCGCAACAACATTAATTCACACTTTAGACCATTACTTCCACAATCATATAAAAATCATATAGAATTCATATAATTTCTCATAACGGCATACATGCCATTTCAACGCCAACTTGAGTCGCTAAGCCTTTATTTACGTCACAAAGGTCACAACAATACAATTAACAAGCTAAGTAAAATCAAATTTATTTCTTCTCCACACCACATGGCTCACCGGCCACAACCATACTTCACATACACACACATGCACACGCACGTCACACTTTCATAATTCTCGTCTAATTCTAATCATCATAACATATAACTTCATTCCATAACTTGAAACATGAAATTCATACCTTTTCTTCAAATTTCAACTTTTCGCAAACGTGGTTCGTTCGCCAAACTCATTATACCACGTCGAAGAGCGTCTTGAACTTAATAAGAATACAAAGAGAATTATAATTTTTGGACAAGATTGAAGAGCTAGGAATTTTTTTCTTTCCTTTTCTCTTCTCTTTCTCTTTGTTTTCCTCTCTTCTTTTTTGCCGAATTTTTTTCTGGAAAGTTTTGAGGCATTTTTTGCCGAAAAAAATAAGGTTGTCCTTTAAAAACCCGCCAACGTCGGTGCGTAGCACGATGCGTAGCGATCTTGTGCTTGATCGTGCAAGATGCCGCCAGATTACCGTTCTGCGTCGACGATTCAGTTTGTAACGTCTATAATTCTCTACTCCGATGTCCTATCAATGAACGGTTTGTTGCATTACAAACTAGACTCGACGAACTTCATTTTAGGCTTTTAAAACACCTTAAAACTCCACATATACTATGAGATATGCGCCTCCATAGTTGACTTACAAATTAGCTCGCCCAAAGATTTCCTAAATTTTCGTCGAACTTATTTTCTTCAATTTACTCGATCTCGAAATATTCCAACGCACAAAATGCGGGATATAACATTTGGAATGACATGTGGGTACTTGAGTCAAGTTTTTGGGTTGCGGGCACATTATATCATGACGTACAATAAGGGGTGTGGCCGATGAGGTTGATTGGTGTCTTCAAGGTTAAGGGCAGAAAGGAAATCATTGAAATAAGAGTTAGTGATGTGAGACCTTGGGTGCAATTGTACAGTGTAGAGTGGGCTTGAGAGTTTATGGCTGAGCTGGTATGTTCGGTTATGTCGTAGACTAATAGAGGTCAACGGTGGACTAAGGTTGGGAACCTTTTATTCATTGTGTAAAAATTGGCTAGATACCTCTACTAGTGGTGCTATTACTTGGCTTAGGTGATTGAATAAAAAGGGATAGTCGTGCGAGTGGTTAGAGGTATTTAGATTCGATTATTGAGGTAAGAGGTGATTCTTCGAGGACTAGTAACTTTAAGGATTTGAGCAAGGGATTAGTAACATGGATACTTGAAATGGTAGATCAATGATGGGTTAAGGGAGTAAGTTCGGGGATAACATTTCGAAGAAATTCCAGTAAAACCCGGGCGAGGACGCTTTAGTGAGATACATAAGGATATTAGTAAAACTGCATGCGATACACGGGATTTAAAGAGTGTTCCATTTAGAATGGTAAGCATTAAGGAAACTATAATGGATAGAGTTTGTGGCCTACTATTATCTCCAGGTGTGATTCAGTTAGTGTACGAGACTTATGGTTATGTGATAGACTACTGAGTGGGTTTGAGTAATGGTCAGACGATGGAGGTATAAGTGAACTGATAGAAATTAAGGAATTGAAGAGTCAAGAAAAGGTATAGTTGATCGAGAGTCGGCAGGAATGAGGTACATCTTGGTATTACTTGAGTCTATTTAGATTGTGGCATCATTGTCTTGCATATTCAGATGAGGTGTGATTATTGTGTGAGCTTAAGGAAGGAAGTCTACAGAAATGGACTAAGTGATATGAGGAAAATTCCGTGAGATTCGTGATCGGCAGCTAGTCATAAGCATATTTCGATGCTTGAAACCGTACGTTGAGATTTATAAGAAGTGGCTTGGTGGTATACCGTTGGAAAAGTTCGTAACATTCTACAGTGGATGAGTTAGCGTGCTTTAAGAGAAAGGATTGGGGAATTTCTATCATGTGAGGCTAGAGTTATATTTTCGTGGTAATACAGTATGATTGCAAGTAATATTGACTGGATAGTTTGGGTAAGTGCTTTGGATATTAAGAACTTGGGAGTAATTGCCTGAGATTTAGAGCGGCAGTTCTAAGATTGGATACTTTCTGAAAAACTATGGAATATCGAGGTGATGCAATGGGAGGTTCGATGGCTAAATAATTATTATATGAGGCTTCAGGTTTTGCGTTGAAAAGTTTGGGGTTGTATCGCGATTTGCATGTCGGGTAAAGGTTGAGAAGCATGAAGATTGGAATCGTAAGGTATAGCTCTTCGGTACTAAATTGACAACTTGGATAGGACACAATTTGTGGAGTCGCGGGTGACAGACAGGATTTGTTACGCGTGGTATGACTGTGATTGGTTTCGAAATTCGGAGTCTGTTCTAATGACTATTGGTGATATTCGAGAGTTGTGCATTCATTTAGTGTCAGCATTGTTCGAGTTAAGCTTAAAGGTCTATGATTATATTTCCAGGAAGATATTAAGGATTCGATGTGTTTCAGCTCAGATTTGAGGTATGACAGATTTAACTTTGTTAGGGTTTTCTAGTGGATCTGATGATATTTTCTGAGAATAGTTACTTGGGTAGAATAATGGTATACAATGAGCTTAGTACAGATTTGAGGAGGAACTATTGTGCGAGAGGTCGTTATAGTGATCAGGTGGGTTCCGACGGACTTTCCTCAACGAGATACTCGGTGGTATGTTCTATATAGTGATTTGAATGTTTAAGAAGACTTAGAACTAGCCAAGTTGGCTATCAGTAAGATCAGTTTGATGGAATTGCATAGGGATCTCAAATAAATCAAGGATTCTTTCTGGAAAGAGTAAGTTATGGTTTCAGAATTTTCGTATGTGTGTTCATGTGTTTCTAAGGAATCTCGGTACAAAAAATGGCTTTAGTAAGTGCAAAAGAAAGGTTAGCGGAATTAGAACATCTCCCCGATTCAGAATCAGCTATGGTTTGTGGCCATGTTTTGAAGGATTGCGTGATTTGGGAAAGTGCTTGTGGGAGGGAAGCGAAATGCCGAGGTGTAGCCCGCCCGAGATTATACATTGTTGATCCTGTATTTTATGATCTAGTTTTCACTAGGCCTGTCGGTGCAACCATCCGGTTTTCCATATTTCTATGTTGAAGAAGTACCATTCTAGTGGTTCCGGTATCATTCTTTGGGATTCAGTTTTGTTCGATGAGAATCTTTCTTGTAAGGAGTAGTCTGACATGCATAACCGATATCCTCTGGTATTGCTGATTCAAGTATTCTCTTCCGTCCTCTCTTCCTTGTCGCTCGAGAACGAGCGATTATTTAATTAGTATCTGATGTAATGATTCGTTTTGTCGTTATTGCGTTTCAGACCCTTTTGATACTTTTTTGAGCTTTATTGGCTCATATTTGACTCACGGGGACCACTGGCACTCTTCCCGAGGTCATCGAAGTTAATTTGGGTAAGTTTTGGGGAAATTTGGTTTAAAAGCAAAAAATGGTTGACTGAAAGTTGATTTTGAGGTAAACAGACCTTTTTCGGGAATCCGTCGATTTCGAGATGACCGGATGGTCTTTTAAAATTTGTGTGTATATTCGGTTCGGGTTCCAACGCACTGCCCAGCATTTTGGGGACTTGGGTCAAAAGTCAGCTTTTGGAGGTATCGGGTCGTTGACTTGGTCATCGAGACCTCTAATGGGAATTCCGAGGCCATGAGTGCTTTGGTATAGCGTTTTTATGCATATCTGCATATTTGGTTTGTGTCCGGGAGGTTCCGGGATGGTTCCGGGTGTTGATTCAAAGTTTGGAAGACACTAGAAAATTCTGGTGTCTGGTGAGCGCTATAGCGGTAGCGCTATAGGGGTGGGTTGACCGCTATAGCGGCTGCTGACCAAATTTTCTATTTAAAACCCCTAAGTTTCTAAACATTTTCCCATTTCTTCTAAAGGCCATTGGAGAGGGTTTTGGAGCTCTTGAAGAGGCAAAGCTTGTGGTGAGTTTCCCCAACCTTATACTTCATTCCTTGATCATTAAATCACCATAGAAATTCATGGTTCATGTTAAGTTCATCAATAAGTTGTGTATTAACAGTGGGTTTTAATAGGTTTCTTCCTAAATGATTTCTTGGCTATAAATCTGAAATTAGTGGTTGGGTTAGCTTTATTTAGCATGGATTTCATGAATATAAGCTATAGTAACATGTTTACTTCTTGATTAAGGTCTAATTATTGAATTCGGAATTAGGGTTTATACCCAAATTTGGGAGTTTTGCCTAGAATTCGAATTTAAGTAAATTGTTGGTTCTTTCTAGCTTGATATTGATGGGAATTGATCACCTAGAGCTTTAATTTCATGTTGAGACCTTTAGATTCCTAATTACACCTTTCTAGTTTAGAAACCCTATTCCATAGGTTGGGAATTCAGGTCTTGAATAGAAGTAGAGTTTGAATGATAGTCTTCTTGATTCTAATTCCATGATTCGGATATGTTTAGACTTTCATTATCACGAGGCTCAAAGGAAAGGGAAGGCTAAGGTTTGATTATTGGAGACTTTGTTGTTCAGCCTTCCAGGTAAGCGATGGTTTACCTTATGGTGAGACTTCGATTAGCAAAGCGTATGTTTAGATGATATTATCGGAGAATGCATGTAAACCTTCGGGTATGAAGTTGGGTTGGATATTGTCTTAGGTTTGGCCTGGTTGTGAGATTTTGGGGGCTAGCCACCCCGTTGCTTTGTTGACTTATCTTGTTCTATTTACTTATTGGATCGTTGCCACGTTGAGACATTGGATATTAGTGATTAGAGATATATCATGGCTTTCATATTGCGTTACTTTACTTGATTGATATTAAGATGAGTACAGTGATTCCATTGTGGCTTATTGTGTAGCCTTATCATTGATATTACTTGTGCGCCCTGAGAGGTACTGTTGAGAGTTGTGATTCCATTATGGTTTATTATGTAGCCTTACTATCGATATTACTTGTGTGCCTGGGAGGTACTATTGAGAATTGTGATTCCATTATAGCTTATTGTGTAGCCTTACTATTGATATTACTTGTGTGCCATATGTGGTACTGTTGAAATTTATATGATTATTCACATTGAACTCATACATTGCACGCATTCTCATCCTTCATGATATATTGTTGATACATTAATGATATACAAGAAAACACTGTTATGAGCTGGGCTCAGTTGGATGAAAGTGACGTGAGACAGATGTCCGATGTTTATCCCGGAATCGAGGTATGAGTCTTTGGTAGCGATTACCGAGGTCATTGCCGGAATTATGAGGGTACATGGACTTCGCGGGTCCCCCATGGGTTATGCTGACGAGATATGATGTTCCATCATCAGAGTACATGTGTACGGTGCATAGGCATTGCATTCACATTTCATACATTATTGCATTGCATTGTATCATTTGGCTTCCTGTGATTTATTATGATATCATTGTGATATACGGATTCGGTGTTGATATACGAGACTTGCGCCTGGTATTAGATGCTATAACATAGGTGATGACTCGTTGTGATACTATTGTGATGTACTATTCGGATTGATTATACTGCGACTTGGCACAGTTGGTCTTAGATGGTATAACATAGGTGATGACTCGTTGTGATACTATTGTGATGTACTATTCGGATTGATTATGTTGAGACTTGGCACAGTTGGATTTAGATGCTATAACATAGGAGATGACTTGTTCTGTGGATATAGATTCTTGTTGACTCGTACTTGTTTATTTATATGTTTATCTTGCTTTGTTGTCTTTATATACGTTAGCTAGTCTTAGTCGGCCTATGATACCTACCAGTACTTGTTGTTTGTACTGACCTGCACTTGCTGCATTCTTTTATAAATGCAAAGTACCAGCTGAGATCGACTTCTACTCATCGTGACTGATATTCGAGGATGGCTGATTCGAGTACTTCAGGGTGAGCATGAGGACGTTCACTGCCCGATGACTCTTTCTATCATTATGCCTTTATTTCTATTCTGAGACATGATCATTGAGACTACTTATATATTCTTATGATTCAGACATGTAGTATTTAGTTAGATGCTCTTGTATGACCAGACTAGATACTGGGGCAGATTTCATTTACTTCCATATTTTATTATTTATATTATATTTGTGAGGCTTTCGCTATTTTACTTCTTCCTCTCTTTTCTATTATTTGTGAATGTTGAGATAAGGGTTCGCCTATCGAGGTGGGAAAGGTAGGTGCCCGCACGACTTAATGAAATTGGTTAATGACAATTATATTGATGTAAAAACCCACAATCATCACCGTTCATACACAGCGAGCGCAACCAATGCCTACAAACAGTCTGCCTGAAACTTCTATAATTGCCAACTAATGAACCATCACCTCCTTGATTAGGGACAGGGCAATATACGCATTATTTGGGGTGGGGTTGGTGGTGTTGTTGTAGTCTTGGGGTTGGATTACTGGTACAAATTCAGTTAAGTGTGTTGGTACTGTGTCTAGACCACCTTCGAAAAAAGAAAAAAAAAGCTTAATCCTCCTTCTCCACCATAATCCATTGATACAAAAGCATAAATCATGAATGATTAGTTTGAGTATGTTCTTCTATATGTCAAATGTGATTATCGATTCTTCCTAAAATTGGGGTTCATGGCATTTTTTGAGACACCAGGGTCTTTTAATATTTAACCCTAGATATAAGTTGGTTCTTTAATGTTGCATGGTTAGCAGGTGACACATTTTGTATGTCCATGAATGTACTATTTACACAGAGAAAGAAGATGATGCATTCACAATACTGTGATTAGTCTTCCTTGCAGTCTTTAACAAAAAATACGGCACCTGTAGAGGCCCATCAAGATATTGTTACACCTCGAAAAATTTTCGCGTCGTTTGCATTGTAAGTAAACTAACGTAAGTTTTGGAGAGGTCATGGACCCTTTATAAGGTTAATGAATACTCTTAACAAGTGTTAAACAAGTGTCTAAAGGTTCTGGGACCAAGCAAATCGAAGAAAATAAGTTTGTCGAAAATTTGGAAGAATTTTGGACAGAAATTTTGGGTCAAATTTAGAGGGGTATATCTCCAGGTATATCAGGAGTTTTGAAGTGTTTCGAGAGCCTAAAATGAAGTTCGTTCAGTCTAGTTTCCAACGCAATAAACCGTTCATCAATACGACATCGGAGTAGGGAGTTATGGGCATTTTAAAACGGACAGCCATAGGAATACGGATCTGGGCGGAAAATCCGGAAAGCTCACTTAAATGCCCACTTATGGGGTGACCCGGACCAACCCGAGTTTGGCACCTATAAAAGGGCCTCTACACTTCATTTTATTCATTTTTCTTCAACTCCACAATCCTCTATAACTCCCCTAACATCTCTACACCTCTCTAGAATTCCCCACACTTCTCTCTCCATCATAAGAGTGTTCTTGAAGGTTCCCCACCATTCCAAAACATTCTATGCCATCACAAAAGAGGATCAAATTCCAAAATCCCAAGCTAATTCATGGAAAAAGATTGTTCTTGTCTCTACTTAATGTTGTGATGAATTTGGGTCTTGCAAGAAGTTGAGTGGGGTGAAGTTCTTCTAGCGCAAGGTATGTTCTCCATCCTATTTCTCATGATTAAGTTGATTTGAAGGTTTAGCAAATCCTATAAAAGAAGAGAATCATAATAGAGAAGTTGCAAAGTATTAAAGTGAAGATGATGACTATGGAATGAATTTGAAAGGAGATTTTGGATTAATTTGAATATAATTCTTTGATTATGGTATTGTGGATATTGTTGCGGCTATTTGTGAAATTGGGAAAAACATCATGTGGGATGTTTTATGGAGTATATTGGTGTTGATGATGATGTTGTTGATATTAGTATTGCTATTGTTGTTGTTTTGTTGGTATTGTGATTTCGGGCTAGGGATATAAACAGGGGAGATGCTGCCCGAATTTTGGCAGATTCTAAAGGAGTTTAATTTAAAGACTTGAGATAGGCATATGACGATAAGTCTAACGGTAGTATGATTTCTCTTGAATGTAGATTTACGCGTTCGGGAGAATAAGCATTAAGTAGTAGGAGATCAATCAGGTATGTTAAGGTTAGTTCCTTTCTTTCCAAAGGCATGATTCTTTTTTTGTGAACCCATACATGTTTTCCATAATGTCCTTATTCCCAAAAGCTAGAGATTCGTGATTCTGAAAGTTTCTTATGATGCTAAAGATGAGTATGATTTTATGACGATAATGATGATGATGATGATTTTATTTCTAGAAACTCCAAAGTTTATGGTTTTGATGCTATTATGATATTGTTGAGTATATTTCATGATTTTCTTGATTTCACTCATTGTTGTTGATCTCACCTCGTGATAATTGTTCCTTCGGGGTGAGATATAGCGATGACTCTTCGTTATATATATATATAGGCTAAGTTGCGTGGACTCTTAGTTATTTATGCCGAACCCGTCTCAACACGAGACTGGGATGGGTGCGGAATACATCACGCGTATTCGGTCAACCAACTTCGGATACTTTGACCGGAGTCATGGATAAATTGGGGGTTGGGGGGGGGGGGGAGGGGGGATTGAGATTTTGATTTCTCTAAATTAAAGATAAAATAGATTTAAGAAATGAAAAATGACATACCTTCAATATTATAGTTCTTTTTTTATCAATATACATGTAAGTATTTCACGGAATTCTACACTATACATGGAATGTAAGTTTTTCACTGAATATCTCTCAATTTAGAATATCTTTATAGCTCTACTTTTATAATTTTGAATTTTCTTAACCAGATGCCCACACCTGGATCCGCACCACTAAATCTTAAATTTAGATTTTGCTGCATTCGACACAAGGATAAGTACCCGTATCGGATACCCGCTACCGAGTCCGAGCAACTTTCCATATAGGCATTGCCTTGAAGATAAATCCGTCGTTTTTTTGGATTACAGAAATCTGTATTGATGTTGCAGATATAAATGTTCAACTACCAACAAATTGAAACAACGAGGTAAGAAAGAATGAAAGGCAAATTGGTATAAATGACCATTTGCTGATTATCTTCCAAAGATTACTGATGACTTAATTAGACGTGTAGTGGACAAGAAAACAACTCTATTCAATGCATGAACCATTAATTTCCCTTATTAATTCAAGAACCTAAAAATTTCTCAAAATGCAAAATGGTTTTCCGGGAATACGCCTAGCCGTAATGTAGTATGAATTGGTCGTATGCAACACGGGCCTTATTGTGCATTCCTTTATATCAGTGTGTTGATCAATTTTTTCAATATTTAATGGTGATATTCCTCAATATTCCTAGGAACCTATTAAATAAAAGTTCTACACTAATTTAATAGCCAATAAAGGCCTTCCTAAGTCTATCAAACTAGATAGGCACGGGCCCAATGATATAGAAGCTGCAACTTTAATTTTTGATTAACTTAGTTTTGGTATGTAAAATTGCAGATAGTAGAAATTCTTGCAAGGAAATGACTCAAATCTGATAAATTAAAAATTATATTAACTGATAGATATTATTTACATAAAAAAACGAAGTATCAGTTTTTTATTTTTGGTAAATTGCAAAATAATAAAAATAAGAATACATATCACAGTGAAAATCTCACCTGTTACACTCTTTAATATCCTCATTAGTGTGCTTATACACACAATCTTGCTCACGACACTCGTCATAAAGGCGAAAGAACCGACAAATAGGCATCCTCGACTTATTATATAGATGTAGAAACCCACAAGTATTACCGTTCATACACAGCGAGCAAAACCAATGCCTACAAACAATCTGCCTGAAACTTCTACGATTGCCAACAAATGAACCATCACCTCCTTGATTAGGGACAGGGGCATTATAGGCATTATTTGGGATGAGGTTGGTGTTGTTGTTGTTGTGGTCTTGGGGTTGGTTTACCAGTACAACTTCAATTAGGTGTGTTGGTACTGTCTCTAGACCACCTTCAAAAACAAAGCTTAATCCTTCTTCTCCACCATCATCCATTGATACAAAAATAAAATTCAAGAATGATTAGTTCTTGTAGGTTCTTCAATGTGTCAAATTTAATTCTCGATTCTTCTTAAAATTTGGGTTTATGGCTTTTTTGGAGACACCAGGGTTTTTTAACATTTTACTCTAGAAATCAGTTAGTTCTTGAATTTGCATGGTTAGCAGGTGACACATTTTGTATGTCTATCAATGTACTATTTACACATAGAAAGAAGATGATGCATTCACAATACTGTGATTGTCTTCCTTGCAGTCTTCAACAAAAAATAACGGCACCTATAGAGACCTATCAAGATATCCAATTTTTTTCATTTTCTGTTTCTTTACAAATCGTTCAATCACCAAATTGCAGATCTAAACTAAGCATACAAGGTAAATGCCACAAAACATATCAGAGAACAAGATAGATAGGGGAATGAAATTAACACTTCAAAATCAATCAAAATACACAAACATGGTATAAATCAAAAGCCAAGCTTCAAACCATCATGGTTCTTTTTTCGGATAACGCCCTGGAGCACAAATACCCTTATTTTTATGCCTGAAGGATAGTATATAGCCTTCACTTGTTAGAGATCTTCAAAATAATTGATGCTTATTGAATTGGTGAGCTATCTCTTCAGTATATATATATATATATATATATATAAGCTAAATTGCGTGGACTCTTCATTACTTATGCCGAACCCGTCTCCACACTTGACTGGGATGGGTGCGGGATACATCTCGGATTCGGTCAACCAACTTCGTATACTAACTGGAGACATGGATAGATTTGGGGGAAAATTGAGATTTTGATTTCACTAAATTAAAGATATAACAGATTTAAGAAATGAAAAATGGCATACCTTCAATATTATAGTCCTTTTTTTTAATCAATATACATTTAAGTATTTCACGGAATTCTACAATATACATGTAATGTAAGTTTTTCACTGAATGTCTCTCAATTTAGAATATCTTTATAGCTCTAGTTTTATAATTTTGAATTTTCTTAACCGAATCACCACACCTGGATCCGCACCACTAAATCTTAAAATTTAGATTTATCCGAATTCGACACTTGGATAAGTGCCCGTATCGTATACCGGCAACCGAGTCTGAGCAACTTTGCATATAGGCCTTGCCTTGAAGATAAATCAGTCATTTTCTAGCCTGTCGAAATCTCTATAGATGATACAGATATAAAGGTTCAACTACCAACAAATTGAACCGACGAAGTAAGAAAGAATGAATGGCAAATTGGTATAAATGTCCATTTGCTGAGTATCTTTCAAAGATTATCGCCGACTTAATTAGACATGTAGTGGAAAAGAAAACAACTCTATTCAATGCATGAACCATTAATTCCCCTTATTAATTCAAGAACCTAAAAATTTCTCAAAATGCAAAACGGTTTTCCAGGAATAAGCCTAGCCGTGCAGGTAGCGTGCATTGGCCATGCGCAACGCGGGCCTTCCTGTGCATTCCTTTATATCAGTGTGTTGATCAAATTTTTCAATATTTAATGGTGATATTGCTCAATATTCCTAGGCACCGATTAAATCAAAGTTCTACACTAATTTAATAGCCAAAAAAGCCTTCCTAAGTCTATCAAGCTAGATGGTGATGGCCCGTGCAGGTGTTATAGAAGTTGCAACTTTGATTTTTGATTAACTTTGTTTTGATAGGTAAAATTTCAGATAGTAGAAATTATAGCAAGGAAACGACTCAAATCTGATAAATAGAAAATTATATTAACTGCTAGATATTATTTACATACAAAAATGAAGTATTAGTTTTTTTTTTTCAATAAATTGCAAAAGATTAAAAATAAGAATACAGATCACAGTGAAAATCTCACATGTTACACTCCTTAATATCCTTATTAGTGTGCTTATACACACAATCTTGCTCATAACACTCGTCATAAAGGCAAAAGAACCTACAAACAGGCATCCTAGACTTATTATATTGATGTAGAAACCCACAAGCATCACCGTTCATACACAATGAGCACGACCAATGCCTACAAACATTCTACCTGAAACTTATATGATTGCCAACAAATGAACCATCACCTCCTTGATTAGGGACCGGGGCATTATAGGCTTTATTTGCGGTGGGGTTGGTGGTGTTATTGTTGTGGTCTTGCGGTTGGATTATCGGTACAGATTCAGTTGGATGTGTTGGTATTGTGTCTAGACCACCTTCAAAGCCAAAACTTAATCCTCCTTCTCCACTATCATCTGTTGTTACAAAAACAGAAGTCAAGAATGATTAGTTCTTGTAGCTTCTTCTATGTGTCAATTGTGATTCTTGATTTTGCTTGAAATTGGGGTTTATGACATTTTTGGAGCCACGAGGGGCTTTCAATTTTTACCCCCAGATATTAGTTAGTTCTTGAATGTTGCATGGTTAGCAGGTGACACATATTTTATATCCATGAATGTACTATTTATATTGAGAAAGAAGATGATTCATTCATATTTTTTTGATTAGTCATCCTTGCAGTCTTCAACAAAATATAACAGCACCTGTAGAGGCCCATCAAGATATCCAGTTTTTTTTTTCCTTTTCTGTTTCTTTACAAATCACTCAATCCTAAAAGTGCAGATCTAATATGAGCATATAAGGTGAATGCCACATGACATATCTGAGAACAAGATATATTGGGGAAGCAAATTAACACTTCAAAATTAATAAAAATACACAAACAAGTTATAAATTAAAAGCGAAACTTCAAACCATCATGGTTCTTTTTCAGATAGCACACTGGAGCACAAATACCCCTATTTTTACAGCTAACTTAAATAGACATGTAGTGGAAAAGAAAACAAATCTATTCAATGTATGAACCATTAATTTCCCTTAGTAATTAAAGAACCTAAAAATTTCCCAAAATGCAAAATAATTTTCCAGGAATAAGCATGGCCGTGCAGGTAGGGTGCATTGGTCGCGTGCAACCCGGGCCTTCATGTGCGTTCCCTTTATATCAATGTGTTAATCAAGTTTTTCAATATTTAATGGTGATATTCCTCAATATTCTTAGGCACCGATTAAATTAGAGTTCTACACTAATTTAATAGCCAATAAAGGCCTCCTAAGTCAATCAACACTAGATGTTGATGGCCCGGGCAGGTATTGAAGCTACAACATTTATTTTTTATTAACATTGTTTTGATATGTAAAATTGCAAATAGTAGAAATTCCTTCAAGGAAATGACTCAAATCTAATAAATACAAAATTATATTAACTGCTAGATATTATTTATATACAAAAACGAAGTATCAATTTTTTTTCAATAAATTGCAAAAGAATAAAAATAAGAGTATAGATCACAGTCAAAATCTCACATGTTACACTGTTTAATATCCTTATTAGTGTGCTTATACACACAATCTTGCTCACGATACTCGCCATCAAGGCGAAAGAGCCTACAAACAGGCATCCTAGAATTATCATAGTGATGTAGAATTCCACAAGCATCACCCTTCATACACAGAGAGAGCACCCAGTGCCTACAAATAGTCTGCCTAAAACTTCTACGATTGCCAACAAATGAACCATTACCTTCTTGATTAGGGACAGGGCATTATAGGCATTATTTGGGGGTGGAATTGGGGGTGGTGTTGTGGTCTTGTGGTTGGATTACCGGTACAGAAGCTGTTGGGTGTGTTGGTACTGTGTCTAC
The DNA here is from genome assembly GCF_029784015.1 of Lycium ferocissimum. Taxonomy (NCBI): domain Eukaryota; kingdom Viridiplantae; phylum Streptophyta; class Magnoliopsida; order Solanales; family Solanaceae; genus Lycium; species Lycium ferocissimum. The sequence goes on along the minus strand of NC_081345.1, from coordinate 4,297,675 downwards.
ACCACCTTCAATGTCAAAGCTTAATCCTCCTTCTCCACCATCATCCATTGTTACAAAGTCAAAGCTTATGTTGGTACTGTGTTTAGACCACTGCTCGTGTTTTGATTGGGTCAGTCGCGATAGGTCTTCAAATTGGATTTTTCTAGCCTACGCGATCGTGTGGTCTTAGACCGCGATCACGAAGAAGGCACTATAGTGACTAAAGATAAATCTCTAGAATCCAAGAGTTCATTCCCATTCCCAAATTCTAAGTTTTTGAGTGTGTTTTGGAGAGTTTTCAAGAGGCTTCCACTAATCTAAGATTTGGGGTAAGTTTTTAAATCCTAGTTTTATGCTTTTCATTTGATTCTTCTCATTATTTAGTGCTTGCAATCACGTTGGGTTGAGGAATTAAAAATGTGTAAACCCTAGGTTGGAATTGGGGGTTCTTGGGATTAATGAAATTGAAGGACAAATTGTTGTTAGAACTCCATGAAATTAAGGATAATGACTATTTGGATTATGGATAATGTAATTTCACCCTTAATTTCCAGTTTTTCCCTTGAGGCTACTTAGGGTTTTTTTGGGGTTTTTGGGTTAAAATTTTTAGCGGTTCCTTTTGCGAGTGATTGAAATTCCCCATAGTTGTTTATTAATTTAGAAATTCAGATTGGATAGTTCGTGCCACCGGTTCGACATTGAGGTAGGTTACAGCTTACTTTAGTTAGACTTGGATTAGTGAATCGTATATGTGCGTAGAATTGATGGGGAAAGCATGTCAGGTCTTCAGACATGATTTTGGGATGGATATACAATTAGGCTGGTATGATTTCTGATTATGTAGGCTTGTCGCTGTTATTTTACGCATTGTTGACATATGGTGTATTTGTTTACGTGATTGGAGTGGTGGGATGTGATAGATTCATTATGGTGATTGAAACTCGATGTTGATTCCATATCCATGATTGTCGTGACTTATGCAGGTTTTGATGTGGCTTATGGTGTTTGTGACCTCCGTAGCATGTTCATTTGGCATTGATTGCATTTGATTTAGCATTTTGCATTCATACATTCATACATGATGAAAATGGTGTGGAAATGATTTTATGAAAGAAATGTGGAATTAGTTTAATGGATTATGAGATCGGGTTGTGCCCCACAACGTTTATATATTATGGGATCGGGTTGCACGCCGCAACGGTACATGGACGCCATGGATCCCCTGCGGAGACATCGAGATTATGTCGAGAGCATGTGTGTACAAAGTGAGTATTGGACATTGCTTTGCACGACAACCATCTCATTGCATTGAATATATCATCATTCATTCTCTATGGTTGTGGTTCTGCTGGATTTTCCTTGAGAGCTACTGAGACTTGACAGATTTGTGTTTTAGGAGTTTCACCTTAGGCTATGATTTGGCTGTGTGATATTTTGTAACTTTAAGTGGTTATTATGTGCCTATCTGTTTAACTTGTTAATTATGTGTGTTATATGCGTAAACTAATCTTAGTCAACCTATGATGCTTACCGCTACATATGTGTATTGATACTACTATTGCTGCACTTTTTCTGAGTGCAGAGTTATGTCATACCTCGAACCATGGCCTGGGCGTAACACGGCACTCAGTGCCTGACTGCATCTGACTGAGCGAACCAATTAGATGGCTGAATCAACATGTGATATCAAAACATACTGAATGTGAAAATAAACATAACACATGCTTATCTACTAAACGTCTAACAGAATAAACATAAGTGCGGAAATACTGAATAAGTATTAGAGTAAAAAGACATAGCCAACACGGCTAACACTAAAGCCTGCTAAACTCTGACTGTTTGCAACTATAGTCTATGATGGCTTTATGAAGTACTGAAACTGACATTTACTGGGACAAGGCCCCTTGTATACCTGGCTGTCTGTAAATGCTAAAAAGACTGTAAATGAATGATAAGGCCCTGAAAGAAACTGGGACTCACCAATTAGCTGATACTAGAGATCCTAGCGAGCAGATTTGACATCATTCTATAAATCGTTACCTACATCGCGAGATGCAGGCCACGGGCAAAAGGGACGTCAGTACATTTGAATTGCACTACTATGTAAAGCAACTGAATGAAAGAACTGTAAGTACTAAAGCTGAAACTGATCTGATTACTGATAACTGAAGTGAACAAAAGAAGTTAAGATAATAATACTTCCTGTTCTGAATGGAGAATCACCTTCTTAGGGAAATCATAATGTGTGGCCTCAGTCCCAATATAAGTGCACATGTCTGTGGCCTCAGGCCCAAGTATATGTATACATAATAGTGGCCTTAGGTCCAAAACATAGGTGTTCAACGTTAAACAATTTATATAAAAGAACTGAGAATCAAGCTGAAAAGTACATCACTGACATACTGAGCAATGACTCACTGAGACATATATTCATGAACTGATTATGAGACATGAAGATTTAACCATTTATAAACATGCTGAGTATTTTTGACTAAGACTCATTGGTATCAAACACAAGTCTATATTGATTACGTATTGAGCTCACAATGTTCGGAATGAATCTCATGAACGAATTACGAGACTAGAGAATAGAAGTTCTGCAACTATTCAAGGAACTAAGCTTAACTATATTTCTTAGGCACTTAGTAACGTTGAAAAAGAACATGGCATAGGGAGAATCATTAACATTCCCAAACGTATAGAGTTAGCCTCACATACCTTAATTTCGGCCTTTGAGAGTAATACAAAGTTCGTCAACCCTTTCAACCTTAATCTATAACAATACAAGTCAAACGGATTCCATATTAGAAATATTATTCATTCTTTGGTCATCTAAGAATTTTATCAAACACTTGGTGGGCATAAAGCTCCACAACCTTCATTAATGGTGTTTTCTTCACCCAATTCCCATTCTATTACTTCTAGATGATTCTACAATTTCAATTAGATGTAATTAACATCTCTCTTCATCATCCATATGATTACAAATATCCTAGGTCAATAATCCAAAATCCTACCATAGTTCATATGATTATCTTTATAAAACCCATTAATTTATCTCCCAAGAACTCATCAATTCACAACAACAATTACTTAGAATTGGAAAGGATTAAATTTTTATGTTCAATTTCCTTGAATTCAAATACTAGGGTTTCCTCGTCCAACAATAACATCTCAATCAAGGTTGTAAGGATTAAAGGGTTTAATCACGTTAGAAGGGTATTAAAGACTTAAATTCATCCAAGAATCCTGGAAGAACTTACCTTGGAGGGTTCTTGAGGCTTGAGACTTGTTATCTCTGCCTTTGGATGATTTTTAGTGATTCAGGGTGTTAGGGAAACAAACCCCAAGCTTAAATATAAGAAAAAACGCAAAAATCTGAAGTTTCAACTCGAAACTCGGCTTATTCGCGATGGGCCCGCTACGCCAGGCCACCGCGGGACCACCTGTATGTCAAACACGGCATTTTTGTGTGTTGGGCCTGCAACACGAGGCCATCACACACACCATCACGTGCGGCGCCTGTCCATCGCGCGAGGCCTCGTTAGTTTCTACGTGGTGTTTGGTAAGATGGCCATAACTCCCAGCACAGAGCTCCGTTTTGGCTCCAAAATATATCGTTCGAAAGGTATTTCAAAGATCTAAAATTTCACATTTTACGTTTGCTCCAATTTTTAGCTGATTTTCATGAAATCTAGCTAGAAGACAAACGTATCAAAAACTTAGCTAATTCTATCGAATCTTAAGCACCTCACTATCCGTCTTGATTCCAAGACAATTATTTCCACCCATACTCATCCCAATAGTACTTCATATGTCTAAAATGTTGCATTAATACTTATTAAACACCTCCACACCTAATCCAAATTTATGAGATGTTACATTATCTCCCCCTTGGGATCATTCATCCTCGAATAATTGTCCTGGTTGTAACTATGACTAACTCTGGATCATAAATGTGACTGATGGGAACATGTGCACATTAAATTGACATGACTACATGAATGTAGACTAAATGAATACTAAACTGCATGAATAGTAAACTGAATGAGTACGGAACTGACTGGATACCAAACTGAATGAATGTTGAACTGATTGAGTACTGGGCACACGGAGATTATAGCTTAAATTCAAAATATAAAGCTGACATGAATATCTGAGTGTTGAACATGGATATCTGAGTACTGAAAACATGAATGTTATAACATGAGATCTAAATACTGGAAAAGTGAATGTTATATCATGACACTGAGTGTACGACGACCAACTCTGGTGGAAATTTTAGCTCGTAAGCCATTTGATCGGTCCTTCGTAGGATCCTGTATGGTCTAATATATATGGGACTAAGCTTCCCTTTTCGTATCAAATTGCACGATGCTTTTCATAGGCAAAACTTTCAAGAAACTCCTAATCATTAACATGAAACTCTGAATCTCTGCACCGCACATCTCAATAGGACTTCTGGCGACTCTTAACCACTTTCAAATGCTCCTGAATCAATTTAACTCTTTCCCATAGCTTGATGGACCAAGTCTGGACTTTGAAATTCTATTTTTTCAACTTTATACCAACCAATAGATGATCTATAACTTCGCTCATACCATGATTCAAACGGTGCCATCTTGATATTGGCATGATATTTATAATTTAAAGTCTGGGACACATGCTTTCAACATATCCTCAAGTGTTTGATTATTGCACTCTGCCTGACCATCTATGAGGGGATGAAAAGCAGTACTGAGATGTACCATGTTATCCAATTATTTCTGAAAGGACTTTCAAAAATTTGTTGTGAACTGGACACCTCGATCCGAAATAATAGACACTGGAGTCCCATGCAATCTGACAATTTCTGAAGATACCATTGGCCTAATCTTCTACTGAATCGGTGGTCCGTTAAAGTGTGTTGACTTAGTAAGTTAGTTCACAATCACCCAAATCGAATCATGTTTTTTAAATGAGCGAGATAACCCTGTTATGGAGTCCATATTTATCATGCCAATTCAAGAATATCTATATTTTGTGCTAAACCACCGGGCTTCTGATGCTCGGTTTTCACTTGCTTTTAATTGAACAGTCAGTTGAAAAAATCTGCTACATTATTATTATTATATTTTTTTTCATCCCGCCAATAAATCTTTTCAAGATCATGATACATTTTCATGGTGCTTGGGTAAGTAGAATATCTGAATTTGTGCACCTCTGTCATAATCCTCTTTTTACGTCTATCTACATTTGGGACACATTATTTTTCCCTAGTACCTTAGAGTATCTTCATCACCCCCTTGTTCGAAAGCCATGGGTTTATACCTGTGAAATCTCTTTCTTTAGCTGCAATTCATAGGGAGCATGGAGTTGTTTCTCTTTCACCTCCACTTAGGAGGAATAAGCTCCTAACTATTCTAATAACAGCTCCATCATCTTCTGAGTCCAAAAGTCAGACTCTTAGGTTTGCTATATGATATACTTGTCTCACCATGATTCTCTTATCTGATTCAATATGAGCTAAACACCCCATACTTGATTTATTTCTCAGATATTTCCTGAAATGTTCATAATATAGATGCGCCTCTAAATCTTTAACCAGCACCGTGAAAATTAGAGTCTCGTGCAATGGCACTATTCTCGTAACACATAACTTGCCATGATCTTATACCTTTACTATGATCGCTTAATCGACATAACTGATATTAAGACAAGCCTTTTGACGCCCATTACAAATAGTTCTTGTTTATTATACATAAGAGGCACATTCATAATGGATACTATCTCATTTACGCCCTCATTACTAAACTGAGGTTCTTCATATTCATGCTAATGATTCGGGTTTTCAAATATTCAACTGGACTTACTAACGATTTACACATCGCTCCCTTAGACCAAAGGTTATGGTTTAATACTTGTGAATTCTTCTCTTTATCTTATGAAATTCTTCGTACTCAACATTACGGTTGACTCATCTTTCGACTCAATTCAGAGCAACCTCCCTTAATAGGAAAAACTGAATTACTTACCTAGACGGGGTGCTACCGTCTTCATAACTAGCATATTCTATCTTAATGACTTATCTCTACTCACACTGACAATCTTAGTGAGACCCCTTTTTTGTTTCTTTGGTAACTCTTAAAGACTATGCTTCTGTGGTCTTCTCTCTTACTGCTTTTATGATTACTTGTTCCACTGTCACTGTATTTCGAGTTTAACTTCAACTCTTTGGGTTCTAACATATATCCAGGGTATTTAAACTATTACCCCTACTAGTGTTACTTGACTAAAGAAATCAAAACTTACTTCTGTTAGCTCTGTTGAAATTGCTAATTTAGTGTATCTACTCAAAACTTACTTACTGTTCTTCTACTAACCACCTGCTAGCATCATGTCCTCTTATTCTACTCTCAATACTAAAGTGAAGAATATGGTTATTTCTAACTTCCCTGATCATCCGACCCAATTTACGCAATCGCATATCTTTCTGAACTATAGAAATAGATCAAACTTAGGGCAATTACGTTTCTCTTAAATGAATATTGAAATACCTAACCCCAAAATTTCTATACACTTTAAAATCATGTCCAACTATACATATCTGAGGCAACCACTTAATCACATAACCTAAGAGGGAACTGTGACATCTTTTTATCTCATAGTAATATCTACTTCATGTAGTAACCTACTAATGTAATATTTCTAGTTCTGATCTGAATAAACTGGAACAAATTATAATTATTACCTCAAAATTCAATATAGTTTTCTCTTGGTTCTCATGTCTTACATAATCTCCCTTTAGTCATGTGCACGGGTTGTACGATAAAATATATATCTTTGAAAAATCGAGAGATTCTCGGATCATAGGTAATTTGCCGATGGGCTCTTTCCTGTAGCTACATCTGAGGATGCCTCTAAGTCTTGAAGACCTGCTAAAGCATGCTACTGGTTCTGACAGAGGCTTGTATTACCAAACGTAGCTACTTACGCCCTGCTTTGGGCTTGAGAGTTTCGAGAAGCTGCTAAATTTGTGGACCGAGCCACATTACCTCTAGTACCCTATTTCGCTGATGAGCAGTCCCTTATCTAGTGACCTTGCTTGCCGCACTCAAAACACACATCCATGCCTGAACGATAAACCCCATGGCACCACTTATCACACTTGTTGCGCATAGGATTCTAAAAATCTCTGTGGCCCATAATGGCCTGTGAGCCTAGTGCTCTAAAACTCTGTTTCTAGCTGAACTGACCTTTTTGATCTTGGGCTAAAAAAAAAAATGAAAAATGAGGCCCAACATGTAGGGGTGGCCGGCCATGGCCACTTAATAGCCCAAGTCCATGATTAATTAAATCATGTGACAAGTTAATTAATAAAAGGGACCATGGTTCATTCTAGACTATTCATGAAGTCATAAGAAAAAAAAAGAGAGAGAGCAAAACAACCAAGAGGCCGTCGGCCATAGCAAGGAAAAGAAGAGAAAAAAAAAATTCCAAGTTCATTAACTTGCATCCAAAAATCTTGTTTTTCTTGTATTCATACTAAGTTCAAGGTGCTCTCCAAGTTGGTATAATTTTCAAGGCAAGAAGGTGTTTCTTTTGGCAAGTGAAAGTTGGAGGAGAAGGTAAGAATTTCATGTTCTTTACATGCTATGGAAGATTTGTTTGTGTTGTAGTATGGAGAAATGGATAGAACTCATAAAATTATGAAAACTTCATGACTTGACCGTGTGCATGCATGTGTTATGTAGCTAAGACTAGTTGATTTTTTATGTTATATTTTGTGTGTGTATTCTATATCGGAAATGGGAGTTTGATGACTTTGGTTGGGTTGTGGATGTTGAAGTGTGACCGTGGGTGTTTGTGTGTGAAGTGTGTGTGTGGCCGTGTAGTGTAGGTGAAGGGGGAGGTGAAGTGAAGTTTGTTTAGTTGTTTAGTTAGGTCGTTGTGACCTTTGTGACATAAATAAAGGCTTAATGAATTGAGTCGGCATCGAAAATGGTTGTATGTTGTTATGTCAAATTATGCGAATTTTATATGATTTTTATATAAACATGGAAGTAAGGTTTAAAGGTGAATTATGGTTATTGTTAAGGAGTTTGGAAGGAAAATAATGTAGTTTGGTAGTGTTTGGTTGCATTGTAGAAGTTGGAATGGATTATGGTTCGATGGAAATTTGGTATATTTTGTAGAACAATAAGAAATGTGCCCGAATCATATTGGAATGGCCGTAAATTAGTGGATAAATACGAAAACGTCGATATTGGATTGAAAGTGTGAGGTGAGAACGGAAGTTAATGTATTATGTAGAAAGAAAGATTATTTATGTTAATACGTGTTTTGTAGCGATTATTGCTGTTGTTGTTGTTGTTGGGATTGTTGTTGTTGACATTTGAGACGAGGTAATTCTCGGGGTATCATATTTATAGGGGAGGTGCTGCCGAAATTTCGGTAGGCAATTATTAACCCAAGATTGGAATTTCAAGTCTCATGAATAGTAACGGGTAAAAGTGACCATTTGCAGATTTTCGACGAAACGGGATTGGAGTTTTGGTAAGCGAAAAAGGCACGGAAGGTATGTAAAGTCTTCCCCTTCATTCTTTGGCATGTCCTAAACGTACTAGGCTCGAACGCGAGCCTTAGATATGACTCTGTCTCTTGAAACCCGAGATTGAAATTGACCCCATTTCCTTCAAAGCGCAATTGAATTAGTTTCTTTACAAATTGTCATCAAAGTGACTTGTATGTATGCAACCTTCGCAAATGGACTCGGATTGTCCCAAAACTTTCACGAATGATTCCATAAGGGTTATGATTCATAATTTGAGTTCGCCACCTCGATTCACCCGAGGTGGGCCCATAGAATCCGAGACCTCTTACTATGGTTTTAATTGATTTATTTCTATATAATGTTTAAAGAAATCTTTTGATCATTGTACCGTTGTCGAGTGATAAATATGACGAATCCGTAATATATTCTAATATACGTTATGATCCTAGAAATATGACTCGAGGTAAGTAATCGTGCCATCCCCAAAAAGGGCTCACATATATATACGAGTGTCGTCCGATTTCCTTGAAGTGATATGTCATTTGAACTGTCCCCTTTGTGAAGGAATGATCATCCGAATATTCCGTGAGCCCCGTGATATATTTGTTACGTACGAACAATCTCAAAAAATTCTCGCTTTGACATAATCGCACATGTCATCCGAAAGGTATGTATTATGACGTATTGTTTGATTTGTCTGTTGAGTCGGGACTTACATGCATATGTTTCTGCATTATTCTGTTCGTGCAAGTCATGATATGTCTTTTCACTGAGCCCGGGCCAGGACATGTTCTCGTGCGCACTTCTTTGCATTATTCACCGAGTCCCTCGTACTCGCGGGCCGGGACACGTTATCCGTATATGACTATGATATGATGATACGGGGATGGTGGCCGGACGGCACATGACTATATTCACCGAGACCCGCAAGAGAGGGGCCGGACACGTTATGTATACATGATATATGATTTTGACAGATATGATTCCATATTACCGAGTCCCTTAATAAGGGCCGGGACACGTCATCTGCACACATGATACATGATTTTGTTATGCATGACTTCACTTACCGAGTCCCTTATCAGAGGGCCGGGACACGATACATGTTTGCATGACATTATATGATCTGATATGCATTATGTTTTCTGAGGTCTCGGACAAGGTATTACCTTTTGTACTTCAGATTCTAACCATAGTTCCGTTTGTTATGTTTCTGTACTCCTGTCTTTGATTATGATTATACTTGTTACCTTTCCGCTTTACATACTCGGTACATTTTCCGTACTGACCCCCTATTCTTCGGGGGCTGCGCTACATGCCCGCAGGTACAGACGCACCGCGTGATACGCCACCAGCGTAGGATATCTGTTCTGCTGTTTGGAGTCGCTCCCCTTGATCCGGAGCTTATACTTTTGGTATATACTTTTGCTGTCATACATTTTGTACATATGCTTATTTGGGTACGGCGGGGCCCTGTCCCGTCTTCTGATTCTGTTCTGTATGTTAGAGGCCTGTAGACATGTATGTGGGTTATGGGTTGTCACCGTTTGTAAGTATGCGTAGTATGTGATATGTTCGGGAGGTTCCCCTTACTATGATAGCCCTAACGGCTCGCCTTTATATGTACGTTTAAGTATGTATATATTTTCGTGCGATGTTTTTTATTTATCGCGTGTGTTAATTTTGTATAAGAAAACGAGAGGAAACTCTACCCAAATTTTTCTAGATGCCGGAGTTACTACTTTTGGGCTTTTGTACGTATGGGTGCCTGTGTCGGGACGCTAGTCACGCCCACGGGGTTGGGTCGTGACAAAAGTGGTATCGAGCGGTTGTCCTCGGAATGTCTACAAAGCCGTGTCTAGTAGAGTCCCGTTTATCGGTGTGTCGTGCACCACATCTATAAACAAAGGAGGCTACGGGACATTTAGGATGTTACCCTTTCTTTGAATCTTAGATCGTGCGATACAGTAGCCGTGCTATTAGGATGACTCTTTTTCGATCAATTGTTATATTTTTCGCCGATGCCTCCGAAGAAGGCAACGGCCGCCCGAAGGGCAAGGCGGTGGAGGAGAGACTAGTCGGGCGCCGAGAGTTACTAGGGCTCGTGCTCGGACTACGCCCGACATTGTACTTCGGCCGGAGGGTTCGGCCACTCCGCCACCGAGAGGCCGGAGCAGCCCTCCGCCCCCCGCGCCCGCCCCCGGCTGCCCGGGGCGGAGGACAGGACGTTGAGGGAGGCAGTACAGCTGTTGACGACGATAGTGGCAGGACAGGCTCGCGGACGCGGGCGGAGAGGTGATGATGATGATGACAGGCGTGATAGCCTGAGAGTTCGTGATTTCCTGACATGCGGTCCTCCAGAGTTTTTTGGGTCTAAGCCCGACGAGGACCCCCATGACTTTATCCGGCAGATGCGACGCTCGTTGAGACCGGTCGTGCTTCGGAGACCGAGTCCGTCGAGCTTGCCGCACACGCATTACGAGATGTCGCCCTTAATTGGTATGAGTCCCGGGGGCTGTCCAGGGTGAGAGTGCTCCCCGGCCACACGGGATGAATTCACGGGCCGCCTTCCTCCGCCACTTTTTACCACCGGAGCTGCGACGGGCGAGAGTTGACCGGTTTTTTGCAGATAAAGCAGCGAGGTCGGAGTGTTCGAGAGTATAATTTGGAGTTTGACTCTCTGGCCCGATATGCGCCGACGATCGTAGCCGATATGGAGGACAGAATGCACCGGTACGTGATGGGGTTGGACCCCTATTTGGTTGACTGTTGCATGGCGATGGCAGCGCAGATCGGTATGGATATCGCCGGTTACATGTGCCTATGCACAGGTGTAGAGGACCGGCATAAGGAAGATCACCGGTAGGGATTATGACAGGAGGCGGCCCAAAAGGGCCAGGTCAGCGGGGTATTCTGGAGATTCCCGAGGCGGATGGCCTCAGCAGCAGTCTGATAGATCTTTTCCTCCGTCAGGCCGGGGAACACAGTCCGCCGGCAGACGTTTTGATGATGCGCAGTCCGTCTGGAGTAGGCCAGAGTTCTAGGGCCTTGGATTTGCAACAAAGCAGGGGGTACGGTCAGACGAGGCTATCTATGCCTCAGTGTCCCCATTGTGGCAGGCATCATCCGGGAGAGTGTCGTCTCGCCACCGGTGCTTGTTTCTCGTGCGGCCGTCAGGGCCACATTATGAGGGAGTGCCCGTATAGGGGCGGTTCAGGTTCAGCACAGCCTACTCGGTCAGTTACCGACTCATCTTTTCCCCTCGCAGCTATGCGCCCCACGGGGCGAGATATGCCGGCACCAGTGAGGCGCGGCAGAGGTCGGGCGGAGTTCATGGTTCCAGCGGTCCTTCGAACCGCGTATATGCTTTGACCGGCCGGCAAGACCCGTGAGCGTCACCCCGACGCACCTGTGTATATTATTAACCTTTCTTGAAAAGTACGTGCATTGATTGATCTATATTCATTATGTTACGTGATTTTCTTTTCCGGGTGTTAATAAAGGTAAGGTATAGGACCCAAATGTACATAAGTCTTTGAAGTATATATATATATATATATATGATAAAAAGGGATCGCGATGATACGTATGCCATATTTCGGGGTGGGACCTTTTGAGAAATTTTCAAAAATTTACTAACCTCCGTGCTTCCGAATCTAAATTACGTGATAAAGGTTGTGTGAGGCTAATTGACGCGTACGTCCGATTCCGATCGAACGCATAAAAGTTCGATACACCTCGACGCGACCGACTCGATTGACCCGGAAGTCCGTCAAGAAAATTTCACAATTGTAGGCATGAGAAATCCGGAAATTTGGGGAATTTAAAGCTTAAGATAAGTTTAGCAATATGGAATATGAAGTCGACGAAACGGGTGCAAAGAAGAAAGCGCAATACCGCTTGGGAATCAAAGTAAATTTGAATGATTGGAAATGTTTGTAAGTAGAATGGTAAAGATCCCACGACGGTACATTGAAAAAGAAATGATAAGAATATGGAGGGTCGAATTGAAATATTGGAAGGAATCAAGGGATGATCCGATTTAGAGATTCGTGCGAGCAGGAAATAACGTAGTAAATGGAAAAAGAATCCGTAAGAAGCGAGAAGTTAAAACGTGACAAAGATTTCCGCAAGTCTCGACCAAGTGCATAGTATGTAGTTGTTGCGAGGACCTCCGTACGCCATATTTTGATCTACCACGATGAAACTCGTACTGATTTAACATTCGAGGACGAATGTTCTAATAGGGGGAGGATGTTATATCCGCATTTTTGCGTATTTGGAAAGCTTGGAATTAACTTTGGTTTGTAAGGAATAAGGCCGATTCGGATTTCTCTTAGATGTGTATCCGATATACTTTTATGGAACTATGGATTTAGATTGAGGAAGACTAAGGGCAAAATTGGAATTTTGGAAATTTGTTTCATGAATTTCACAAAGTAGCCAAGAATTGGGCTCAAAAAAAAAAATGAAAAATGAGGCCCAACATGTAGGGGTGGCCGGCCATGGCCACTTAATAGCCCAAGTCCATGATTAATTAAATCATGTGACAAGTTAATTAATAAAAGGGACCATGGTTCATTCTATGTATTCATGAAGTCATAAGAAAAAACAAGAGAGAGTATCAAAAACAACCAAGAGGCCGTAAACATAGAAGGAAAGAAAAGAAGAGTTAAAAAAAAAAATTCCAAGTTCATTAACTTGCATCCAAAAATCTTGTTTTTTTGGAAAATTCATACTAAGTTCAAGGCTAAGGATTTTCCAAGTTGAAATTTTTAAAAAAAAATTTTCAAGGCAAGAAGGTGTTTCTTTTTGCAGTGAAAGTTGGAGAAAAAATTTAAAGGTAAGAATTTCATGTTCTTTAAATGGGCATGGAAGATTTGTTTGTGTTGAAAACAAAATGGAAAATGGATAGAACTCGTGAAATAAAATTATGAAAAATCTTGATTCCAAAAATTTTTTCTTGTGATATTATACTAATTCAAGGTCCCTCTACAACGTTGGTGTTATTTAGCTAAGACTAAGTTGATTTTTTATGTTATATTTTAGTTGTAGTTGTTGTGTATTCTATATGTAAATGGAAAAGTAGAAATTGATGACTTTGGTTGGGTGAATGTGTGATGTTGAATGTGTGCCGTGTGTTGCATGTGTGTGAAGTGTGTGTTTTATGGCCGTGTTGTTGTGTAGGTGAGAATGAAGTTGAATGAAAAGATGAAGTTTGTTTAGTTGTTTAGTTAGGTCATTGTGACCTTTGTGATGGATAATGTTGTTTAAATAAAGGCTTAATGAATTGAGTCGGCATCGAAAATGGTTGTATGTTGTTATGTCAAATTATGCGAATTTTATATGATTTTTATATAAACATGGAAGTAAGGTTTAAAGGTGAATTATGGTTATTGTTAATGAGTTTGGAAGGAAAATAATGTAGTTTGGTAGTTTTTGGTTGCATTGTAGAAGTTGGAATGGATTATGGTTCGATGGAAATTTGGTATATTTTGTAGAATAATAAGAAATGTGCCCGAATCTTATTTGAATGGCCTTAAATTAGTGAATAAATATGAAAACGTCGATATTGGATTGAAAGTGTGAGGTGAGAACGGAAGTTAATGTATTATGTAGAAAGAAAGATTATTTATGTTAATATGTGTTTTGTAGCGATTATTGGTGTTGTTGTTGTTGTTGGGATTGTTGTTGTTGACATTTGAGCCGAGATAGATTCTCGGGGTGTCATATTTATAGGGGAGGTGCTGCCGAAATTTCGGTAGACAATTATTAACCCAAGATTGGGATTTCAAGTCTCATGAATAGTAACGGGTAAAAGTGACCATTTGCAGATTTTGACGAAACGGGATTGGAGTTTTGGCAAGCGAAAAAGGCAAGAAGGTATGTAAAGTCTTCCCTTCTATTCTTTGGCATGTTCTAAACGTATTAGGCTCGGACGCGAGCCTTAGATATGACTCGTCTCTTGAAACCCGAGATTGAAATTGGCCCCATTTCTTTTAGCGCAATTGAATTAGTTTCTTTACAAATTGTCATCAAAGCGACTTATACGTATGTAACCTTCCCAAATGGACTCGGATTGTCCCAAAATTTTCATGAATAATTCCATAAGGTTTATGATCCATAATTTGAGTTCACCACCTCGATTCACCCGAGGTGGGCCCACAGAATCCGAGACCTCTTACTATGGTTTTAATTGATTTATTTCTATATAATGTTTAAAGAAATCTTTTGATCATTGTACCGTTGTCGAGTGATAAATATGACGAATCCGTAATATATTCTAATATATGTTATGATCCTAGAAACATGACTCGATGTAAGTAATCGTGCCACCCCCAAAAAGGGCATACATATATATATACGAGTGTCGTCCGATTTCCTTGAAGTGATATGTCATTTGAATTGTTCCGTATGTTAAAAGACGATCATCCTGAATATTCCGTGAGCCCTGTGATATATTTGTTACGTACGAACAATCTCAAAAGTTCTGCTTTGACATAATCTGCCATGTCATCCGAAAGGTATGTATTATGACGTATTGTTTGATTTGTCTATTGAGTCTGGACTTACATGCATATGTTTCTGCACTACTCTGTTCGTGCAAGTCATGATATGTCTTTTCACCGAGCCCGGCCAGACATGTTCTCGTGCGCACTTCTTTGCATTATTCACCGAGTCCCTCGTACTTGCGGGCCGGGACACGTTATCTGTATATGACTATGATATGATGATACGGGGATGGTGGCCAGGACGGCACATGACTATCATTCACCGAGACCCGCAGTAGAGGGCCGGGACACGTTATGTATACATGATATATGATTTTGACAGATATGATTCCATATTACCGAGTCCCTTAATAAGGGCCGGGACACGTCATCTGCACACATGATACATGATTTTGTTATGCATGACTTCACTTACCGAGTCCCTTATCAGAGGGCCGGGACACGATACATGTTTGCATGACATTATATGATCCGATATGCATTATGTTTTCTCGAGGTCTCGACAAGGTATTACCTTTTGTACTTCGATTCTAACCATAGTTCCGTTTGTTATGTTTCGTAGCCCCGTCTTTGATTATGATTATACTTGTTACCTTTCCGCTTTACATACTCGGTACATTTTCCGTACCGACCCCCCTATTCTTCGGGGCCGCGCTACATGCCCGCGTGTACGTACGCACCGCGTGATACGCCACCAGCGTAGGATATCTGTTCTGCTGTTTGGAGTCGCTCCCCTTGATCCGGAGCTTATACTTTTGGTATATACTTTTGCTGTCATACATTTTGTACATATGCTTAATTGGGTATGGCGGGGCCCTGTCCCGTCTTCTGATTCTGTTATGTATGTTAGAGGCCTGTAGACATGTTTGCGGGTAGTGGGTTGTCACTGTTCCGGTAAGTAAGTGCGAGTCTGCGAATTGAGTAATTCTGCTTATTATGATAGCCTTAACGGCTGGTGTGTAAGTTTATGTATATGTATATTTTCGTGCGATGCATTTTATATCTGTATGAACTTATGTATGTCTAAACGGAATTAGCTGTTTGGTATGCCAGATCCGTCAGGTAGGTACGTATGGGTGTCCAGTTAGGACACCGGTCACGGCCCACGGGGTTGGGTCGTGACACCTGCAGACTTAGCTCCTTTGCTAATTTTTCTATTATTCTCTTCCTGCAGTCTCTCATTCTCCTTTCTTTCTCAAGTACATCGTTATTATTCAACTTCTAAATAAATTATACAACATCCCTTTTCGAGTGACGTACATTTTGTTTCACTTTCAATATCACCTCAACTCTCATTCGTTACTAACAAGTACTTCATAATTGTACCCCTATGGTAATCTTTCTCAATTGAAACTTGAATTCCGTGCTCGTTACTTGCGCATTCGAAATGTACGTAATTCGATAGGAAGAGAAGGTTACTTATTGCTCTAAGCCTCATGGCGCGATCTAGAGTAGAAAGAAATGAGACAATCCTGAATGTCTTGGTAGTTAACCGTTTATATGCATGGCCAGAACACACATATAAAGGAAACTCCCCTGGACATGGCTTCATAGACTCTCTAGGACAATTGAACCTAGGCTCTGATACCAAGCTTTGTCACGCCCTGAACCATGGCCTGGGCATAACACGGCACTCAGTGCCTGACTGCATGTGACCGAGGCAACCAACTGGCTAGCTAGATCAACATGTGATATCAAAACATACTGAATGCAGAAAAACCTTAACACATGTTGATCTACTAAACGTCTGACTAAATGTACATAAGTGCGGAAAAACTGAATAATTCTGAGAGTATAAATACGTAGCCAACACAGCTAACACTAAAGCCTACTAAACTCTGATTGTCTGCAACTATAGTCTATGAAGCCTCTATGAAGTACTGAAAACTGACAATTATCGGAACAAGGCTCCCGGCATGCCTGACTGTCTATAAATACTAAAAAGACTGTAAATAAATGATAAGGCCTCTAAAGAAACTAGAGATCACCAAGCAGCTGATACTGGAGATCGTAGCGAGCAGATGCATCGTCCTGTAAATCGTTACCTGCATCGCGAGATGCAGGCCACGGGCAAAAGGGATGTCAGTACATTTGAATTGCACTAGTATGTAAAATAACTGAAAGAAAGAACTGCAAGTACTAAAACTGAAACTGATATGGTAACTGATAAATGAAGTGAACAAAAGAAGTAAGGATAAGAATACTTCCTGCTCTAAATGGAGAATCACCTGCTTACTGATATCATAAAATGTGGCCTCAGGCCCAATATAAGTGCACAATTTTGTGGCCTCAGGCCCAAGTATACGTAGACAGAATTGTGGACTTAGGCCTAAACCACAAGTGTTCAACTTAAACAATTTATATAAAAGAACTGAGAATCATGCGGAAAAGTACATCACTGACAAACTGAGCAATGACTCACTGAGACATCTATGCAGAGACTGATTAGGAGACCAAAAACTTTAACCATTTATAAACATGCCGATTGTTCTAGACAGATACTCATGGGTATCAAACACAAGCCTATATTGATTACATACTGAGCTCATAATGTTCGGAATGAAAATCATGAACAAATTATGAAACTAGAGAATAGAAGTTCTGCAACTACTCAAAGAACTAAGCTTAACTATACTTCTGTGGCACTAGTAACGTAGTAAAAGAACGTGGCGTAGGGAGAATCATTAACATTTCCTAATGTAGAGAGTTAGCCTCACATACCTTAATTTCGGCATTTGAGTGTAATACAATGTTCGTCCACCCTTTCAACCTTAATCTATATCAATACAAGTCAAAGGGATTCCATATTAGCAATAGTATTCATGCTTTGGTCATCTAAGCATTTTATGAAACACTTAGTGGGCATAAAGCTCCACAACCTTCATTAATGGTGTTTTCTTGACTCAACTCCCATTCTATTACTTCTAGGTGATTCTACAATCTCAATTAGATGTAATAACATCATTCTTCATCACCCATATGATTACAACAATCCTAGGTGGACAATGAAAAACCCTACCATAGTTCATAAGATTCTCTTTATCAAACCCATTAACTTATCTCCCAAGAACTAATCAATTCACAACTACAATTGATTAGAAGGAGAAAGGATTAACTTTTTGATGTTAAATTTCCTTGAATTCGAATGCTAGGGCTTTCACATGCAACGATAACATCTCAATTGAAGGTTTTATGGATTAGAAGGGTTTAATCACGTTAGAAGGGTATTTGAGACTTGAATTCAACCTAGAATCGTGGAAGAACTTACCTTGGAGGGTTCTTGAGGCTTTTGACTTGTTCTCTCTTCCTTTGGATGATTTTTCATGATTAGGGGTGTTAGGATAAAAAAACCCCAAGCTTAAACATAAGTAAAGAGCGAAAATATGAAGTTTTGACCCGAAACCTAGCCCATTCCCTATGGACCAGCGACGCCAAGCCACCCCGGGACCCTCTGTGGGTCAAAGTTTAGGGAGGAATTTTTTTTTTGTGTTGGGCCCGCGATGCAGGGCCATAGAACTTGCCCACATGTGCGGCGCGTGGCCTTCGTACGCGGCCTCATCTGCTTTTGTGCAGTGTTTGGTAAAATGGCCATAACTCCTAGCATCGAACTCTGTTTTGGCTCCAAAATATATAGTTGGAAAGAGATTTCAAAGACCTAAAACTCTCATGTTATAAGTTTTCACCTATTCCCAATGGATTTTCATGAAATATGGCTGGAAGATAAACGCATTGAAAACTTAGCTGATTCTATCGAATCTTAAGCACCTCACTATCCATCTTGATTCCAAGACGACTATTTCCATCTATACTCATCCCGATAGTACATCATATGTCTAAAACGTCACATTAATACTTATTTAACACCTCCATACCCAATCTGGATTTACAGGATGGTACAAGTTTGAGGCAGGACCTTCATCGAGACCCCGTTTCTAGCCTTGAGGCTATGTTGCTGAGATTTCTATGGTAAGCCACCTGCCAGCCTGCAGCCCTGGATTCTTATCTTTTATTGTCTACTGTTCTATCCACTAGATAGTGTTTATTTATGTTTCAGAATGATATATTATTCCTAGTCTTTACTTTGGATTAGTTGTTCTTGTACTTGTACTAGTGGCTTCACGTCCTTGGGGTTGTATTTGACTCATTATTCGGCACATTCCTTATTTATGATATGATATATACTTATTAATATTTTTTCATATAATTTATGTTGATTCTTAAATTGATTAAGTAATTTGATTAAGAGGATGGTTCGCCCACCAGGGGAGTTAGTGTGATTACTATCAAGATCGCGTAGTTGGGTTGTGATAAGTTGGTATCAGATCCCTAGGTTCACCGATATAACCAGTACAAGAAAATGTCTAGCAGAGTCTTGCGGATCGGTACAGAGATGTTTGTACTTATCTAGTTGGTTCAAATTGGTAATTGATTTCTCCTTCGATTCTCTCACAGATTGTGAGGACTCGTGCTAGAGCGGCAGTTGATGAGGCACTAGTGCCTGCTGCTGGGGCCGCAACACTTGGTAGGGGCCAGGCTAGAGGCCATGGACGTGGTAGAGGGGCAGCACCGGCTAGGGCCAAGGCACTCGTGGCAAGTCAAGCAGACACTATATCCGTCTCTCCCGAGCCACAGGTGGGTCATCATGACGAGGAGGAGTTGGGACTAGCACCAGTTCAGCCTGGTTTACTACTACTCTATTGTTATCCGATACATTATTTCATGTGTTGAACCAGCTTGAGGGGTTGACTTAGGCGGGTGTGTTACCGACTACACTAGATGGTCAGGGGGTGAGATTGGCTGAGCAGATTCCAGACATGTTCCATGCTCCAGGGCCTAAACCTGCTGCGGTCGTGTCTCCACGTATGGATGAGATTTGGGGACCAGACCTTTTACCTAGGCCCGTGGTATGACCGGTGAGGAGCATGACTTGTTTTGAAGGTTCATCAAGATGAAGCCTCCCGTCTTCTACAGCACCTAGCAGGAGGATGCCTATGAGTTTATCATTGATTTTCATGAGAGGCTTCACAAGATAGGGGTGGTAGAGAGCCACGGGGTTGAGTTTGTGACCTTTCAGTTATTGGGTGATGCCAAGCTTTGGTGGAGAGCGTATGTTGAGTGCAGTCCAACTAGGTTGCCTCTATTGATATATACTCAGTTTTATCGGATCTTTTTAGAGAAGTACGTCCGGCGTACTTTGAGAGATAGGGGACGTGATGAGTTCAGTCACAATGAGCAGGGAGGGTTATCGGTTGCCGAGTATGAGGATCGTTTTCAGTCCTTGTCCATATATGCACTTTAGTTTCTACCCATAAAGGCAGAGAGAGTGAGGAGATTCATCAAGGGGTTGAACACTCCGTTAAAGTTGTCAGCGCTTCAGCTAGTATCCACACGGGCTTTATTTTAGGATGTGGTGGATCATGTGTCATAGCCCAACTGGAGGGCTATGACGGACACCTAAAAGCTGACCTCCTAGATGCCACAAAACATGCATAACATACCTGCTCCTGCTCATTCTAGGCCACTTGAGGGCGCTCACAACATGATTTGCTGACTGATAGATATCATAAACTGGAGAGTCACAGCCCTCAGAAGATATATATACGTGCATCGCTAAACTGAACCAGGGTACAAGGCAACAAGGCTACCCGATAAAACTATGTAACTAAATATATGTTGAGCGGGCCATACTGTCTGACTGAGTACAAGCGTCTATGAGCCTCTACTGACATACTGGACATGCTGTGGATGGGACAGGGCCTTCGCCCTACCCATAACATCAGGACACATAACCGGTCTAGAAGGCAACTCCGACAAGAGAGGAGTGCTCCACTATCAAGCTGAAGAAGCAGCCTAAGGATGCGATCTGTCTTCCTGGCTATCTGAACCTGCGGGCATGAACGCAGCCCTCCGTACAATAGGGGAGTCAGTATGGATAATGTACTGAGTATGTAAGGCATAAAAGTAACATACACATAGGAGTCGTGAAGACAATCTGAAATTCATAAACTAAACTGACTGACTGAATACATCTGTATGTCTGACTGTCTGAACATATCTGTATGAATGCATCTATATGTCTGACTATCTGAACATATCTGTATATCTCTGCTTACTGAAAATGCCTCTGAGGGCGTATGATATGCAATGCATAGGTCATAGTGCCGAGGAACGTTCGGCTCGATCCCTATCTCATATAGGCCCCTTTGGGCATCATAATCATCATATAAGCCCCTTCGGGGAGCCCTTTCAGGTATCATAATCATCATCACTGTGCACCAGCTTATCAGGGGGTAATACGCATATAACGCCTCGCCCTTTCCCTAT
The DNA here is from genome assembly GCF_029784015.1 of Lycium ferocissimum. Taxonomy (NCBI): domain Eukaryota; kingdom Viridiplantae; phylum Streptophyta; class Magnoliopsida; order Solanales; family Solanaceae; genus Lycium; species Lycium ferocissimum. The sequence goes on along the minus strand of NC_081345.1, from coordinate 4,276,327 downwards.
ACCCTATATGCATATAATATACGCGCATATAATGCCTTCTGGTCACGGGTTAATATGCATATATGTAAATGAATGCAATGCATAAACATAAACTAACATTAGCATGATACAAATTTTAGGATCCATGAACAAAAGGAATAATCATAATAGAGGGGTACAGGATCATCAAGAACTGAGATACTCCTAATACTTCTAAGAGTAGAGTAATATAAAGACTCGAGTATTTCTCGTCTGCTGATATCATGGGATCATGCCAAAAAGAAAGAAAGGGAAAGTCTTAACATACCTGGAAGCTTACTTATCGACTTTCCAACTTACTTCTTGTCTTTCAATCTACATAAGTCATTCGTAGTCTCGTAATCTATATATAAAATCATTCATACTATTATTAGGCTTATCGTCACGTGCTTCCAAAGTAAATCCCTTAAAGTCTGTCGAAATTCGGGCAGCATCTCCCCTGTTTATATCTCTAGCCCAAAATAACAATACAACAACAACAACAACCACAACAACAATACTAACATAATCAACATCATCATTAACATCAAAATATGCCATAAAACATCCCACACGATGTTTATCCAATTTCTCAACCCACAACTTTATTATACGACCCTTTAATCACTCTATCTTCGTGAATAAACCAAAAGTAACATTAATAAGGAGAGATTCATAGCTTATTCTTGTTAAAACAGCAATATCTTCAATATTTACCTTGAATCCAAGCCCAAAATCCACCGCAAAACAATTCTATAACCGTAACTATGCGTTACCCGAGCCTTGATTAGCCAAAAATCACTTCAAACCCTCACTTTTTATGACATGTTTGCCTCTATATGTGTGCTGGGCTTTAGGATCTGTTTTTGGTGCAGAAAAATGGGGTCTTGACCCTTTTATAGGTGGGTAAAGTAGGTGGCACTGTAGCAGCGCGGCTACTGTAGCGTGCGTTTTCTACTCTGTCAGCCTAACTTGTAACGTTCATAATTTTCTACTCCGATGTCATATCGACGAGCGGTTTGTTGCGTTGGAAACTAGACTCGACGAAATTTATTTTAGGCTTTTGAAACACCTTAAAAATCCCAATATAGTAGGAGATGTACCCCTCCAAACTTGACCTAAAATTCTGTCAACTTTTTTCCAAATTTTTGACAAACTTATTTTCTTCGATTTGCTTGATCGCGGAACCTTTAGACTCTTGCTTAAGTAAGAGTATTCATTAACCTTATAAGGGTTCCTTGACCTCTTCGAGCTTACGTTAGTTTGCTCACAACGCACATGACGCGAAATTTTTTCGAGGTGCAACATCCTCCCCCCCGTTAGGAACATTCGTCCTTGAATGTAGACTTAACTCAAGTCCTTATCAGAAACCTTATAGGGTTTATTAATGTGAACTTTCAACGAACGCATCTTTTTCATTTCCTTTCGGTTATCCTCTTTCTCTTATATCTTTCATATTAGAACACTTAGTCATAACTCAACTCCTTCTTCTTTTATAAGCTATTCCTTCAAGATGTATCGTTCACTTCGTCCTACCTCTTAACCTTTACACAAGACTTATAACTCACCTATGTCCCTCGTCGATTTATTAGAGACCTTACAACCCTTAGAGTGTTTCATGCCCCTCGGTAACCTGTAGGCCATTCGCAGACTCTACGAACAACACATAATTTTCTCTTTAATAACCTTACATAGTCCAACTATTCCAGTCCATATTCTGGAATCTTCAGCCTTATGCATTACTCTTCGACTTCTTTATAGGACTTCAACTTTACTTTCTAGTTCTTAATCTAAATCTTTGGAGTTGTCTATCAAGTATAGCGCTGGAGTTTTCTCATGCAGTAACTGCACATAGCTGCTCTGTAATCTGACAATCATTAACTGGCACAATTCCGAAAGGATTTCTAGTTTGACATATAAATCTTGGGCACTGACTTTACGGCTTTAAATCTTTGGTTTGCGTATAATCTGTAAGGCTCAATATATCAAAGGCTAAGCTTGCTCTTCTTCTGAATTTCATCTCGTTCTTCTGAGATGGTACTCCGCAGAGTACATAGTCTGATATAGGTAGGGAACTCTTGTCGGTTATGGGAATCCCAGATCCTTCTACTGCTTGCTAGTAATAATAAATAAATCTGGTCCAAGCCTTGTATAGATTCATCTGAATACTAAAATAATGATCTCAATAAGCGTTAGGGGTCGTCTTAGTTACCTTTGAAATCTGTCACGCAAACTTATGGCGTATCCTTAAGTATCTCATGGTATGCTCAGCTTAAGCAAGACTTATCTAGAGTACTCTAAATCCCTCTAGAGTGAGCTATAATCTACGCTTCCCTTATCTGAATGACAGACCCAAGCAATGGACACATACTATCCCTTCATGACATAGGATTTACGTAGTCCCCTGCTGTACAAGTAGTCCTGATGAACAGGGAATAGGCTAATTCCATAGGCCTATTGGTAATTTTCCATAACTGCGGTAAACTTCCGCGATAAACGTGGTCATCTATATTGATGGTTTGGATTCTCAATGACATACTATAACTTACTGAACTTCTGATATTTATCGGTGCACTATGAGGTTTGGTATGTCTTTCCTCATTCCCTTCTTAGTAGTATTAATGTATGTCCTTGCTGTTCTCAACTGCCTAGCATAACGAGGCAATAAGCTTTTCCTTTCATCAGTCGTCAATCTGATCACGTTGGATAATCTGCTTCAGTATAATTCCAGTCCGTAGGATGTATAAAGATAGCTCCTCCCTTGAGGGTCCGTAATCCTATAATGAGCTGACATCAAATTCAACGAACTCTTTTTTTTCCCTTGACTTAATAAGGCTATGCCCCAGATAGATGCCATAATCTAAGTTTACTAATCAATTCTGATACTGACGAACTGCTGAACTCACAAGTCCTCAACATTTCCTCTTTATCTTAACATAAATTGAGTTACTCTAGATCTGTGGCTCGAACATTAGCGACTTTCTTTGCTTCCATTGACTTTCACAATCATCGGAGTCTTTCTATCATTCTATTTATTGACCTTGTCGTAAACTCAACTATCTTTAGTAAGGGTGCGCTAAAATCTAATAGAGTACTTATATAATTAATATCGACGCTATCCCAATATATCCTTTCCTGTACACATAACTATAACTAACTTAAGAGTATGGGTCGAATGATTCTTCTTGTACCTTTACAGCTATCCTGAGGCATGAGCTATAATCTCACCACGCTGTATCAATCCATAACTTAACCAATGCTTGAATCATCATAACGCGTGATATGGCTATCCAGTCCTTTTAGGAATGTTACACTTGATGCTGAAACTTCACTTGTTACTCATCTTCTGGAAACTTAGGCTTACAATTATCAGTCCTCTGGAGTCTGGCTGTTTCCTTGGCCAGTTTATTAGTGGCACAAAACGTGGGAAAAAATCCTTCACAAAATTCCAATAATAACTTGCTAAGTCCAGGAAATCACCGACTTCTATGAGTTTTATAGCCCTTGGGCAATTCTGTATAGCTTCAACTCTCCTTAATTCTAACCTTAGAAGCACTATACCGTTTGATTTGGAAAAGCTTCTGAGCCAACAATTCCTGATCCTAAGAATTATAGGTCTGCACGTAATGAACAACATGCTCTGACTTTGAGCAAGAGTAACCCCAAGATCATCTAGGGACACTGTTATGAATAGGTTTCGGAGGAGTCTAAACACACTTACTCATCAAGCCCATAATACTGCTGGGGCCTTAGTCAGTCCAAATGACGTTGCTCAAAACTCGAGGTAACTTACCTGATCCTGAAAGTTGTCTTTGGGACGCCTTTCCTCTGACCTTTATCTGGGAATAACTGGAGCTCATGTCCATCTTTAAGGAAGCATTCTGTGCTAGCAAAACAAACCGTCAACCCTTAATCGTACTTGATCATCCTTAGCTATCATCTTATGTAGCTGCTTACAATCACTTGTACATATGCAAGGAGCTATCCTACTTCCTTATAACCCGAACTGATTCAACTGATCCTTCAAATACTCTTTATTTTCTTCAAATTCACAGGGATCATTTGTATAAGGCGAAGTAAATATTGGCTGCGCACTTGACAATATTCTTGTTTAGCAAGACTAATTCTTTACTTAGAGAAAGTCTTGGGGTTTCCCTCAGACATCCCTAAAACTTATGAACCATAGAGATAAACTACGAGGTTGATAACTTGACTTTCATAATATGAACTCCAATCATATGAGATGCATACTTGTTTCTGATTCATCTTCCCGATCTTAGGACAGGAGATAAACTTATTCCTTGGTGCTTTTACAACTTTGCATGACTTGAGTGCCTTTGAAGGTCTGCACCCAATTTCTTCTATAGACCATATCATTCCGGTCCATATATCTTAGAAAGCATACTATATACTTTATAAGCTACTCACAGATATTCATATAATGTCCCACATAATATCTTATTCGCTATCCCGCCTTAGAACATATCCCTTAGCAGAACGCATGACTCACCCCTTGACTTTCCATGACTTGGTTCTTTACATATCACAAAACTCGCAATCTTTCAAGACGTTGACCTTAACAATTACTCCCACAAGCTACCTTATAACCATCTTGTAATCCTTAGTCAAAATTTTATATATTCTATAATCTAGTCCTTGCCAAGGACCGCAAATTCACTGATTAACTCACTCTCTAATCCTGCTCCTTACTTTTCAGTCTATGAAGCCTTGATTTACAAACACTATTCATACAAATCATCCAGTATTCTTTTCTCTGATCATATACTGCACTCTTTTTCCATAGGTATCTGCAAATCTCATCTAGTCGTATCTACTACACCTTCTATCATTGGCGCCTTATTCCTTTATTCGGCTTCTTTTCTGTTTCTTTCCTCTTAAAGGCCAATATACTATAAGCCCAGGGTGCTTCAATCTAATAATGCTAATAAGTGTAGGGGATGAAATATCACCTCATCTGCTTAGTTCTACTACAACTTCTGCATCCTTCCGTGAGAAATCTCACTGAGAGTACATAAACTTATACGACTTAAAATTTTAAAATCTCACTTCAAAATCCATGTCCGAAATAAGGAAGTCATGACTATAATTATTCTTAAGAACAATCCATTATCAACTTTCTGAGGCCCCGGAGCAACGAATGATCGATGATATCCTAAGAGTAGGTCATCTACATATTAACCATAACTGGTTCTGACGAAAAGGGCCATATACCTGTAAATAAGATGCTGAAGAACTTAGGTCGGATATATCTAGGTATAAAGCCCATTTGTCCTTATTAAAAGCACTGCTCCTTATCTGACTCTCTTCTTTCTCTATCTCATACTCCCCACGATCTGTGGGTAACTCCTAGTTAACTAAATCCCAAGATAGAGAACTAGGTACCTTTGTGATACTAACATCAGAAGCTGGCCTAACATAATGCTAAAACGTAGGGAAAATCTGAATGTGCCAAGCTCCGTACTTCCTCAATTGCGTCTTTGTCCACAGGAGTCTCGTGAACCCATAAACGGGTCTTTATCATATGATTTCTCAGTCGGGTCTCCTCCTACTGGAGCCACATCCTCCGATGGGTCCGTCTCAATGGAATAGCTGATGCTCTTTCTTATACCTCTTGACATCCACGATCCTGAGTCGACGGGTGGTACGGGTCTTATGTCGACCTTTGGAGCCTTACATATGTTCCCATTAACTGAACTTATCCTCTTCTCCAATACAATCATGCAATTTAACAAAAATCGTACCAAGAATGAGCTTTCCTATCATTGGCTCTACTGCATGATCTATGATCAGAAAGAAAGATGACCATCCAAAATATCTTACAGCCTCCTGCCTATAAGTGTGGTGCACAACACACCCATAGACAAGACTACTGGATACGGCTCATAGACAACCCTAAGACGAACTGCTCTGATACCACTTTTGTCATAGCCCAACCGGAGGGCTATGACGGACACCCAGAAGCTGACCTCCTAGATGCCACAAAACATACATAGCATACTCGCTCGCTCATTCTCGGGGGCCACTTGAGGGCGCTGCCACAACATGATTTGCTGACTGATAGATATCATAAACTGGAGAGTCACAGCCCTCAGAAGATATATATACGTGCATCACTAAACTGAACCAGGGTACAAGCCGACAAGGCTACCCGATAAAACTATGTAACCAAATATCTGCTCAGCGGGTCATACTGTCTGACTGAGTACAAGCGTCTATGAGCCTCTACTGACATATTGGACATGTTGTGGACGGGACAGGGCCTTCGCCCTACCCATAACATCAGGACACATACCCGGTCTAGACGGCAACTCCGACTAGAGAGGAGTGCTCCACTATAAAGCTTAAGAAGCAGCCTAAGGATGCGATCTGTCTTCCTGGCTATCTGAACCTGCGGGCATGAACACAACCCCCCGTACAATAGGGGAGTCAATACGGATAATGTACTGAGTATGTAAGGCATAAGAGTAACATACACATACGAGTCATGAAGACATAACCGAAAGTCATAAACTAAACCGATCGACCGAATACATTTGTATGTCCGATCGTCCGAACATATCCGTATGAATGCATCTATATGTCTGACTATCTGAACATATCTGTATATCTCTGCTTACTGAAAATGCATATGAGGGCGTATGATATAAAATGCATAGGTCATAGTGCCGAGGAACGTTCGGCTCGATCTCTATCCCATATATGCCCATTCGGGCATCATAATCATCATATAGGCCCTTTCGGACAGCCCCTTCGGGCATCATAATCATCATCACTGTGTACCACCGATATATATATATATATATATAATATATATATATTCCCCATACCCCATATACATATAATATACGCGTATATAACGCCTTCTGGTCCCGGGTCAATAGGGATATATGTAAATAAATGCAATGCATAAACATAAACTAACATTATCATGATACAAAGTTTAGGACCCATGAACAAAAGGAATAATCATAATAGAGGGGTATAGGATCATCAAGAACTGAGATACTCCTAATACTTCTAAGAGTAGAGTAATATGGAGAGTCGAGTATTCCTCGTCTGCTGATATCATGGGATCATGCCAAAAAGAAAGAAAGGGAAAGTCTTAACATACCTGAAAGCTTACTTCTCGGCTTTCCAACTTACTTCTTGTATTGCAATCTACATAAATCATTCGTAGTCTCGTAATCAACATATAAAATCATTCATACTATTATTAGGCTTCTCATCATGTGCTTCCAAAGTAAATCCCTTAAAGTCTGTCGAAATTCGGGCAGCATCTCCCCTGTTTAAATCTCTAGCCCGAAATCACAATACAACAACAACAACCACAACAACAATACTAACATAATCAACATCATCATTAACATCAAAATATGCCATAAAACATCCCACACGATGTTTATCCAATTTCTCAAGCCACAACTTTATTATACGACCCTTTAATCACTCTATCTTTGTGAATAAACCAAAAGTAACATTAATAAGGAGAGATTCATAGCTTATTCTTGTTAAAACAGCAATATCTTCAATATTTACCTTGAATCCAAGCCCAAAATCCACCGCAAAACAATTCTATAACAGTAACTATGCGTTACCCGAGCCTTGATTAGCCAAAAATCACTTCAAACCCTCACTTTTTATGACATGTTTGCCCCTATATGTGTGCTGGGCTTTAGGATCTGTTTTTGGTGCAGAAAAATGACCCTTTTATAGGTGGGTAAAGTCGGTGGCACTGTAGCAGTACTGTAGCAGCGCGGCTACTGTAGCGTGCGTTTTCTGCTCTGTCAGCCTAACTTGTAACGTTCATAATTTTCTACTCCGATGTCGTATCGACAAGTGGCTTGTTGTGTAGGAAACTAGACTCGACGAACTTCATTTTAGGCTTTTGAAACACCTTAAAACTCTCAATATACTAGGATATGTACCCCTCCAAACTTGACCCAAAATTCTATCAACTTTTTTCCAAATTTTTGACAAACTTATTTTCTTCGTTTTGCTTGATCCCGGAACCTTGTAAGCTTGCTTAACACTTGGTAAGAGTATTCGTTAACCTTATAAGGGTTCCATGACCTCTTCGAGCTTACGTTAGTTTACTCACAGCGCGCATGACGCAGAAATTTTTTGAGGTGTAACATCATGTCACTACAGTTGAGTCAGTGAGACAGGATAGCTATAGTAAGTGTGATGATAAGGGGCCCACAAAGGGGGCAACTTCAGTGGTTTATTCTCTAGAGGGCAGGGCCAGCATGGGCAGAGTTTCTAGATCTACTCTGGTCGCCCGATTCGGTTAGCTATGCAGACATCTGCTGGAAGTTCTTCAGGGCCCAGCTAAAATAGTTCAGGACAACCAGTCCAGGGTTCTTATTCCAGGTTCTCTAATCGTGGTGGGTATTCGGGTTCTTCAGCTTCAATTCAGCGACCTATACTAGACAGGGTGTGTTTTGTGTGTGGTGAGTCGGGGCATATTAGGATATATTGCCCTAAGTTCAGACAGAGTGGTCAGAGTACTCAATATCAGACCCTCAAGGCTCTAGCTTCATCTACTAGAGGGGGTGGATCTTATGGTAGAGGTAGTGCACAGCCTGGGAGAGATGGCCATACATCTGGCAGAGTTGGAACCAAGCCTAGTAGAGGTGGATCTCGGTCCGGCATAGGTGGAAATCAGCCCAGTAGGGACGAATCATAGTCAGATTAGGGTGGTCATGGAGGTTCGCAGGTTGATGGCGGATGGTTCATTGTTACACTTTCCTTGGCAGGCCAGAGGCCGAAGCTTCTGATGCTGTTGTCACAAGTAATATCTCAATCTGTCACAGGGTGGCTTTAGTGTTATTCGACCCCGATTCTACTTTCTCTAATGTGTTTACATATTTTTCTATGAATTTGGATATGGTTTCTGATCTACGTGAAGTGCCTATTCATTTATTTACTCCGGTCGGAGATTTTGTTGTGATAGATCGAGCCTATCGATCTTGCACAGTCACGTTTATGGGTTATGGTACGTGGGTAGACTTGGTGATTCTTGATACGATAGATTTCGATGTTATCTTGGGTATGATTTGGTTGTCTCCTTATCATGCGATTTTGGACTGTCATGCCAAGGCAATCACACTAGCCATGCCGGGTATTCCTAGACTTGAGTAGAAGGGTACTCCTAGTCCCTCCCGAAGAAGATCATTTCATTCCTTCGAGCCAGGATGTTAGTGGATAGAGAATGTTTTACCTACTTGGCACATATTCATGATACCAGTGTAAACACTTCATCACTTGAGTTTGTGCTTTTGGTGAGTGAGTTCGAGGAGGTGTTTCCTACAGACTTGTCGGGTATGCCACCCGATCGTGATATTGACTTCTGCATTGATCTATAGTTAAGGACTCAACCTATTTCTATTCTGCCACATTGGATAGCACTAAATGAGTTGAGAGAGCTGAAGGAACAGTTGTAAGATCTTCTTAGTAAGAATTTTATTAGACCGAGCGTCTCCTCTTGGGGCGCTCCCGTGCTTTTTATGAAGAAGAAGAAGGATGGGTCGATGCAGATGTGTATTGATTACCGCCAGTTGAACAAGGTCACCATTAAGAATAAGTATCCTATTCCTTGCACTGATTATTTGTTTGACCAACTTCAGGGAGCTTCCATGTTTTCCAAGATTAATTTGAGGTTGGGCCATCACTAGTCGAAGATCAAGGCTGAGAATATTCCCAAGACAGCCTTTAGGACTCGTTATAGTCATTACGAGTTCCTCATTATGTCTTTTGGGCTTACCAATGCCCCAGAAGCTTTTATGGACCTGATAATTGGCATTTTAAAGCCAAACTTGGATTCCTTCATCATAGTCTTCATTGATGACATTTTGGTGTATCCGCGCAACAAGGAAGATTATGAGAAACACTTGAGGATTGTACTTGGATTGTTGAAGGAAAAGGATCTTTATACTAAGTTTTCTTAGTGTGAGTTTTGGCTCGATTTTGTAGTAGGGGCATGTTGTGTCAAAGGACAAGATTATGGTGGACCTAAGAAGATTAACACAGTCCGAGATTGGGCTAGGCCCACTTTAGTGACCGAGATCTGGAGTTTTGTGGGTCTAGCCAATTATTACCGTCATTTTATGAAGGGTTTTTCTTCGATCATTTCCCATTTGACCCATTAGACTCAAAAGAATGTGCCTTTTGAGTGGTCCGATGAATGTGAGGAGAGCTTCCAAAAGCTCAAGACATTGTTGACTTCGGCTCCAATTTTATCTCTACTAGTCGAGGGAAGGGATATCACCGTGTATTGTGATGCTTCACGTATAAGTTTGGGTTGTGTTCTGATGTCGGATGGTAATGTTATTGCCTATCCTTTGAGGCAATTAAAGGTACATGAGAAGAACTACCCTACCCAAGACTTGGAGTTGGTGGTGGTAGTTTTTGCTTTGAAGATATGGAGGCACTACTTGTATGGGGTTTATTGTGAGGTTTTCACCGATCACCGTAGTTTTCAACATGTGTTCAATCAGAGGAATATGAACTCGAGACACCACAGATGGATGGAGTTCTCAAGGACTATGACTTGACCATTTTGTATCATCCGGGCAAGGCCAATGTTGTGGTAGATACTTTGAGTAGTGAGGCAGTGAGTATGGGTAGTATGGCCTGATTAGGATCTTAGGAGAGGCCTTTAGCTAGGGATGTTCAGACTTTGGCAAACGGGTTGGTCAGACTTGATATTTCAGATTCAGTTAGATTTTTTGCTTGTGTTGAGGAGAGATCGCCGCTTTTGGATCAAATTAAGGCACAACAGTTCGAGGATGCTAAGTTGTGCAACATTCGTGATAAAGTGTTGAGTAGAGAGGCCAAGGAAGCAATCCTGGATAAGGAGGGGGTTTTGAAAATTAAGGGGCATACTTGCGATCCTCGTGTTGGTGGCTTGATCAAATTTATTCTAGAAGAGGCTCGCAGTTCTAGATATGCTATAAACCCTCGTGCTACTAAGATGTATTGTGATTTGAGACTGCGCTATTGGTGGGGTAGGATGAAGTGTGGTATCATTGAGTTTGTTTCTCAGTGTTTGAATTGCCAGCAGGTTAAGTATGAGCATCAAAGACCGGGGGGTATGTTTCAGAGGATGTCCATTCAAAAGTGGAAGTGGGAGAGGATAGCCATCGATTTTGTAGTTGATCTTCTGGAGACCTTGGGAATGTTTGATTTGATTTGGGTTATTGTGGATAGGTTGACTAAGTCTGCGCACTTCATTCCAGTTCAGATGACTTACAATGAGGAGAAGTTGGTCAAGATTTATATTCGAGATATTATTCGATTGCATGGAGTGCCCATTTCTATTTTCTCTGACAGAGGCCCTCAGTTCACGTCCCATTTATGGAGAACTTTGTAGGCCGAGATGGGGACTCAGTTGGATCTAAGTACTGCATTTCACCTTCAGACAGATGGTTAGTCTGAGCGAACGATTTAGGTTTTAGAGGATATGCTCCGAGCTTGTGTTATCGAATTTGGTGGTCATTGGGATCAGTTTGTACCATTGGCAGAGTTTGCGTACAACAACATCTATTATTTGAGTATCGACATGGCCCCATTCGAGGCTTTATATGGGAGGAGATGCCAATCTCCGATTGACTGGTTTAATGCTTTTGAGGTGAGATCTTGGGGTACCGATCTTTCGAGAGAGCCATTAGATAAGGTGAAATTAATTCAAGAAAAGCTTATAATGGCTCAGAGTAGGCAGAAGGAGTATCCAGACTGGAAGGTCCAAGATTTAGCGTTCCCAGTAGCTTAGCCCTAGGTTCATTGGCCATTTGAGATCCTTCATTGTGTGGGAGAGGTAGCTTATGAGTTAGCATTACCTCCAGGTTTGTCGGGTGTTCACCCAGTGTTACTTGTGTCCATTTTGAAGAAATGCCATTCGAACGGGTCTTATATCATTCAGTGAGATTCGGTTCTATTTGATCATAATTTGTCTTTTGAGGAGGAGCTGATAGCCATATTGGATAGGGAGGTTCAAAAGATGAGGTCAAAGGAGATATCTTCGATGAAGGTTCAGTGGAAGCACCATACAGTCGAGGAAGCTACGTGGGAGACCGAGGCTGACATATATAGTAGATAGCCCCAGCTTTTCACCCATTCAGTTACCTTTCCTTCGTTTCATTCCTTGTCTGTTCGAGGATGAATGGTTGTTTAATTGATATTTGATGTAACGACCCGTTCGGTCGTCATGGGTGTTTTGAACATTTTACCCTATTGACCTAGATCCCAAGGTTATCGGGTTATTCTAGTGAAAACTTAAAGAATTAGGACCTTTAAGTGAAAATGTTTGACTAATATTTGACTTTTGGGTAAGCAAATTTTTTTCAGAATTTCGTCAATTTCGTGAGTTCCAGAGGGTCATTTATGACTTAGTGGGGTGAATTTTGAGGGCACGGGTGAACTCATCGCATTGTTTAGAGCCTGTTTGCATATTTGGTTTGCATCCAGAAGGCTCCAGATGTATTATTTTGGGGAATTGGAGTCAAGAACAAGAAAATCTGGTTTCAGCTGTTGCTGGTGTTCTCCTTTGCGATCTTGTGGGGAGGTCCCGCGATCGCTGGGAGGCTCGTGTTTTGAGTGGGCCAGTCGCGGTTCTTCGCGATCGTGGGCCATCGTATCGCGATAGCGATGAGTCTTCAGGTCAGGTTTTTTTCAAGCCTTCACGATCGCGTGGTCTCAGACTGCAATCACGAAAAAGGAACTGTAGGGACTGAAGATAAATTCCTAGAATCCGAGAGTTCATTCTCGTTCCCAAATTCTAAGTTCTTAAGTGTGTTTTAGAGAGTTTTCAAGAGGCTTCTACTAATCCTAGATTTGGGGTAAGTTTCTAATCCTAGTTTTATGCTTTTCAATTGATTCTTCTCATTATTTAGTGGTTGCAATCATGTTGGGTTGAGGAATTAGAAATGAGGGGGTTTTGGGGATTAATGAAATTGAAGGACAAATTGTGGTTAGAATTCCATAAAATTAAGGATAATGACTATTTGGATTAAGGGTAATGTAATTTCACCCTTAATTTCCAGTTTTTCACTTGAGGCTCGTTAGGGGTATTTTGGGGATTTTGGGTTAACTTTTGCAACGGTTCCTTTTGCGAGTAATTGAACTTCCCGTGATTGTTTGTTAATTTAGAAATTGGTAATTGTTAGACTTCGATCGTTCTGAGGCGTTCGGAAGAGAAAAGTTCAGATTGGATAGTTCGTGGTACTGGTTCGGCATTAAGGTAAGTTACGACTTACTTTAGTTAGACTTTGATTAGTGAATTGTATGTATGCTTAGAATTTACGGGGAAAGCATATTAGATTCTCAAACTTGATGTTGGGATGGATATGCAATTAGGTTGGTATGATTTCTGATTGTGTGGGCTTGTCACCATCATTTTACGCATTGTTGACATATGGTGCATTTGTTTACGTGATTGGAGTGGTAATATGTGATAGATTCATTATGGTGATTGAAACTCTTTGTTTATTCCATTTCCATGATTGTTGTGACTTATGCAAGTCTTGATGTGGCTTATGGTGTTTGTGACCTCCATACCATGTTCATTGGCATTGATTGCATGATTTAGCATTTTTGCATTCGATTTAGAATTCTTGCATTCATACATTCATACATAATGGAAATGATGTGGAAATGATTTGATGAAAGAAATGTGGAATCAGTTTGATGGATTATGAGACCGGGTTGCATGTCGCAACGTGTGTGTATATATATATTTATGTGATTTGGTTGCATGCTGCAACGGTACTTGGATGCCATGGGTCCTCTGCGGGTCATGACTATCGCGATGTCGAGATTCCGTCCGGAGCATGTGTGTACTGAGTGAGTATTGACCTTTGCATTGCATGACATCCATCTGATTGCATTGCATATATTATCATTCATTCTTTATGGGCGTGGTTGTGCTGGATTTGCCTTGAGAGCTATCGAGACTTGACAGACTTGTGTTTTAGGATCTTCACTTTTGGCTATGATTTGGTTGTGTGATATTTTGCAACTTTGAGTGCTTATTATGTGCATATCTATTTAACATGTTAATTGTGTGCCTTATATATGTAAACTAATCTTAGTCGGCCTATGATGCTTACCGGTACGTGTGTGTACTGATAATACTCTTGGTGCACTTTTTCTCAGTGCAGAGTTTGAGGCAGGACATTCATCAAGACCCTGTTTCTCGCCTTGAGGCTATCTTGCTTAGATTCCGACGGTGAGCCACCTATCAGCTTGTAGCCCTGGATTCCTATCTTTTATTGTCTACTATTCTATCCAATAGACAGTGTTTATTTATGTTTCAGACTGATGTACTATTCCTAGACTTGACTTTGGATTAGTTGTTCTTGTACTAGTGACTTCACGTCCTTAGGGTTGTATTTGACTTATTATTTCGCACATTCCGTATTTATGATATGATTAAGACTTATTAATGTTTGTTCATATAATTTATGTTGATTCTTAAATTGATTAAGTAATTTGATTAAAGGGATGGTTCACCCACCAAGGGGGTTAGTGTGGGTGCCATCAAAACCGCGTAGTTGGGCCGTGACAAGAGGCCCATCAAGATATCCAGTTTTTTTTTCCTTTTCTGTTTCTTTACAAATCACTTAATCACAAAAGTGCAAATCCAAACTGAGCATATAAGGTAAATGCCACATAACATATCCGAGAACAAGATAGATATAGGAAAGAAATTAACAATTCAAAATCAATCAAAATACACAAAAAAATTATAAATCAAAAGCCAAGCTTCAAACCATCATGGTTCCTTTTTCAGATAGCGCCCTGGACCCAAATACCCCTATTTTTATGCATGAAGGATAGTATATAACTTTCACCTTGTTAGAGATCTTAAAAATTATTGATGCATATTGAACTGGAGAGCTATCTGTTCAGTATATATATAGGCTAAGTTGCGCGGATTCTTCATTTTTTATGTCGAACCCGTGTCTACACGAGACTGGGACGGGTGCGGGATAAATCTCAAATTCGGTTAGCCAACTTCGGATACTTTGGCCGGAATCATGGATAAATTTTGGGGGGGGGGGGGATTGAGATTTTGATTTCTCTAAATGAAAGATAAAATAGATTTAAGAATTGGGTAATGGCATACCTTCAATATTATAGGCCTTTTGTATCAATATACATGTAAGTTTTTCACGGAATTCTACAATATACATGTAATGTAAGTTTTTCTCAGAATATCTCTCAGTTTAGGATATGTTTATAACTCTATTTTTATAATTTTGAATTTTCTTAACCGAATCCCCACACCCGAATCCATACCTTGATCCGCACCTCTGAATTTTAAAATTTAGATTATGCCGAATCCCACACTTAGATGAGTACCCGTATCGGATACCCACACCCAAGTCCAAGAAACCTAGTATATAGGCCTCGCCTTGAAGATAAATTTGTTGTTTCTAAATTGCGAAAATATGTATTGATGATACAGATATAAATGTTCAACTGCCAACAAATTGAAACGACGAGGTAAGAAAGAATGAAAGGAAAATTGGTATAAATGACCATTTGTTGAGTATCTTCCAAAGATTACCACTGACTTAAATAGACGTGTAGTGGAAAAGAAAACAACTCTATTCAATGCATGAACCATTAATTTCCCTTAGTAATTCAAGAACCTAAAAATTTCTTAAAATATAAAATGGTTTTCTAGGAATAAGCTTTGTCGTTCAGGTAGCGTGCATTGGCCGTGTGCAACGCGGGCCTTCCTGTGCGTTCCCTTTATATCAATGTGTTGACCAAGATTTTCAATATTTAATGGTGATATCCTCAATATTAATAGGCACAGATTAAATCAGAGTTCTGCACTAATAAAGGCCTTCCTCAGCCTATTAACACCAGATGGTGATGGCACGGGCCCAATGATATAGAAGCTGCAACTTTTATTATTGATTAACTTTATTTTGATATGTAAAATTGCAGATAGTAGAAATTCCTGAAAGGAAATGATGAAAATCTGACAAAGACAAAATTATATTAATTGCTAGATATTATTTACATACAAAAACGAAGTATCAGTTAGTTCTTGAATGTTGCGCGGTTAGCAGGTGACACATTTTTTATATCAATGAATGTACTATTTACATAGGGAAAGAAGATGATGCATTCACAATACTGTTGTTAGTCTTCCTTGCTGTCTTCAACAACAAATAACGGCACCTGTAGAGACCCATCAAAGATATTAATTTTTTTTTTCCTTTTCTGTTTCTTTACAAATCACTCAATCACCAAAGTGCAGATCTAAACTGAACATATAAGGTAAATGCCACTTAACATATCAGAGAACAAGATAGATAGGGGAAGGAAATTAACACATCAAATCAATCAAAAGACACAAACAAGTTATGAATCAAAAGCCAAACTCCAAACCTTCAAGGTTCTTTTATCAGATAGTGCCCCGAAGCACAAATACCCCTATTTCTATGCTTGAGGATAGTATATAACCTTTACCTTGTTAGAGATCTTAAAAATGATTGATGCTTATTGAATTAGTGAGCTATTTCTTCAATATATATATAGGCTAAGTTGCGCGGACTCTTCGTGTCATGACCCAAATATCACAGCCGTGATGGCACCCACACTCATCCCCCTGGTGGGCGTACCATCCCATACACCAATTACTTAATTAAA
Source organism: Lycium ferocissimum (assembly GCF_029784015.1). Taxonomy (NCBI): domain Eukaryota; kingdom Viridiplantae; phylum Streptophyta; class Magnoliopsida; order Solanales; family Solanaceae; genus Lycium; species Lycium ferocissimum. The sequence continues at coordinate 4,259,644 of NC_081345.1, read as the reverse complement.
TGATGAATGTATATAAAAAAATAAGAACAATCATTAAATAGTCTAAGTCATAACATAAATACTGAAAGTGTGGAAATTGCTAAGTCATAAGACAACCCCCAATGACTGAAGTCACAGTACAAGAACAACTATCCAAATATGTCTAGGAATAATACATAGTCTGAAACGTAATAGAACAATGTCTAATGAAATGAGTAATAAATGACATCAAGATAGACTCCAGGGCTACAGTCAGGCAGGTAGCTCACCCTCAGAATCTATTCAGAAATAGCCTCAACGCTAGAAGGGCGGTCTCGAAGAGGATCCTGACTCAAGCTCTACACTCAGAGAAACTGCAACAAGAGTAGTATCAGTACATACACGTACTAGTAAGCATCATAGGCTGACTAAGATTAGTTCACCCATACGAAAACACAGAATCAACAAGTCAACAGATAGCCAAACAAATATATCAAATGTCACATAATATCACAAGATGAATCAAACCTAAGGTGAAGCTCCTACACCACAAGTCTGCCAAGTCCTTAATATTTCCTCAAGTAACCACAACATCAACATAACCAATAATCCAGTCAATTCATATGTGATATGATAATGACACATGCAATGCAAATGAGATGGACGTCGTACAATGCAATGGCCAATAACTCAAACATGTACACACATGCTAAGGACAGAAATATTGACGTCTCAATAGTCATGATCCATGGGGGACCTGCGACGTGCATATACCGTCACTGTACCGCCTGACTTTACCGCAAGACTGTGACCCATCACTGTACCGCCAGACTGTGAGATACCGCTATACGTCCGCAAATACCTCAGATCGATAGAAATATCAATATTCTTTCATCTTTCTCTTTCTTTCTTTACAAACATTTCATAACCTTTTTTCCTTATTGCACAATTTTCTCATCACACGGTCTCCCAAATATTTCCATCATGTATGGATGCAAAAATGAGGAATCGATGCAATCAAAGCCAATAATATACTATGGAGATCACAACCACCATAACCAATCAGTTCTTGCATAAATCATCAATCATCATGGAAAATCATCACATATCAAGCCTCAATTACTACACATGAGTCTATCACAACCATACACCAAATCACGTAATCAGATACACCACATGTCAATCATTGCATAAATAATGGCGACAAGCCCACATAATTAGAAATCATACCAACCTAATTGAATATCCATCCTAACGTCATGTTTGAAGACATATCATGCTTTCCTCGTCAATACTATGCAATCATATTCGAATTGCTAATCAAAGTCTAACTAGAGTAAGCCATAACTTACCTCGATGCCGAGCACGAGCCTCGAACCGTCAAACTTGGGCTTTCCCTATCCGAAGTGCTTTCAAACTGTCAAAGTCTAACAAGCATAACTTTTTGTATTAAAATATAAATCTATGGCTACTCAATAAGAAATACAAGAATTCGGGTCCGAAAGATTAACCCAAAACTCATATCCTAAGCTCGAAGGTCCAAAAAGGGTAAAAAGGTCATTTATTGTGAAATTGCACTCAACAAGATCAAATTAGTAGTTTGTTGCGGTCATACAAACCTATCGATACCCATATTGCTCTGCTTTTAAAGACAACCCAAAATGAACCCGAAAATAACATTTACCGACCCCAAGCGTAAAATAGGAAATTTGAAGTACTATGATGTTACCCATAGTGTAGATAGTTCATAGCCTAAATTTCACGAAAATGTATCAACAATTTCAAGATTGAATTAAAACCCCAATTTGGACAACCCTTAACTTGCTAATTGATTTTATGGAATAGAAGAGGAAAAAGGTGATGGAATTATATAAATAATACTAGAAGGAAGTTAGAATCTTACCCCAACAATATTTCTGGAACCTAACATTTGTTTTCCCCCAAAACCGAGCCTTAGAGATGAAAATATGAGGATGTGAAGTCAAATCCTGAAGTTGGGATTTTAAGTTCTATTTCTGAATAGCTCTTTCTTCCCGAACACGAGCTTACTCGGCCCAAGACCACCATGAATGCAACAGGCCAGCCGCGAACAAGATGACTAAGCTTGACCAAGCCCTGTAATGACCCATTTGGTCGTTATTGCACTTGACCCATTTACCTTCGTTGACCCTTTTTCGAGCCTTGTTAGTATGATTTTACTTGTAAGGATGGTTGACCCGGTTCCCAAGGTAGTCGGGCGAGTTTCATGATGACTTTTGTGAAATAGAGCCTTAAACTGAAACATTTGACCAATAGATGACTTTTGGGTAAACAGACCCTTTTTCAGAAATTCATCGATTCAGAGAGGTCCAGATGTCACTTATGACTTGGTGGGATGTTCAGTTCGGGTCCCGAAGCACACGGGAGCATTTTTAGTTATTGGTTGGATAGTTAGTCTTAGGCCATTCGGTGTTGACCAGGTCAAATAGACCTCCGTTGGGAATTCCGAGACCATGAGTGAGTCTGTAGCGTATTTTTGTGTGTGATTGCATGTCTTGTTTATTTCTAGGAGGTCTCGGGTGATTGTCGAATTTTGAGATTGAGATATTGAAAAACCAGAAGTTTTCTAGTTTCTAGTTTCTAGTGTCCGCCGTAGCGGCATAGTTGCTCTGTAGTGGACCCGCCTTGCCGCTTGGCTGCTCGGTCGGCTACTCGTGAAAGAAGTGGGTCGGGCGCAGCTCGGCATATGACTGTGCACCACTACATGGCCGACATCGTGGACCAAATTCTATTTAATGCCTTAGTTAAAACCCTTCATTTCGTATCACTTCATTTGTTGCTCCTAAGCTTCTTTGAGGCGATTTGAAGAAGTTCTTGACTGATTTCTCTTGTGGGTATGTTCCCTAACCTAGAATTCATTCTTTTACTTTTCCTAAGCTTGAATCCATGATAGAAATTCTATAGAACTTAAGAAGGAAGATGGGTTTTGATGTCTATTTCATTAATTGAGTTTTAGTCTTTCTAAATGAGAGTTGTTGGTGGATTTGACTAATCTAAGCATGGAATTTGATGATTTAGTGACTAACAAGCTTGAATCTTCCATTTATGTTGATGAATTAAAAGTTTGAAAGTTAGGGTTTCTACCCAAATTGGGGGTTTTGACTTGAATGATGAAATTGACCTATTCTTGAGTTATTTAGCAAGTGAATGGTAGAATTGAACTTCTAGAATGTTAGGTTACCAATTTCACCTTTGAAATACCGTTTTGCCCTTGTGGGCCCATTTTCCCCTTTTTCTTAGTTGATTTTGATTCGAACGAAGTATAGCAATATGGGTATTGCTGTTTATTATTTCTAACTTAGAATTTGATAATGGATAGACTTTCAAAAGATTGAGGTTTCCACGAAAGGCAAGGCCAGCATTTGATTTTTTTTTCGTCGCTTCTCGACCCGACCTGTGTAGGTTACGGCTAACCTTCTGATTAGACTTGCTTAGCAAAGCATATGTAGAGTTAGTGATTGTTGGAGAAAGCATGTTATGCCTTCAGGTATGAATTTGGGATGGATTACCTAGGTTTGGCATTGTTGTCTGATTTGTGGGCTTGTTACCTTATTGTGACTTAATGGTTTGTTGCCATGTGTGAGATAATTGACTTGTGCTTAGTTGCCGTATTGTGATTTTGATACGGTTGTCTCTCACTTATCTTGACATCATTTTGGATAGATGAAAGGACTTGACTTGATATTGATATTGTGATATGTGTCCATGTACGGCACAATTGAGAATTGGAATGTTGATCAGCATATTATAATATATAGTTGAGGATTGTTATGACGGATGTGTTTAATTAAGGCTGAGGAAGTGCACGGTATGCATTCCATACTTCATATATGATCGTTGCCTTGTGTTTGCACTCATCTCTCTCTTCTGTATTTCACTTAGCATCGGGAATGGAAGAATAATGAAAATGGCTTGAAATTATGAAGTGTACTTTATATGACAGGTAAGGATAGGATATGCCACGACCCCACTAGAGAGCCATGACGAGTACACACACACACAGCCACACACACACACACACACACACACATCCGACATTCCACTATCATTACTAAGTGGGCCACATGGATAACTTGTGGATATCATGCTTAGTACGGTCATCATTCACAATGCCCACAACCAAATGCCAACAAGACTTACCAAAATATTATACAACGCTGGGAGATGGTAAAGTTAGAAAACATCTTATTACATATGTCCGTTCACGAGCTCTGGCAGATTACATAAACCCATACGATGGGGGTAGGACTCGCCATACCCAAGTGAATATATACAAAGAGTAGTACCAATGATTACAGCTCCGGAACAACTGGATCTCTTCCAAGGTGTCACTGACGGAGCTCCTAAGAATCAGACGTGCCTACCTGTTTACATGTACTTCTGATTGCCTCTTAAGGCGGATGCCATGCATGCTTAGCTTTTCATAAAATCTTTCTCATACATATGTATCATAATAGTGCTGTGGAACGCGCAGCCTGATTCATATATATATATATATATATATATATATATATATATATATATATATATATATATATATATAATAGTGCCGAGGAACGAACGACCCGATCCATTTAACCTATATCCTGCGTCAGGGCATCCCGCATCCGAGACGATATCATAATATACCAACTGATCAGGTGGCTATGCGTATATAACTCCTCGCCCTTTTTCCTATACCCATAAAATCATATAGATACATATAAGCATATATAATATAAGTAGCATCCATGAGAGACCAAATAAAAGCTACGACTCTATCGGAGTGACGTAAGGTCGGTAACCTCTGAGTATATTATGGAATAATCATCATCGCTCTATGTCACCTTGAAAGAACAATTATTATAAGGTGAGATCAACAACAATGAATAAAATCGAGAAAATCATGAAATAACTCAACATTCTCATAATAACATTGAAGTCATAAACTTGGAACCTTTAAACATATAATCATCATTATCATTGTAATCATCATAGAAACATTCTCATCTTTAAAATCAGA
>NC_081345.1:4207646-4254545 GCF_029784015.1 Lycium ferocissimum | reverse complement strand
GGAGGCGATCCAGACTCGTAGGAGCTATTAGCTGACTGAGAGCACCCCATTATTCCGGAGGTGCCGTTGACTTATTCTTTTGATGTGTATATATATATATATATATATATATATATATATTGGGCATGACGGGGTCCTGTCCCGTCTATACGTATAGTACTACTCTAGTAGAGGCTCGTAGATATGTATGTGTGGGTAATATGATCTCACGGTTTCTCATTATATGTGTGTATATATATATATATATATATATATATATATATATATATATACACACTATTTTGATAGCCGAAGGGCTTATGTATATAAAGTGAATATGTTTCAAACGAAAATAGTTTTCTATGATTATGAGCATAAGAAATATGAATGAATGCAGGATGAGTAATAGAATGAGTGGTGCTCGGTGGTTAGCCCCGTGTGCCTGTCATGGCCCTAGTTGGGTCGTGACAGTTACCCCTTTGTACTCTTAAATCATTAGCATATTTATACTCAAGAGTCATATTTAAACATATACTTATCGTTTTCGCTTTTTACCTTGAGAAGAAGTTACAACTCCTATCTAATCGTCTTGCCGCCTCACTGGTGAAGCACTCTGAAAGGTTTAATCGGATCATGTTTTGCCCCGATCCGACCAGCAATATAGGGAGTAACAGATAGCAACGTAGGACTCGGACCGGTCAATACATATACATCGTAAGAAAATATTGAAAATTTAACTGCAACAAGGTCGGGTGAAGACTCAAGTCCCTATCGCCTAGCTAGCACATAGGTATGATGTTGAAGATTACTCGACCTGGACGCTCCTTTTTTATATCTACCCCGGTCTACTGATGTCTGAGAGCTTTGCCCTGGAGGGCGTATGAATGACGAAAAATCGGCTGTTAATCCTGTGGGCGGGAACCTACCTTTACCACGCATCCATGGACAGTCACGCCTATGATGGCCGGGCCAATCACAGGCATAGCAAACATCTAACCCTAATCAACACGATCTAGAATGCAGTTTACCACACTGGGTACATCGTACTATAGGTGGTATCGTCTGACTGGAACCAATCCTAATTTGAGAACTGGAAACTCTGGAGCTCTGAACTGGCCCAAAATAAATGGATCTATCAAACCCAGGTCCAAGAAACTGTGGAGGTGCACTAGTTGTTGAAAGAGCTGAGTGCCTAGGGAACAGCTGCCTCAGGCCACTTCTAAACTCAATGTCAATCCTTGAAGATCTAACCCTCTTTCTTTGAACCCTATTACTGTGGCCCGCACCCTGTCACTGATCTTGGGCTGCTACTAACCGGGCCAGCAAAAGGATAGTCTGTCTTATCTCGTGGTCTGTGGTACTGGTTGAGGAACTGGGGGTATTGGAACTGGACCTGAGGCCCCTTCTTGCTCCCCTGAAATGAGTAAAGTAGGAGAGGTCCGAGAAGGAACATCATTGTGGAACTCACCCTCCTCTATATCTGCCGGTGGCTCCCATTCAGTCCGCTTTCCGGCTACTGTTTTGCCCTTCTGGTCTGTTGTAGCTTTCCTCTTCACAGGCATAGCTGAATTCATAGCATACAATCAGGAAAAGGAGGTCCTAATAACATAGCTCTATCGCACGATCTAAGATAAGAAAGAAAGGTTAATCATTCCTAAATGTCCTGCAGCCCCCTGTCTATAAGTGTAGCACGCTTCACACCCATAAACAGGACTCTACTGGACAAGGCTCGTAGACATACCCTAGGACGAACTGCTCTGATACCACTTTTGTCACGACCCAACTAGAGAGCCATGACGGGTACCCAGTACTAGCCTACCGAGCACCTCTGATCTGACATTCCACTATCATTACTAAGTGGGCCACATGGATAACTTATGGATATCATGATTAGTACGGTCATCATTGACAATGCCCACAACCAAATGCCAACAAGACTTACCAAAATTGTTATATCCCGTATTTTGTATGTTGGGATAATCCGAGTTAACCATGATAAGTTAAGGACAAGACTATTTCGGGATGTGAGATGGAGACTTTTGACCTCCGATTTTATTTTAAGGCATGAGTTGCTTGTGATTTTTATTGGCATGGAATATTAAGGAAATTTGGGGCTAAAAGTGCATTATGGGAAACTTATAATTCATGAAATTAAAGGGGCATGTGGCCGGCCACATGTGGTGTGGGCCATGGCCACATGGAAGCTTAATATATGTTAGTAAAAGATAACAAAGTGATCATTTTCATCACCTTCATCCTTAGAAATTTCAAGAAACTTGGAGAGAAACAAGGAGAAGGCCATTCGGCCATACCCAAACCGAGAAAGAGCAAGGAGAAGTTGATAAAAAAAAAAATTATTTCTTCTAGCAATTCAACCAAGTGGAAGGTTCTTATTAAAGTGGAGTAGTTGTTGGAACAAACAAAACACTCATTCTTGCAAGAACAAGCCCTCCGAGTGAAGGAATTGAGTGAATAAGGTAAGGTTTAATCTTCTCTTTTATATGTTATGGATGGTTTGTGTATGTTGTAGTATGTAGAAATGAATGAAATTCATGAAAATATGGATGTTGATGTTGAACCGTGTATGTTGATGTTTGGCCGTGCATGTATGATGTTGTGTAAGAATGGTGAATTAATTGTATTTAGCATGTTTGGGTGTTGTTGTAGTGTGTGAAAATGGATGAAAATCATGGAAATTGTGTGTTAAGGTGGTGGCCGAAAATGGACTGTTTTGTATGTTAGTGAATGAACTAATTTTTATATGGTATTGTGGTTGTTGTCGTCATGGATTCTATGATGATAATGAAAGTTTAATGATTTAAGTTGAAGTTGAAATCGTTGTTGGGCTGTTTTTGAAGCTAATGTAATTCTAATGTAGTTTCTTGCATTTGTAAGAATAATGTTGCTAATGTGTAGATTGTTGGTATAGTTCATGAGTTGGAAGAAAGAAATGTGTTTTTGTTGTTCATGTTGAGTTGGGGTTTCGGTGGAGTGATGGTTTGGTTAGGATGTTTTGAACATTGTGCGGATTGTTTAAAGCGTTCTTGAATCTTGTTTGAATGCTCTCGGATTAGTACTTGAACATGTAAGCGTTGATGTTAGTTTGAATGTATGTAGTTGAATTGAACATAATTAGAATGTTGTCGAAATATGTGGAGGAGAGTTATTAGAATTATAATGCGTTTTGAATTGGTCGTTGATGTTGTTAGGATGATTGTTGGTATTGTTGATGAAGATTTGGCCGAGTTGAATTCTCGGGGTTGTTGAAATTATAGGGAAATGCTTAAATTTTTGTAAATAAAGTGATGGCTTAGAATTGAATTCTTTAGTGCTTATAGATAATGTTTGGTATATAATGACGTTATTGTAGATCTTGGAAAGTCCGAGACTTAAATTCGGATTAGCTTAAGAAGAGAACGAGGTATGTAAAGCTTACCCTTCCTTTCTTTTGGCATGTCCTAGTGTAAGTAAGCTATGACACGATCCTCGGGGTAACTCCACTCTTATGTTCTGAGCATGTTTAAGATTCATATTTTCTTCTTGACGTTGGCACCCTTAGTATGGTCAAGCTATAGTTTTTATGTCTTTTGATATGATTGGATTTAAAATGTGGTATTAACGATTTTGTTCCTAAGGACCCTATGTCTAAAAATGTCCGTAACTTTCACAGATAGAACCGGATTGCTTTGATATGCTCGTAAGTGATTTTATAACGTATAATGACTTTAACTTTCATAGGCGGGCTCGGATTGGTTTGATACTCATCCGTGGGCCCCCGAGACCTTTCTATGTTTGATTCTAACGACTTTCTGAAAAAACTTAATGTGACTATCGTCTTGCCCCTTGAGCGTCGATACTTACTTATCTATCGGGTCTGCAGTGATGATTATGTTCTTGATTTCCACAAGCTACTTCATATGGTTTTGATATGCACCTATGATTTCTAAGTTCTACTTGATATGTTCCCGAGCGGCATTCGGAGGGAACTTGATTTGACTATTGTTTTGACTTTTAAATGAGGGTTTGTCGTGATCATTCTGTTGAGTCGGTAATGATGATTTGTATGCATATGGTTTCTCACTACTCTGCTCGTGCGAGCTGTTGTTACATCGTTCACCGAGTCCGGGCGGGTATGTATTTGTGCACGTTCTTTTGCATTGTTCTCCGAGTCCCTCATTAGAGGGCCGGGTACGGTATATGATGATGTGATGATGGCGCCGGGACGGATCCCCCTTATATATGTACATGATGGAGACGGGATCTCCTCTGCCGAGTCCCGAAAGGGCCGGGTACGTTATTCACCGAGTCCCTCACTAGAGGGTCGGGTACGGTATATATATGATGACTTCACCGAGTCCCTCACTAGAGGGCCAGGTACGGTATATATACATATGGTGACATGATGATTCTATTTACCGAGTCCCTCACTAGAGGGCCGGGTACGGTATATATGTATGGGATAATGACATGATGATGATTTGCTTATGTTCCTAAGTTCCAGAATGATTTGGATATGATATTGATATGTATGATGTGTGTTCAGAGGCAAGCCTCGTGGTGTTCTGGCTACTGTACTGACTTTCTATACTCCTTACTTCAGTACGATTCTGTTTACTGTGTTTCATGCTTTACATACTCAGTGCATATTCCGTACTGACCCCCCTTTCTTCGGGGGCTGCGTTTCATGCCCGCAGGTACAGACGATCGTTTGGGTGACCCGCCAGTTTAGGACATCCACTCTGCTGTCTTGGAGCGCTCCCTTGTTCCGGAGCCCATATTTGGTACAGACTCTTTTGTTGTACATGTATGTGTTTATTCAGGGGTACAACGGGGCCCTGTCCCATCATATGATTCTGTTATTATTCTTAGAGGTCTGTAGACACATGTGTGGGTTGTGATTAGTTACTGTACGGCTATGTCTGTGTGATTTGTGTTTTGGGCAGTCCCGTTCGCTGTGGCAGCCTTGTCGGCGGCGTGCATATACGTTCGGATATATTGTGTATATTACGACAGCCTTGCCGACTACTGTGCAGTATATACATTTGTATGTGACAGACTGAGATGACGTCCGACTTTCGTATATGTTTCAGTTATTCGTATGCTGATTATAGTTAGCAGGTAGGTACGGGTGCCCAGCTCGGGCACTAGTCACGGCCTACGGGGTTGGATCATGACAAAAATATTATACAACGCTGGGAGATGGTAAAGTTAGAGAACATCTAATTACATACGTCTATCTACGAGCCTCTAAGGAGATTATATAAACCCATACGATGGGGCAGGACTCTGCCATACCCAAGTGAATATATACAAAGAGTAGTACCAATGATTACACCTCCGGAACAACTGGAGCTCTTCCAAGGTGTCGGCCGACGGGGAGCGGAAGCTCCTAAGAATCGACGCGCCTGCACCGTTTTAATATACATATACTTCTGATTGCCTCTTAAAGCGGATGCCATGCATGCTTAGCTTTTCATAAAATCTTTCTCATACATATGTATCATAATAGTGTTGCAGAAAGCGCAGCCTGATATATATATATATATATATATATATAATAGTGCAGAGGAACGAATGGCCCGATCCATTTAACCATATATCCCGCGTCCGGGCATCCCGTGTCCGGGACGATATCATAATATACCAACTGATCAGGTGGCTATGCATATATAATGCCTCGCCCTTTTTCCTTTCCCCATAAAATCATATAGATATATGTAAGTATATATTATAAGTAGCATGTATGGGGAGCCCAAATAAAAGGTACGACTCTATCGAAGTGACGCAAGGTCGGTAACCTCCGATTATATTATGGAATAATCATCATCGCTCTATCTCACCTTGAAAGAACAATTATTATAAGGTGATATCAACAACAATGAATAAAATCGAGAAAATCGTGAAATAACTCAACATTCTCACAATAACATTGAAATCATAAACTTGGAACCTTTAAACATAAAATCATCATTATCATTGTAATCATCATAGAAACATTCTCATCTTTAACATCATGAGAAGCTTTAAGAATCGTGAACTTCTAGCTTTTGAAAACAAGGAGGTTATGGAAACATTTATGGAATCATAACATGCCTTTGAAAGAAAGGGACGAGCCTTAACATACCTGTGCGGCCTCCTATTATCTACGCTTATCTGTCCGTACTCGTAAATCTACATTCAAGAGGATTCTCACTATCATTAGACTCATTGTTATATGCTTATACTAGGTTTTCATATTAAACTATTCTATATCCTGCCGAAAATTGGGCGACTCCCCTGTTTATATGCCTAGCCCGAAATCTCAATTCAACAACCACCAACAACAATAGCAATCCCAACATCAATCATAATATTCTCAATACCAAAATACTCCATAAACATTCCATATGGAGTTTATCCCATATTTCCACCAACAAAACTATTATACGGCTATTTAACAATTCTATCTCTGTAAATAAACCAAGATTAACATTAATAATAATAGATTCATACCTTTCTCCCGATAATATTTCTATATCTTCACTTCTCCAACTTGAATTTAAGCCAAACTCTACAGCAAAATGATGCTATAGGCACAACTATGCACCACCCGAGCCTTGATTAACTAAAATCACTCAAATCTCTCAACTTTTTATGACCAAAATAACCCTATATGTGGCTGAGCTCTTAAATCTTATTTTTGGTGAAAAAATGGGGTTTTTCCCCTTTTATAGGTGGGTAAAGTCGGGTCGGGTCACTGTAGCAGTTACTGTAATATTACTGTAGCATGTCGGTAACTGTAGCACGCGTTTCTGCTTTGTCAGCCTAACTTATAACGTCCATAATTCTCTACCCCGATGTCGTATCGACGAGTGATTTGTTGTGTTTGAAACTAGACTCAACGAACTTTATTTTAGGCTTTTTGAAATACCTTAAAACTCCTAATATACTAGGAGATATACCCCTCCAAAGTTAACTAAAAATCTGCCTAAAATCCTGCCAACTTATTCTGAATTTTCGTCAAACTTATTTTCTTCGATTTGCTTGATCTCGGAATCTTCCGAAACTTTCCATACAAGATATTTATCGTTAATCATACTTAATAGTGGTCATGTCCTTTGGTTCCAAGGTTGTCCTTCCCGGTTACGATTTACAAGATCATAATTCATCCTTTACTTAAACAATATACTTAATAATGCTTTGTTCCTCACAATCCAAAGTTTTTTTACCAAGCCGTAGGTCGACATACTTACATTCAAATTTAACCAATGCTTCTCCGAGGTACGGGGTGTAACAGGATCCTTGATATGATTTACTATTGATGTTGACATCATGCATGGCATACATTCTAATATTTCGTATATAAAGTGTTTAATTGAGCATAACTGGTTGAAATAGTGATGACTCTTGGTTTGTACAGGCTTTTTGAAAAGCGAAAGAATGGTTGTTGACATGATGAGTATGAATCGGATCTTATGATACAGTTTAAGGCTGAGATAGATAAGTTATGGTACGAAACGATTGATTATGTCGAAGATGCACTTTACTTATTCTTTGAGTTATTATTGTCATTCATGCATTCATACTCATGCATTTGGACCGGGTTGCACGTTCCGCAATGTATATATAATATATGGGATCGGGTTGCACATTCTAACATATATATATTATTATACGGATCGGGTTGCATGTTCCGTAACGTGTGTGTATATATATTATATAGGATTAGGCTGCATATTTTGTAGTGGTATATAGACTTCGCGGGTCCCGGTCATGACTATCGAGATGTGGAGGTATTTCATCTGTAGCATGTATGTACGACATAAGACAGTTGGCCAGTGCATTGCATCGCATCGCTCGTGCATTCATATTACATCCATCCACATCTTTGATCCTGGTTGTGGTGCTTATTTTGTTGCATGGTGCATTTCAGCATTGATTCCTTGGTTGATTATGGATTTGAGTTTCTGTGTGCCTGATTAATACATACTTGGGGATTGATGGATTCGAGGAGTAGAGGTTCTATCAAGGCTATGACTGTAGATTACTGAGATCTAGTGTGGGTCATATTACAGCAAGACTTACGTGGATGTGCTCAATGATTACTTCATGCTCATACTTCATAGATTCCGACGTGATACTTCTATACTTGAATTGTTGTCTTGAACGGTGTTGTGTTTGTACTTGATTATGAGCATGCCTGTTCTTCAACGTCTTTCTTTGTATATGTTAGCTAACTGTTGTCGGCCTATGATACCTACAAGTGCATAGTGTTTGTACTGATACTACTCTTGCTACACCCTTTTTGGGGTGTAGATTTGTTCCAGGTATATGAGCGAGGTTCGAGTAGCCTTCGAGGATCTCACGAAGTTCATCTAGACTCTTCTGTTTAATTCTCATTCTAAACAGAAGTTGTCTTCAGGTTGTTGTTGTAAATTTTATTCAAGTTGTATACTTAGAAGCTCTTGTACTATTCAGACCAGATTCCTTAGGTAGTTGTTGTATTCCGCATTATTATATATCTATGTTCTAATACTTCTATTTCTCTTAATATTATGTATGTCATTAGATGAATCGGTAAGGGACGGGTTCGCCTTCCAGGTGGTAAAAGGGTAGATGCCCGCACAATCTGTGATTTGGGTCTTGACAAGTTGGTATTAGAGCCCTAGGTTACCCGATCTATAAATATAAGAGCATGTCTAGTAGAATCTTGTGGATCGGTACAATGAGTTCCGTACTTATCTGCGAGAGGCTATGGGACATTTAGGAAACTTCCAATTCTTTCATTCCTTCGTGCAACTTCATTCGAATTGGTATCTAGTCAATTCCAATTGGTATCTGAATATCTTTGTCTTATTCTCTCATAAGTGGTGGAAACTGGTTCTTAAATTCTTATGCTAACAGTTTTGTTATGATGTGTTGTGGTATGGTACGAGATGTGTCATCCTGATTCGGACGCGTGACCAAGTTTAGTTCTAGCTATGGCTTGAGGATTCAGTTATGTGGGGTCGTGGTTAGACTCGATTATTGTGGGGGTTTCTGGAGAAATGGGAAAGATGGTACAGAGGGTCATGATCTCCGTGTTTTCAGCGTTGCGTTGCTTGGAAGTGGAAAAAGTGCATTTCTGGCTTAACCAAAGTGATTTGTTTGATGATATGATTGATTTTGGGAAAAGTTTCATCTTCGTCAAGGCATTATTATTTATGTTATGACTTAGACTATTTGATGATTGTTCTCATTATTTATGTTGACTCGTAAATTGGATAAGCAATGAAATAAGGGGATGGTACGCCCACCAAGGGGATTAGTATGAGTGCCATCACGACTGTGATATTTGGGTCATGACAGTATGAGCATTGTTCTTTTTAAAAGAAGGAAAAGACATGACACAATTTTATCTAGAGCACATATAAATTTATTAAGGCAATTGTTTTCTATTGAGGCATTACCTCAAATTATTAACATTTTAATGTTCTCTTTATCATAATTAATTATATTGGTAATTTACTACGTAACTTTTTAAATTTGAAACAATGGAAAAATGAAAAGGACATTGATTTTTTTTTTTTTTAATAAAATGGGTAACTAGGAAGGAGAACAAGTTGTAGAAGAGGCTATTACTGCATAAATCAAACAATTTTTTTTTTAATTGCATAGTTTTATGTGTTAGAGGACATGGGAAAAACAGATATTTTTATTTTATATTAAAAGGAAAGTGGTGAACAAGGATACTAAATTTAATGACAAACTTAATAAAGGCCATACTAGCAATGTCATAATGCTAAGCAATCGATAATGTAACAAAAAGAATATACCGAACAAAAACAAATGTAAAAATGAAAATAACATAGATCTGATATGAGGTATCTAAATTTTGAAATAAATAAAGTAAATAAAACACTTAAAGATTTTAATCATAAATTTAAATAAGGAAAGAATTTGAGCAACAAATAGAAGTTTAAACATACAATAATTTATTTCTGGTGTAATTTTTATACATCTATCTATATTATATTAAGAGATAAGAACATTGCTATAATATTTATTTAAAAAAATAAGTTCAAATAGTTCCCACCGAAAATCATAATAAGACAGATAATATAATATCACAAATTGAAGAATGTAGTCTCTGAAATTATCTGAATGTTGAAAGGTGTAACGACCCATTCGGTTGTTATGTGCATTTTGACCATTTTACCCCGACGACCCTGTTCCCGAGTTATCGGGCGGGTTTTAGTAATATTTGAGAGAATTAGAGCCCTTAAGTGAAAGTCTTTGATAATAGTTGACTTTCGAGTAAACGGACCTTTTTCGGAATTTCGTCGATTCCGTGAGGTCCGGAGGGCCATTTTGATTTAGTGGGGGTAATTGGTTCAGTTCCCAAGGCACTCAGAAGCATTTTGGGTTCTTAGTTGGAAACTTGAATTGGGGGTTGACCGAGTCAAAATGAGCTCCGTTGGGAATTTCGAGGCCACGGTTGAGTCCGTAATGTGTTTTTACTTGTGTCTGCATGTTTGGTTTGTATCTGGGGGGTCTCGGAACCATTTTGGGGTTTTAGGTGAACTTGATGAAACTCGAAATTTTTGATTTTAGGATGTCCCGCCCCGGTGGGAGTGGGTTCGCTTCTGCGGGACCGCCCACGCCGAACTTGGCCCGCAGACGCAAGAGGTGACATGTTTAAGTGGTTTCACAGAGGCGGAGCCCTCTTTGCCTAAGCGAGTCTGCATCAGCGGACAAGATATTTGCCGATGCAGAAATTGCTAAACAAAAACTTTCTTTTTTGTCAACTTCGAATCATGTCATTCCATTCATTAAATTCTTAACCTAGAGGGTATTGTGGGGGATTCTGAAGAGCTTTTGGGAGAAATCACCTTGGGGTAAGTTTCTGTCACGACCCAAATCGAAGAGTCGTGACGAGTGTCTGACCTCTAGTGGCCCAACACCCCTGTACTCATATCTGAACCATACTGAACATCAAGGTCCCATAAGTAACTTAAACTGATCTCATACTACCTCATGAAGGGGTGACATCATGAACTCGGTACATTTACATACATACAAGCTGAAAGAGCAGTGCAAGTCAACTAGGCCGCTACATATACTGTACACAAAATAATAGGAGCCGACAAGGATACATCATTTGACATACACATACACCTGTCTACAGATCTCTTGTGGAATAGAAAACTGTAGAAAGGACGGGACAGGGCCCCGTCATACCCATATGCATATACATCTCCAAAAGAATGGCATACCAAAATAGACTGCAGCTCCGGATCAAATGGAGCGCACCAACTACTGCTGAGTAAAGGTCCTACTGAGCGGGACCGCCTGTCTGTCTACCTGTACCTGCGGGCATGAACGCAGTCCCCCAAGTAATAGGGGAGTCAGTACGGACAATGTACTGAGTATGTAAGGCATAAGAGTAACATAAGTATAAGCATAAGAATCATGAACGGAATCTGGAACTCAAAGCTAAACTGACTGTCTGCATAGATTTGTATGAACAAGTATCTGTATAACTGACAATGCCTCTGTGGGCGCATAATCTGCATGCTCTCAATGATAATCATGCTCATGTATATAAATATAGGTCATAGTGCTGAGGAACGTTCAGCCCGATCCATATCTCATATAATAGTGCCGAGGAACGTACGACCCGATCCATATATAATATAATAATGCCGAGGAACGTACAACCCGATCCATATATCATCATCAAGGTGCACCAGCTGATCAGGTGGTAATGCGTATATAATGCCTATCCATTTTCTCATACCCCATGTACATATAATATACACGTATATAACGCCTTCTGGTCATGGGTCAATATGCATATGTATATGAATGCAATGCATAACTGAAATGTATACATAGAACTCTCGGAGTGACATAAGGTCATATTACCTCCAATGGACAACTTTTGAGCTAATATCATCAACATAAGTTATCTCAATACCCATGAACAGGGGTATAGGGACATCAAAAACTGAAATACTCCTAATGCTTCTAAGAGTAGAGTAATATGGAAGCTCATTTAATCGCTTGTTAGCTCATAACATAGGATCATGCCAAAATGAAGAAGGAATAGCCTTAACATACCTTAACGTCTCCTTAATCGTTTAACGTTCTCCTTCCACGTTCACAAGATCTACATTTAAAAGGATCATACTAAGGTTAAGACTTAAAGACACTCTTAAGTTCAAACTAGAATAATTCATGAGCTAGCAAAAATTAAGCAGCATTTCCCCTTTTTTATCGACTTCCATTATATCATAAATTAGCTCTCAATCAACAATGACATTATCATCAATTTCGTAATTAAGAGACTTCATTACATGCCCAAAACTCCTTTTCATAACCAACACATAACAACAATTTCAATACAACTCTATATACACTCGTATACCACACTTCTTCATCATCATTACTACCATTCATTAGAAAGATTATACCTAAAGTACTCCAACAATTACAACTCAAGTCAATTTATTACCCATAACTTCATCAACCCACTTTTGAACTTCC
Source organism: Lycium ferocissimum (assembly GCF_029784015.1). Classification (NCBI taxonomy): domain Eukaryota; kingdom Viridiplantae; phylum Streptophyta; class Magnoliopsida; order Solanales; family Solanaceae; genus Lycium; species Lycium ferocissimum. Next base: position 4,242,059 of record NC_081345.1, on the reverse strand, counting down.
TCTTTTGCTTTCTTTCCCTCAATCAAGTTATTCAACAACTAGACATTCTTAATAACATGGAAACAAGTATAAAAACTCACCTTAATCACACAAGAGCAAGCTTTGAATCAAATCATTCACTTGAGTGAAACCCCAACTTCAACACCAAAGAAAATCTTGAGTTCTACAAACCCTAGTGAGCCTTCCAATCACTTAGATCCCTTGATTCTTGCTATTTGATCTATGATCTCTCTTGGGTTTGTGTGGATATGCTTGGAGGAAGTTTCTAGATCTTTCAAGACTTAGGGAAATGTTGGAAATGAAATAGATGAACAAGGGTCGTCCATATATAAAAAAAAATAAAAACTGGCCCGACCCGATTATATGGCCATTTATATGGTCCATATAACTTATACGATCTATATAAATGGACAGTATAATCCCACCATGAAATTACCCTTCTCTGGAGGGTTATACGGACAATTATACGGGCTGTATAAATTTATATGTTCCGTATAAGTGGCCGTACAACTCAAATTTTTTTGAAACTCACTCCCGTCGATTCGTTCAACCTCCAATCCTTATGGAACCTTATTGGCACTTACATAACACTTTATTAACCATCTAAGGAGCCCTATACCTCCTCCTCAAGACATTACTAAATAATTATTAACTCAATAGTTATGAAACCTTCTCAACATAACTTGCATTTCACTTTCTTTGACGAACTTAGTTCCACCGATTCGTATAACTTCAAAATCTCATGGTACGCACTTAAGGTTGTCAAATACTCTCCTTTATCTCGTAACGACTTCATGTTCATCTTAAGCTCGCGTTGGTCTACTCACAATGCAACAAATCCAAAATCTCCGAGATGTAACAGTTTCTTTGATCTATCTTGTGTTTTTATTTTGGTTCAAGTCTAGATTCAATGATTAGTTTCATCAATGAACAATTGGGGAAAGTGGGTCTATGAACCCTAGGTTCTTGATTATACCTCTTTTACTCTATTTGGATTTCATTAATTTATTTACTGATTTCTACCATTTAATCTTTGGGAAATTAGCTTTTAGGCTTGAATCATCCTTTATTTCAAGAATCAAGTTATGGAAATTAGGGTTCCTACCTAAATTAGTGGTTTTCTTCTATTGATGAAATTAGGGCTAATTGTGAACTAATTGGCATTGATTATGAGTCATTAGACCTATTAAACTTCGAATTCACCTTTTCCAACCTATAATTTCCGGTTCTACCCTTGTTAGGCCGTAGTCACCTTAAGGGTTATTTTGGGGTTTTCTAAAGTATATCAATATTTATATCGTTGGATTCGTAGTATAATGTATAGCGTCAAATTGTTAGACTTTGAGCGTTCAGAAGTACTCCGGAAGGAGAAGGCCCAAGTTTGACGGTTCGAGGCTCTTGGTCAGCATCGAGATATGTTATGGCTTACTCTAGTTAGACTTTGATTAGCTCTAAAAATTAAGTCGTGTTAGAAGATGTGAACCCCTCCTATTCTTTTATTGACAAAATCGCCCTTTCTATTGTCCAAAAAATAAAGTGCCACACCCCTCTGTCCCCTTGATGCTACTTTTAATCCCTGGGTTATTATCCAATGGGGTTTTCACCCTTTTAACCAATGTATTAGGATATATTAACCAATGGATGAAGAACCAAATCCATCACTTCAAATGTCATTTTTTAAAAGGTGACAAGACCTTGACTTGATCGAATTATTTCTCCGTATTTAAGATTAATTGCTTTGACTTTTCTGTGCAATGACGGACCACACTAAAATATAGTTACCTAATACATGTATAAATAATAAGGTATGTATACAAATAAAAACCTAAGTATTAATGTATGAGAAATCAAAATGCACTTGTTGTAAAATGAAGCAACGATTATTAATTGCACAAAAATTGTAGTATTATATAGTACATGTGCAAAAATAACGATTCTTGAAAATCACAATAAATTGATAAAATTCCTAAAATAAGGATAATTATCAATAAATTGTCAAAAAATGTAAAAATGCTATTTCGTGTTCTTTAACGAATCATGGCCCCCGAAACGTTAACTTTAAGCACGACGAGCCAAAATTAGGTGTCAACAAACATTATGCTCAATTCCAAATTCTTTCAAACTGACATTCCCTGCATGAAAATCAAAGCCCGACGAGGGAAAAATCTAGCATAACAAAGCCCGGCAAGGGCATAAATCCATCATCCAAAAGTCAAAAACAACAAAACCAAAACAAACATCCAAATTTTCGACATCCCAAAAACAAAGCTAATAAATAGTCTGAACATCAAAAGGACTAAAAATAGATCAGCAGAAGGGCTCATCCCTGCTGTGCTACTCTTTGGGCCTCATCAACTCCATCAGTGTTGCTACCATCGCCATGAGAGTCAGCATCACCCTTAAAAAGGAAGGAGTACTTCTCCCCATCATCATCATCTTCGACTGGTAATTTCCCCTTTAGATTTTCCCACTTGAAGATTGATTTAATGCCCCTCCACATCTTCACCAGAAGCTTGCTCCTCAACTTGTTTTTCTTCATCTTTGTGACAAGTCCTGACAAAGTTCGCCATGGGCCTTGGCCATGGTGCCATTTGAACCTCAGACAGAGGAGGTGGCTCGAATTACTAAAGGATTATGACGTGGATATCCTCTATCACCCAAGGAAGGACAATGTTGTAACCGATGCTCTTAGTTGGTGTTCGATTGGAAGTTTAGAACACGTCGAGGCAGACAAGAGAACTATGTATGGTGAAGGAAGTCCACTGCTTAGCTAATCTTGGAGTTCAACTTTTGGACTCTGAAAATGGTGAGTTGTTGTTCAAAATAGGGCTGAATGCTCCTTAGTAGCCGATATGAAGGACAAACAGTTTAGTGATCCCTAGTTGTTGGAGCTGAAAGAGGGGATTCACAAGCATAAGACGATGACTTTTGAACAAGGGGGAGATGATGGTACTTTGAGGTACCAAGGCAGATTATGTGTTCCATATGTAGATGGTCTCAGAGAGAAAATCATGTCAGAACCCGCAATTCTAGGTACTCTATTCATCCAGGTTCCATGAAGATGTGTCATGACCTCAAGGAGATTTATTGGTGGAACGACATGAAAAAAAATGTAGCAGATTTTGTGGCCAAGTGTTCAAATTGTCAGCAAGTGAAAACCAAGCACCAGAGGCCTGGTGGGTTAACGCAGAGCATCGATATTCCCGTGTGGAAATGGAAGATGATAAACATGGATTTCATAACAGGCTTACCTCGCTCATTTCTTCGATTTGGGTAACTGTAGACCGACTCACCAAGTCACAGCACATTTTTCCAGTGAAAACCACCGACGCAGCAGAAGATTACGCCAAGTTATATATTCAGGAAATCATCAGATTGCATGGGACCCCAGTGTCCATCATTTCAGATCGTGGTGCCCAGTTCACAACAATTTTTTGGAAATCCTTCCAGAAAGGACTAGGCACAAGGGTAAATCCCACAATAGCTTTTCATCCTCAGACATATGGCCAGGCAGAATGCACTATTTAGATACTTGAGGACATGTTGAGAGCATGTGTCCTAGATTTTATGGGTAATTGGGATGATCACTTGCCTGATGCCTCTCATTGAGTTTTTCTATAACAACAATTATCATGCTAGTATCAAGATGGCACAGTACAAAACTATGTATGGGCGGAGCTGTAGGCCGCCAATTGGTTGGGTTGAAGTTTGCAAAGCAGAATTGCTAGGACAAGACTTGGTCCACTAGGCAATGGAGGGAGTCAAATTGATCTAGGAGCGTTGAAAACGGCTCAAAGTCGCCAAGTCCTATTCAGATATGTAGTGTAGAGACTTAGAATTTCATATTGATGATTTGATGTTTCTAAAAGTTTCGCCCATGAAAGCTGTTGTGAGATTTGGGAAGAAAGGGAAGCTTAGTCCCCAATAGAATGGGCTATACAAGATCCTACGAAGGATCGAGCAAGAAGCTTATGAGTTAGAGTTGCCACATGAATTGGCGGTTGTACGCCCAGTGTTTCATGTGTCTGTCACGACTAAAACTGGAGGGCCATGTCGGGCACCCCGGCCCTACCTACCAAGCACCGCTAACATACTTTCCTACTATGATCATAAACAAGATAGAAATCTGCTAAGTCATATAAGAGATATGCTGAAAAGGAATGAGCCCAAAAAAGGTATACTATACAACTATGCTGGACAAAACTATACAGTAAAATATAGACCAATGGGGCCACACCAAGTCTAACCATATCATGACTGTCTACAAGCCTCTACTAGAGCATCTGACATAAAAAAGTTGGGACAGGGCCCGACATACCCGAATATACACAAAAGAATAACATATCAAAGCACAACAAAGAACTCCGGAACAAGAGGAGTGCTCTAATGTCAGCTGAATGGCAACCTACGGGGGAGGATCACCAATCTGTCTATCTGCACCTGCAGGCATGAAACACAAAGCCCCCAGAAAGGGACGTCAGCATGGACAAAATACTGAGTATGTAAGGCATGAAAGTAATACAAAAGAGACATAATAGAACATAGGATGAAATAAATGCAACCTGTATATCTGAACTGCCTCTGTGGGCCAATGATGTACACAAATACTGTGCATGCATGCATGAGGTCATACATATATATATATGCATATATAACGCCTGCCAAGCCTCTATGGGCATCCTATCGTATCGTATCAGCCTCTGTGGGCATCATCACCATCGTTATCATCATATGACCAATTGATCAGGTGGTAGTGCGTATATAACTCCGTCACCTTTCCATACCCCATAAATACATATAATGCATAATATATGTGTATATAACGCCTGAGGGGTCACAAATCTGTACATGCTTATATATATGAAATGCAATGCATAAACATAATAAGAGTACATTCTGAATCTGTCGGAGTGACGTAAGGTCATTATACCTCCGAACGTCATTATGGAATAACATTTTCATCACAAGTAACTCTAGGGATCATACTGAATCTAAAGAAAGACTTTCTAAAGACAATATTATAGAACATGAATCAAATGGATCATCCCTAACTGCTAAGAATAGAATCATTATGGATTAACATTACGTGTACGTCTTGTTCACAAGGATCATGCCAAAAAGAAGGAAAGGGACAGCCTTAACATACCTCGTCGTCTACTTAACCACTCAACATCTATCTTCCCGACCTCGCAAATCTACATTCAAGATGGTTCACACTAAGGTTATGTCGTTGAAGCACTCATAAGGTCAAGTTAAACTAGTAGGTGAGCTAAAAGAAATTGGATAGCATTTCCCCTATATCATATACTTCCTCCCAACTCCAAAACAACTCCAAAATATCAATAAAAACATCAACAATACCATATCCAAGAGATTATATTCAAACTAGACTCAAATCAATCCAAAATCTCCTTTCAAATTTAGTTCATAGCCAATAACTTCAACACAACACCTTATGACCTTTCTACCATAAATCTTTTCACTTTTAAGACTTGTTAAACCTTCAAAACAACTCAACATAAGAGATAGAATAAAAAGCGTACCTTATAGCTTAAAGAATTTCAACCCACACAAATTTCTTCAAGACTAAATTTACCACAACATCAAGTACAAGTAAGAACAATCACCTTCTATGCACTAGTTGAGGTTTTTAGAGCTTGATCTTCTCTTGAAATGATTATGGATGATTGAGAGAGCTTAGAGGGCCACTAGGGTTTTGTTTTTATGAAGAAAAAAAGAGCCCCAAGTCGTGGAAATCAATTTATAAGCCAAGGACAATTTTCAAGCGACTCAAAGTATGGCCTCCATGTACGGGTCGTACATTATTGTACGTCCTGTACTTTTATCCCATACATGGGATGTCAATTTTTCAATTTTCTGCCAACTTCTGGAAAATTCTGGAAAATGAGGTACGAAACGTACAATTTTGCATGGGCCGTACATTATCCCATACTTCTCAGATTTACGATCTGTTAGTTGCATTGGAAAGAAGACTCACTGAAGTTGAATTTACATAGGTTATGCGTTCCATAACTCCCCATATGCTAGGATATATATTTCCCTCAAGTTGGACCAAAAGAATGTCCAGAATTCTGCCAAGTTTTTTCAAATTTTCGACAAACTTAATTCCTTCGATTCGCTTGATCCCGGAACCTTTAAACACTTGCTTAGCACTTGTTAAAAGTATTACTTAACTTTATAAGGATTCCATGACCTCTCCGGGCTTACGTTAGTTTACTTACAATGCAAACGACACAAAAATTTTCGAGGTGTAACATCCTTCCCCCCTTAGGAACATTCATCCTCGAATGTTAGGCTCTCAGGAAATCTACAGAAATTTTCACAGAGTGTCCCCTGTAACGATACTACTACCGACCTTCCACATAGCAACCCAAACTATACAATGTCGCACAGGGCCACAACAAATAATAACAACAATGGCCTCACACGACTAGAAATCATAAGTAATGAAACACTACGCACCTGAAGATAATGGTGTCTCAGTTTGGACCTCCTCTAGGTATAGAAACAAGTGCGGATATCGAGATTTCATATCTTCCTCAGCTTCGCAAGTCATCTCCTCGACATTCTTATTCCTCCAAAGGACTTTAACTGAAGCTATATCCTTAGTCCTCAATCTCCAAACCTGTCGATCTAGTATAGCAATGGGAACCTTTGTATACGATAATTGCTCAAAAACCTAAACATTATCAACGGGTACGACTCTAGAAGGATCTTTGATATACTTATGAAGCATCAACACATGGAAGACTAGATGGACTGATTCTATGTCTGAAGCTAGATCTAACTCATACGCCACTTGGCCCACTTTACGTACAATCCTGTAAGGCCCAATGCACATAGCGCTAAGCTTACCCTTCTTATCGAACCTCATAATGTCTTTCATAGGTGATACCTTCAAGAATACTCCACCATCAACCTCGAAATTCTAACTGCTTGTGATTATCTCGTATAAGATTGACGACTCTAAGCTGCCAATAATCAATCCTGAATAAGCTTGACCTTCTCCATTGCTTGTTGAATCAAATCTAGCCTTACTAACTTAGTTTCCCCCACTTCGAACCATCCGATAAGTGATCTACACTTTCGCCCATACAAAGCCTCATACGGGGCCATCCGGATACTAGAATGATAACTATTATTATACGCGAACTCAATGAGAGGCAAATGATCATCCCATCTACCTCTGAGAGTCTATCACACATGCTCGTAACATATCCTCAAGAAGATAAATGGTATGCTCAGCCTGTCCATCTGTCTGGGGATGAAATGTTGTTATAAAACTCACTTGAGTCCCCAATCCCTTCTAGAAAGACCTCCAGAAATTAGCTGTAAACTGGGCACCCCTGTCGGAGATGATGGATACCAGAACACCATGAAGTTGTACTATCTCCTTAATATAAAGGTTCGCATAATCTTCTATTGTATAAGTAGTCCTCACGGGCAGAAAATGGGTTGATTTGGTAAGTCTATCAACAATCACCCAGATGGAATCGAACTTACATTGAGAACAGGGCAAGCCTGTAATGAAATCCATATTAATTACTTCCCATTTCTAAGTCAAAATCTCGATAGCCTGCAATAATCCACCGGGCTTCTGATGCTCAATCTTCACCTGCTGACAGTTAGGACACTGGGCTACAAACTCTGCTATGTCTTTCTTCATTCCATCCCACCAATAAACCTCTTTGACATCATGGTACATCTTCGTTGTTCCTGAATGAATAAAGTAGTGGGAGTAGTGAGCCTCTCCCATAATCTGTCAACGTGATCCTGCTACGTTAGGAACACATATCCTACCTTGGTATTTGAGGAATCCATCTCAGGTAATCTCGAATGGCGACTTTTCCTTCTGAGGGGTTGTATCTCTATAATGGACTAATAAAGGATTCTCGTACTGGTGCTCCTTAACCTCAGCTACTAAGGATGATATCGTTAAATCCTGAATCGTAACTCCTGCATCGCCTGAGTCTAATAATCGAACTCCTAGGCTAGCTAACTGATAAATCTCATGAGCTAACTTATCATTTCTCTGGCCGCAAATAAGATAGGCTACTCATAGATCTACGGCTAAGGGCATCGGCCGCTACATTTGCCTTCCCTGAATGATACAGAATGTCAACATCATAATCTTTCAATAGCTCTAACCATCGCCTTTGATGCAAATTCCACTCCTTCTGCTTGAAGATCTACTGAAGGCTTTTATGATCTGTATATATATCAACATGAACACCATATAAGTAATACCTCCACATTTTCAGCGCATGAATCACTGCAGCTAACTCTAAATCATGGGTCGATTAATTTTTCTCGTGCTTCCTCAACTGCCTCGAAGCATAAGAGATAACCTTACCATGCTGCATCAACACATAACCCAGTCCAATGCCTGAAGTGTCATAATAAATAACATAGCCCTCAGATCCTTTTGGAAGTGCCAGAACTGGTTCCGAAATCAATCTATCCTTCAATCTTTGGAAACTTCGCGCACAAGTGTATGTCCACTGGAACTTAGTTGCCTTCTGAGTCAACTTCTTTAGTGGCACTGAAAGAGAAGAGAAACCCTCTACAAACCTGTTGTAATAAACCAGCCAACCCCAAAAAACTATGAACCTCTGTCGGTGTCGTGGATCTAGGATAATTCTTCACGGCTTCTATCTTCTGCGTATCAACCTGGATGCCCTCTTTTGATATAATGTGCCCCAGGAAAGCCACAGAGTTCAACTAGAACTCATATTTAGAGAACTTTGCATACAGTTTCTGTTACACCTTATAGTTTTGTACGTTGAGATTCGTTGGATGTTAGTTGTCCTAGTCGTGGACATCGGAGTTATCTTTAAGGTTATATGAGATTATACATGCCTATCTTATGGTTATGAGGGTTTAAATTCATGCTTAGTAAGTTATGAAAGGATTAGGGTACATGTGAATCAAAGAAATTAAGTTTGTCGAAACTTTGGGAAAACTTGACAGAATTTTGGATAGGATTTCAGTCCAACATGAGAGAGGCATATCTCCTAGAATATGAGGAATTACAAAATGCATAACCTATGTTGATTCAAGTTCAGCGAGTTTTCTTTCCAATGCAACTGACAGAACGCAAATCTAAGAAGCAGGGACATTTTCATGGACGGTGAAAATGGAAATTTTTCTACCATGAAACGGTGACAATGTGGAGGAGCCACTGGACCAATTTCACAGCTAGTGAAATTTTTCACTATCCGTGAAAGTGTATTGTGAAATTGAGGCAGTGGAAAATTTTCCCTTTTTATAAATTAAAGTGGCCAGAACTTGGGATCATTATTTTACCAAAGATCAGGACCCTAGCCCTCTCCAAGCTCCCTAAATCATTTCTAATCATATCTAATCATCCTAAACCTTTTCAAGGGAAGATCAGACCTTAAAAACATAAGCTAGTTTATGGAAGGTGGATGTTCTTGCTTTCACTTGGAGTTGTGGCTAAAGATCTTCAAGAAAAAGGTATGTTCTTCATCTTATTACTTATGTTGGGTTGATTTGGAGGTTAGTAAGTCTTATAAGTGAAGAGAATCATGGTAGGGAAGTTATAAGGTATTAAGTTGAAGTATTGGTAATGGATTGAATTTGAAAAAGGAATTTTAGATTGATTTGAGTGTAATTTGAATGTAATCTCTTGGCTATGGTATTGTTGATGTTGTTATTTTTGTTTGGAAGTTGTTTTGAATTTGGGGAAAGTAGATGATACAAGGGAAATACTGCCCAAATTTCTTTAGCTCACTTAATAGTTTAGCTTGATCTTATAAGCGCTTTGACGACTTAACCTTAGTGTGAATCATCTTAAATGTACACTTGCAAGCTTAGGAGAATAGACGCTGAGTGTTTAAGTAAGACGACAAGGTATGTAAGGCTGTCCCTTTCTTTCTTTCTTTTGACATGATCATATAGATACGAACATATACAAATGTCCTTCATAATGACTCCATTCCTAGAAATACTAGAAGCTTATGGTTCTTGATGTTCCTATGATATTGTTGACATTTGTCTCATGAGTATTGATCTTTATCATATGGTTATTGATCTTATTCCTTGATGCTGATCTCATCTTATGGTTATTGTTCCTTCAAGGTGGGATATGTTCATGATGATAGATCCATAATGGTAATCGAAGATTTACCGACCTTATGTCACTCCGATAGAGTCATGACGTTTCTTTGATTTCTCATGCATGCTTTATATATAAGTAGCTATTTTCTCACATCGAGCCACACTATAGTCGGTCGGGTACGACACCTATTATGCACACCACTACGGTTGGGTACGGATAACACCGAGCCTTACTATGGCCAGGTATGGATAACACCGAGCCTATATGGACGGGTATGGTTTTATGATATATGTATACGTATGAAAATCTTTTTTTAAAAAGGGAAGCATGCATGACATCCTCCTTAAGAGGTATTCTGATGTACAGGTTATCTCTCTTATCTCTTGTTACTTTCATATCTATGTTATGCTGCTTTTCATGCCTTACATACTCAGTACTCTATATGTACTGACATCCTTTTGTTTGTGGACGCTGCGTTCATGCCCATAGGCAGACAAGGAGATGGGTCAGACACTTAGGCTGCTTCCTCAGCGTTTGTACAGAAGCACTCCACTTGTTCTGGGGCTGCGGTTCAGTTGGTATGATTCTTTTGTGTATCTATGGGCATGGCGGGGTCCTGTCCTATCCTTGTTATGTTATGCACTCTATGTAGAGAGTCGTAGATAGATTCATACAGTTAGATGTTCCATGACCTTTTCGGTCCATATTTTGTTGCATCATTTTGACAGCTTTGTCAACTTGTGTATACGGGCACAGTTTGATGATGTATAATGTAGATGCATATATCTCTTGGGCTTGTGTCCCTAACAGCTTATGATGTTTATTAGTTAGCATGATGGCCCACTCAGGTATGAGTATGTGATGCATGTATGTCATGTGGTGCTTGATAGGTTAGCTCCGGGTGCCAGTCATGGCCCTCGGGTTGGGTAGTGACCAAAGTGGTATCAAAGTAGTTCATCCTAAGATTTTCTACGAGCCGTGCCCAGTAGAGTCTTGTTTATGGGTGTGCGGCTCGTCACACTTATAAACAGAAGGCTGCAGGACATTTAGGAATATTGACCTTCCTTTCTCATCTTAGATCGTGTGATAGAGTGATGTTATGAGGATTTTCTTTTTCCTAACCGTGTGTTATGATTTTAGTAATGTCTATGATAAGGAAAGCTTCAAAGATAGAAGGGCAAGTCAGTGGCCGGTAGGAGAACTGGACAAGTAGCACCGGTAGAGATGGAGGTGGGTGAGTCCCAGAATGAGGTCCTATCTCGGTCCTCTCATACTCCGCCTACTCCAGAGGAGCATAGAGGAGCCCCAACTCCATCTCCAAAGACTCCCGCCTTCCTCCGGCCGATGCCTCGGAGCCGGAAGACGAGAGAGGCTATTCGTTATTAACCCGCTATTAGCCACCGTGCCCAAAGGACAGGTACGAGTCACGGCAATGGTCGTTAGTGCCAGTGTTTGAGATTTTATTAATTTAGACCCTCCAGAATTCTTTGGGCCAAAGCCAGATGAGGACCCTTAGAACTTTGTAGATGGGATATTAAGAATGTTGTGGGTGATGCATGCTTTAGACACCGAGTCACGGGAGTTGGCTTCTTACAGGTTACGAGATGTGGTTGTTCATTGGTATGATACTTGGGTGTCATCCAGGGGGGTTAATGCACCTCCACCCGTGTGGAAGGATTTCGTAGATGCCTTTCTTTGACATTATTTGTAGCCATAGATCCGACATGCTAGAGCTGATAGGTTCCTGAACCTTAGACAGGGGAGTATGAGTGCTTGGGAGTATAGTTTTCACTTTAATTCATTGGCTAGGTATGCTCCAGCTATGTTAGCTGATATGGGAGACCGTGTCAACCGATTTGTGAGTGGTTTGGGACCATATTTGATTGATGATTGCTTGGCCGCCTCACTTCAGTCAGGTATGGATATTTCCTGTATACAGGCACATGCTCAGAATCTTCAGGAGCGTCAGCAGCAGTGGAGGGTCGGGCGCGAGCAAGATAGGGGTCATAGTAAGAGAGATAGATCTTTTAGTCTTGTTAGGGATCCTAGAGGTGGTCAAAGACAACTGTTTCTAGACATTCAGGCCATTTAATGGCTAGCGCACCTCCGCAATTTGTAGGTCAGAGATTTGATGGACCTATTTATTCAGGACCATGTCAGAGTTCCAGAGCCTCGAGTTTTTAGTATAGAGGTGATTCAGGCCAGACGAGACCATATTTACCATGATGTACTCAAAGGTGATAAATTACATACTAGACTGTGTCGCCTGGGTTCAGATGCTTGTTATGCTTGTGGCCAACCAGGCCATTTTATGTGTGCGTGTCCATCGATGGGTGGTAGAGGTGTAGCTCAGCCTACCGGATCAGCAGCTAGTTCGTCATCATCTGTATGCCTTCTGGGGAAAAGCTCTCAGTTATCAGCAGGTTGTGGTAGAGGCAGAGGGGAAGCGTCCAGCTCTAGCGGTCCTCACAATCGCATTTATGCATTAGCTGGTCGACAGGATCTCCAGTCTTCGCCTAATGTGGTTACAGGTACAGTATCAGTATCTTCTCATGATTTATATGCATTGATAGATCTAGGCTCTACATTATCATATATTACTCCTTTTGTTGCTGGTCAGTTTGGGGTGAAACCCGAGTCGATCAAACCTTTTGAGGTGTATACACTTGTTGGTGATCTGGTGATAGCTAGACGGTATATATAAATTGTCCAGTTATAGTTTGTGATCGTCATACTATGGCAGACTTAGTTGAGTTAGATATGATATATTTTGATGTTATTATAGGTATGGATTGGTTGGCTTCTTGTTACGCTAACATTGATTGTAAAACGAAGATGGTTCGATTTTTGTTTCTAGGAGAGCCAGTTCTATAGTGGAAGGGTAATACAGCATGTCCAAGAGGTAGATTTATTTTCTATCTCAAGGCAAGGAAGATGATTGCCAAGGGCTGCATTTATCATTTAGTACGGGTTCAGGATACAGAAGCAAAGACACCAACCCTTCAGTCTGTTGTAGTAGTCAATGAGTTTCCAGATGTATTCTAGGATGAGCTTCCATATCTTCCACCAGAGTGAGAGATTGATTTTACCATCGACGTATTACCATATACAAAGCCAATATCTATTCCTTGTTATAGGATGGTGCCTGCTGAATTGACCGAATTGAAGGAGCAGCTGAAAGACTTAATTGAAAAAGGCTTTATCAGGCCTAGTACATGTTACACCCCGTATCTTCGAAAAAGCACTTATCAAATTTGAAACATAAGTATGTTGAGTTATGGTTAAGTAAAACCACTTTGGAATATAAGGAGAAAGCATTATTAAGTATATTTAATGAGTGAAGGATGTATATAAAGTATACCGGAAAGTTTCGTTAGGAAATGAGTGGAAGAAATGGAGTAGTACGACTTTGGAGGAAGGATGGGTAAAGTTTCGTGTGAAATTTTTATCCAAATCGAGGAAAGAATATCTCTTAGCATATGAAGTGTTTTGAAGTGAAACAAAAGCCTAAAATGAAGTTCGTCGAGTTTAGTTTTCAACGCAACAGACCGGTCATCGATAGGACATTGGAATAGAGAATTATGGACGTTACAAGTTCGGCTGACAAAGCAGAAACGCGTGCTACAGTAACCAACCTGCTACACTAAACTGCTACAGTGACCCGACCCGAATTAGAACCTTATAAAAGGGGAAAAACCCCATTTTTTCACCAAAAATCAGATTGGGAACTCAGCAACATATAGGGGTATTTATATCATAAAGAAAGTGATGAATTGCAGTGATTTTGATTAGTCGAGGCTCGGGTAGCGCATAATCGTAATTCTAGTATTGTTGTGCGGTGGATTTTGATGTGGATTCCTAGTGGATATTGAAGAGATTGCTATTTCAACAAGACTAAGGTATGAATCTCTCTTTATTAATATTACTTTTAGTTTATACATGAAGATAGAGTGATTAAATGGTCGTATAATAAAGTTGTTGGTTGTGGAAATTGGAAAAACGTCATGAGGGATATTTTATGGTACATATTGGTGTTGGAGATGATGTTATTAATGTTGATATTGTTGATGTTGTCGTTGGTTGGTGAATTGAGATTTCAGGCTAGGCATATAAACGGAGGAGATCTTCGTCGAAATTTTGCGTATTCTAGAAAGGTTTACTTGAAAGTTTAGCACAAGTATACTACGATGAGTCTAATGATAGTGTGAATCCTCTTAAATGTAGACTTGCGAGCTCGGACGAATAAGTGTAGATAATTGGAGGCCGAACAGGTATGTTAAGGCTCGTCCCTTTCCTTCAAAGGCATGATTCCTATGTTATGATTCCATAAATGTTTTCATAACCTCCTTGTTTTCAAAAGATAGAAGTTCATGATTCTTAAAGCTTCTCATGATGTTAAAGACGAGAATGATTCTATGATGATTATAATGATGATGATGATTTCATGTTTAAAGGTTCCAAGTTTATGATTTTAATGTTATTACGAGAATGTTGAGTTATTTCATGATTTTCTCGATTTTATTCATTGTTGTTAATCTCGCCTTATAATAATTGTTCCTTCAAGGTGAGATAGAGCGATGATGGTTATTCCATAATATAATCGGAGGTTACCGACCATACGTCACTCCGACAGAGTCATAGCGTTCTTTGGGCTCTCATGCATGCTACTTATGTTATAATGTATTTATATGTATGTATTTATATAACCGAGTCCCTTACTAAAGGGCCGGGTACGGTATATACTTACATAACCGAGTCCCTTACTAAAGAGTCGGGTACGGTATATATTTATATAAACGATTCCCTTACTAAAGGGTCGGGTATGGTATATATTTACATAACCGAGTCTCTTACTAAAGGGCCGGGTACGGTATATATTTACATAACCGAGTCCCTTACTAAAGAGTCAGGTACGGTATATATTTATATAACCGAGTCCTTTACTAAAGGGCCGGGTATGGTATATATTTACATAACCGAGTCCCTTACTAAAGGGCCGGGTACGGTATATATTTATATAACCGGGTCCCATTATGGGCTGGGTACGGTATACAGAGTATATATATGCATGACTCACCATATAAGGTACAGATGCATTGGTATCTCTTGATTATCATACTTATATCATGTCATCTTACCATTCAGTCATGACCTTCACTGTTGTGTTTCATGCCTTACATATTCAATACATTTTCAGTACTGACCCCCTTTCTCGGGGGCTGCGTTTCATGACTGCAGGTGCAGACACTCAGTTTGGTGATCGGCCAGCCTAAGACTTTTGCCCAGCTGATTGGAGAGCTCCATTGTTCCGGAGCTCGAGTCATTTTGGTACAGATCCTTTAATATAGACTTATGCATATCCAGGGGTATGGCGGGACCTAGTCCCGTGATATTTCACTGTTATACTCTTAGTGGTCTGTAGACATGTGTGGGTTTTATATGTTTGGTCAACTATATCGATGTAGTTCGTTTTGGATATTCCCGTATATAGTGGCAGCCTTGTCGGCTTGCATATTTTGTTATGTTTTGGTTAGCTGTGACTCTTCAGGAGACAGGTTCATTCTGATATATGACATTATGAGTCTACAACATGCTTTTACAAATTTCCATATTGTCCTTAGTTCAGTCTGATTATATCTTGCAGGTTCGTACACGAGTGTCCAGCTCAGGCACTAGTCATAGCCCATCGGTTTGGATCGTGACAAAAGTGGTATCAGAGCAGTTCATCCTCGGAGTGTCTATAGACCGTTTCTAATAGAGTCTTGTTTATCGGTGTATTGTGCACCACATCTATAAATAGGAAGCTACAGGACATTTAGGTTGTCAACTTTCTTTCTGATCGTAGATCGTGCAGTAGAGCCAATGATAGGAAAGCTCGTTCTTGGTACGATTTTTGTTAAATTGGAGGATTGTATTGGAGACGAGGACAAGTTCAGTTAATGGGAGCATAAGTGAGGCTCCGAATGGGGACATGAGACCCGTATCACCCGTCAACTCAGGATCGAGGATGTCAAGAGGTAAAAGAAAAAGCATCAGCTATTCCATTGAGACGGACCCATCGGAGGATGTGGCTCCAGTAGGAGGAGGCCCGACTGCGAAATCATATGACAAAGACCCAATTAAGGGTTCAGGAGACTCTTGTGGACGAAGACGTAATTGAGGAAGTACAGAGTTTGGCACATCTAGATTTTCCTACGTTTCAGCATTATGTTAGGCCAGACTAGTAGACGGTGGGAAGACAAGGATGAAGATCACACTTCACTCTATAGCCCACCAGATCAGGCTAAGGACCGATCGGCTACAGGTATATGAGTCTTTTATGAAAATTTCCTATGTGTGTGCATTTACTGTAGATTATTACTTAATAGCGACGAGCGGAAATCCTTAAGGGACAAATAACCAAAGTATTTATAAGTAACTGCGATTAAGATGCTTTCGCTACCATTGGGAATCTTGAAAGTTAGGATGAAAAGTAGTCATACATGCAGATTGAAGGTGATTATTGAGGATTTCAAAGGCCAAAATAGCATTTGCTTAGTCGGAAGAGTAAGAGATCCCTTTTAATCCGGAGGGAGATGCATTACGAGAATTTATTGGGACCCGTTAAAACTTCAACTTGTTCTAGGTCATGCAATAAAGGTCATGCAGTAGGGTGGATGTGATCGTACCAGCACTAACACACCGGATCCTATTAGCACCCCAAGGTTAAGCGTGCTGGGGTAAGAGTAATACTAGGATAGGTGACCCCCTAGGAAGTATATTAAGAGTCCTACAAACTCAGACATACGAGACAGATGAGAAGCTAGAGTAACCTAAGGGAAATTGGAGTGCGGGGTGGTTAGAAACCCTAAAAGGTCACAAAGGATACGGGGGACTAGACCGGCAAAGAGAAAGAAAGTGCATCACAGCACTAGAATTAGGATGAGTTCGAATAGTATTGGGAAGTACTTTGTAAGCGACGCGTTAATAAACATATATATATATATGTATGTGTATGACGTCCCATATATAGCTGCGCCAACCGGTATATGTGTCCCAGCAACCGACGTTGCGGTATACTGAAGGCATCAATCGAACAGGGTAGTGAAGTTCAAGTGATAGATGTTACGAGGTAAGTTGATTTTATTTTCACCACAGGTTAGAGTTAGAAAGTCCTAATGCAATAACATCAGGTAAAGGAAGAAAGTGAGTATATAGAAAGTAAAGTGTAAGAAACGGGGGGTGAGTGAAGCTTCCAAGAAAGACGGCGGGCAAGGCAAGGGACTATTTGGATAAAATTCGAAGATAGGCGTACGAAAGGGATAAAGTATGGTAGTGTGAAACAAAAGATGAATGTGTGGAGTTAGAAAATAGACTTCGATAAGTGGGACTAAAGGATAGTAATCACAAATAGGGATGTGAAGTAAGAGAGAGAATGATCAGGCCTTGCCACGCTACTAAGAGATTTTCAGCTCTCGAGAGGCATATAAAGGGATAAATGTGTAGTTATATTGACACGGTTGCCTCGAAAACGGAGAAGCTTTCCTAAAAGATGATTTAAGAATAGAACAGATTTGCACGTTTAAAGGAATATTTCACGAACTTCAGGGTCAGTACTATAAAATAACAAGTGGAGAAGGGTTCTTGGGGAGGAAGGAACTCAAGGAAGGTTTGAGGATGAAAGCAGGAAAGGTACACTAATGGCTGGTCAAAAGGAGAGGAGAGAAGAAGAAGGGAAGAAAAGGAAAATTGAGCAATAACCAAGGACAAGCGAGAGGATAATGAACTAACAAAGCTAACCGGGAGGTAGTACATCAAGGACATGGGATGAGGATAAGGAATACCGAGATTCGATTATAAACGAAATAGAAGGATGTATGGGAAATATTCATGAGTATGGACTAGCCTTGGCGGCAGGAAGGAGAAGAAAGAAGAGAGTATATTTGGAAGAATTTCACGACGTGAACAAGAAGTGGCAGAACACTGGAAGAACTACAACACATAGGTGGGATGCAAATAAGTAGTCAAGGAAAATTTCGGATAAGTGAGCTAAGTAAAAAAAAGGGAATGATAGTGGAAGGGGAAGAGTGTAGCATATTAACTCTCAATGATATATTGTAGACATAGAGTGAAACCGGAAACTCAGAGTAAGAAGAATTTCAGTGATAATAGTTGTGGAGGAAGACGAAGGATAAAAAGAGCAAAGTGTGACCAAACGTTCCGTGAAATGTTTTGATGGATTCCAATGTTCCCATTAACCCGTTGATTCGGGAAATGTTCAGTCATAAAAGGTAGAAGTAGAAAGGCCTTAAAGAAGGTAGCGAGAATGGATCTGTAATGCATAAGCGCTTCGTTCAAATGCAAAGCCCTCGATTAGCAGAAAGGAAAATAAGTCAAGCTATACGATGAGAGAATTCCGGTATTATAAGATACCAAAGGAGTTGGAGGATCGTTGAGGTTGGCCGATGACTACTGATATTCGGGAGTTACTAGTGTATAACCCTTAAAAGGGGGGAAGAGCAGATCTAGTCCTGAAATGAGGTATGGCATTGTCAAAACTCCAAAGAAAGAAAGAGGTTATCTTAAGGAGGCTAATATTTGGGACTTAGTGCCATATCAAGAATGCATTAAGAGGGAGCAGGAATGAATTAAAGATAAGCATACCACAAAGCAGGTATGAAAAGGAATTAAAATGGATCAAGAGAATACTTCATGCGGGCGTGAGATATGATATTTCTAGACCAGGGAAATTTGTGTCGCACCTAAATAGGCAGCGACATATCCTAAAGAGTAATAAAAAGAGTAAGAAAGCTCTGCAAGCTAACCACAAAAAGAATGACGAAATGCATGATGAGTACAAAGGACACTTTGGGTTACAACGGGAGAAAATCTTGATAGTAAAGGAAAAATATGAGAATCTTAACAAAAGGAGTAACGATAAGCAGTGTGGTGATCTCTAAGGGAGAGGAAGAACGATGTAGGTACAGATAGAAAGATAGCAGTATCGCCGGAAATTAGAAAGTATATCACGGGTCACTAACCATATTGAGCATAAAGGTATGTATTATAGAATTATATGAACCATCAGCGTAAGGTTATGCCCCGCATATGGGAATGGACACACCGGAAAGCCAACAAGGAATGACAGCTAACTAAGTGATCAATCGCGGAATGAGGAAGTCAAGGGTACGTATACCATACCGATGTTGGAAAATAAGGCGGTAAAAGTGAGAATTGCCCTAACTTTATAATTATAAGTTATATTGCAAGATTTGAGGCAAAGGAATTAAAGGGAGAGTTTGACAAGAACTCAAAGATATTGTGAGCTATAGACCAGTTCGAACTATAATTATTAGTTTATCGTAATATATAATCCTACTACTAGGAATAATAAAGATGGTGATGGACCATTAGAAATATACGTATTTAAGAAATTGTATTGAGGATATGGTTATAACTGATCCTGGAAAGGAATTAAGATGGATGGTTGAAGAAACGTAACAGTTAAGAGTAAGGATTTGTCAGTAGCAGAGTAACGCTGAACAAGCAACGGGACATTAGTAGAAGAAAATTTATGATGAATCGGAAAGCTTGGCTGATGAATTACATGGGGATAATCCAGCATGTATCTAAGCTCAACAAATACATGTAGGGATAGCCAAGATAGCATCGGAGGAGTCAACAAAAGAAAGTGTCGTATTCGAGCAAGAGAGTTATCTGTTAATAAAGAAATGAGTAACAAAGAGGAAAGACGCTTGCAGGACGGCGACTAGCCATGGCGTGGCTAGTTAAACCACAGGAATGAAGACAGAATGAGAACAGAGTACTAGCTGACTTGTATACATGAGGATTGAAGACTGTACGACTCACAAATGAATTTCATAAAGGGCTAAGAAAGAGCAGGACGAAACTGACCAAATTATAGTATAAGAATGTGGTAATCGAACAAAAATTCAATGAGGATATTGAGGATCGGCGCACTACATCATTCGAGGACAAATGTTTTTAAGGGGGAAGGATGTTACACCCGTATCTTCGAAGAAGCACTTATCAAATTTGAAACATAAATACGTTGAGTTATGGTTAAGTAAAACCACTTTGGAATATAAGGAGCAAGCATTATTAAGTATATTTAAGGAGTGAAGGATGTATATAAGGTATACCGGAAGGTTTCGTAAGGAAATGAGTGGAAGAAATTGAGTAGTACGACTTTGGAGGAAGGATGGGTAAAGTTTTGTGTGAAAATTTTTGTCCAAATTGGGGGAAGAATATCTCTTAGCATATGAAGTGTTTTGAAGTTAAACAAAAGCCTAAAATGAATTTCATCGAGTCTAGTTTCCAACGCAACAAATCTCTCATCAATAGGACATCGGAGTAGAGAATTATGGACGTTACAAGTTCGGCTGACAAAGCAGAAACGCGTGCCACAGTACTGCTACAGTACACTGCTACTGTGACCCGACCCAAATTTGAACGTTATAAAAGGGGAAAACCCCCATTTTTTTCACCAAAAATCAAATTGGGAACTCAGCAACATATAGGGGTATTTATGTCATAAAGAAAGTGAGGAATTGGTGTGATTTTGATTAGTCGAGGCTCGGGTAGCGCATAATCGTAATTCTAGTATTGTTGCGTGGTGGATTTTGATGTGGATTCCAAGTGGATATTGACGATATTGTTATTTCAACAAGAATAAGGTATGAATCTCTCTTTATTAATATTACTTTTAGTTTATTCACGAAGATAGAGTGATTAAATGATCGTATAATAAAGTTGTTGGTTGTGGAAATTGGAAAAACGTCGTGAGGGATATTTTATGGTACATATTGGTGTTGGAGATGATGTTATTAATGTTGATATGGTTGTTGTTTTCATTGGTTGCTGAATTGATATTTCGGGCTAGGCATACAAACAGAGGAGATGCTGCCGAAATTTCAGCAGATTCTAGAAAGGTTTACTTGAAAGTTTGGCACAAGTATACTACGATGAGTCTAACGATAGTGTAAATCCTCTTAAATGTAGACTTGCGAGCTCGGACCAATAAGTGTAGATAATTGGAGGCTGAACAGGTATGTTAAGACTCGTCCCTTTCCTTTAAAGGCATGATTCCTATGTTATGATTCCATAAATGTTTCCATAACCTACTTGTTTTCAAAATCTAGAAGTTCATGATTCTTAAAGCTTCTCATGATGTTAAATATGAGAATGATTCTATGATGATTATGATGATAATGATGATTTCATGTTTAAAGGTTCCAAGTTTATGATTTCAATGTTATTACGAGAATGTTGAGTTATTTCATGATTTTCTCGATTTTATTCATTGTTGTTAATCTCGCCTTATAATAATTGTTCCTTCAAGGTGAGATAGAGCGATGATGATTATTCCCTAATATAATCGGAGGTTACCGACCTTACGTCACTCCGACAGAGTCATAGCATTCTTTGGGCTCTCATGCATGCTACTTATGTTATAATGTAGGGAAAAGGGTTCAAAACATACTCTAACTTTGGCCGAAATTGCTATAACACACTCCAACTTTGCGGGGGTCCTATGACCCCCCTAGACTATTTTTTTGTGTATTATTGAGGGTATTATCGGGTGACGTGGACAAGCAAGTGAGCACATGTTAGTTGAGCGCGCAAGGGTGGACTTAAAACTTAACAGACCCGTCTCTATTTGCCATGTTGAATTCTAAATAATCCTTATTTATGTGCTCACTTTTTTGTCCATATCACCCGATAATACCCTCAATAATACACAAAAAAATAGTAAAGTTGAAGTATGTTATTGCAATTTCGGCCAAAATTGGAGTGTGCTTTGTAACCTTTTCCCTATAATGTATTTATATGTATATATTTATATAACTGAGTCCCTTACTAAAGGGCCGGGTACGGTATATATTTACATAACCGGGTCCCTTACTAAAGGGTCGGGTACGGTATATATTTATATAACCGAGTCCCTTACTAAAGGGTTGGGTACGGTATATATTTACATAACCGAGTCCCTTACTAAAGGGCCGGGTATGGTATATATTTACATAACTGAGTCCCTTACTAAAGGGTCGGGTACGGTATATATTTATATAACCGAGTACCATAATGAGCCAGGTACGGTATACAGAGTATATATATGCATGACTCACCACATAAGGTACAGATGCATTGGTATCCCTTGATTATCATACTTATCTCATGTCATCTTTCCATTCAATCATGACCTTCACTACTGTGTTTCATGCTTTACATATTCAGTAAATTTTTAAATCTTGACCCCCTTTCTTCGTTTCATACCCGCCGGTGCGACACTCGGTTTGGTGATTCGCCAAATAAGACTTACGCTTGGTGATTGGAGAGCTCCATTGTTCCGGAGCTCGAGCCATTTTGGTACAGATCCTTTGATATAGACTTATGCATATCCAAGGGTGTGGCGGGGCCCTGTCCCATGATATTTCACTGTTATACTCTTAGAGGTCTGTAGACATGTGTGGGTCGTATATATGTTTGGTCAGCTATATCGATGTAGTTCGTTTTGGATATTCCCGTATATAGTGGCAGCCATGTCGGCTTGCATATTTTGTTATGTTTTGTTTAGCTGTGACTCTTCAGGAGACAGGTTCATTCTGATATATGACATTATGAGTCTACAACATGCTTTTACGAATTTCCATATTGTCCTTAGTTCAGTCTGATTATATCTTGCAGGTTCGTACATCGGTGTCCAGCTCGAGCACTAGTCATAGCCCATCGGTTTGGGTGGTGATAGTACATCACATACGGGGAGCATCAGCGTTATTTGTGAGAACGAAAGATGACTCCTTGCGAATGTGTATTGATTATAGGCAACTGAATAAGGTGACAATAAACAACAAGTATCCGCTTCCGAGGATTAATGATTTATTTAATCAGGAATAGGGTGCTAAGTGGTTTTTACAGATAGACTTAAGATCAGGATATCATCAGGTGAGAGTTAGAGAGAAAAATATTTCGAAGATAGCTTTCAGAACCAGATATGCTCACTTCAAGTTTCTTGTAATGTCGTTTGGGTTAACCGATGCACCGGCTATATTTATGGGCTTGATGAATCAATTCAGACCCTTCCTAGATTTGTTCGTGATTATGTTTATTGATGATATTCTGGTATACACTCAATCAGAAGTAGCGCACACAAATCTTTTACATGTTGTTCTTAAAGTTCTCTAAGATCGGAAGCTATATGCAGATTCTCTAAATGTGAGTTCTGGTTGAACTCTGTGACTTTTCTGGGACATATTATTTTAGCTGATGGTATCTGGATGGATAAGAAGAAGATTGAAGCCATAAAGACTTAGCTAAGACCTACAGTACCCACAGAGGTTCGTAGTTTTTTTTTTGGGTTTGGCAGGTTCTTACAGGAGATTTGTAAAGGGTTTTTCTTCTATTTCTACACCATTGACGAAGTTGACTCAGAAGACAACTAAGTTCCAGTGGACAGACGCTTGTGAGCGAAGTTTCCAAACATTGAAGGATAAATTGATTTCGACACCAGTCCTGACACTTCCAGAAGGATCTGAGGATTATGTTATTTATTATGATGCTTCAGGTGTCGGGCTGGGTTGTGTACTGATGTAGCACGGTAAAGTTATAGCTTATGCTTCAAGGCAGTTATGGAAACACGAGAAGAACTATCCAATACATGATTTAGAGTTAGCCGTGGTGATCCATGCATTGAAGATGTGGAGGCATTATTTGTTTGGCGTTCATGTGCATAGCTATACAGACTACAAGAGCCTTCAGTATATCTTCAAGCAGAAGGAATTGAATTTACGGCAGAGGCGATGGTTGGAGTTATTAAAAGATTATGATATTAACATCTTGTATCATCCCGGAAAGGCGAATGTAGTAGTCGATGCTCTTAGCCGCAGGTCCATGGGAAGTTTATTTTATGTTCAACCAGAGAAAAGAAAGTTAGCTCATGAGCTTCAGTAGTTAGCTAGCCTAGGAGTTCTTGGACTCGGGCGATACAGGAGTCACTATTCAGGATGCGGCAGTCTCATCTTAATAATTAAGGTGAAGGAGCACCAGTACGAGTATCCTATATTAGTGTAACACTCTATAAATCTGAGTTAAGTGTGAAAGTGTCTTGGAGAATCAGGACTCCACTATTTCTGTTTATGTAATAATACGGCCAAAGAATACGGTCCGTATTTTGAAATACGGCCCGTATTCCTTGGGCGTATTTCACCCGCCTTCCTATGTTGCCCACTGTTTTTGTTAATGTAAAATACGGCCCGTATTTTGAAATACGGCCAGTATTCCTTGGGCATATTTCACTCGCTTCTAGGCCGTGTACATAAAGTGTGTTCCATTAATTTTATCATTTATTCACATTCTCATAAACCCTAAGGACGAAAATCTTTCCTCCAAGTCTTCAAACATTAAGTTAAGAACATATTTAACATTATTAATCAAACCTAGCATTAAACCCATGATTCTTAACATGATTCTTGAATGAAAAACCTAGGGTTGCAAGGTAATCTTTCTCAAAGTGACTCAAGCTAGGGTTTTGGGTGTTCTTCATTGTAAAATGAATTGTTGAGTTACATAAGGCTTAATTAAGGTATGTCTCTTTTGAAAACCTTATTTTGGATGTGTGTCTCCTTTGCAAAAGTTATTTATTGAATAAAAAGGTGAACTTTTCATACTTTAAAACCCTATGTCATGCTTTGATTGTGGTTGGTGTGCGTGAGAGGACAAGCCCACATTAAACCTTGATTGTATTATACTCTATACATGTATACGTAATTCTAATTGTTTTCCTCTATAAGAGATGATAATCAATAATGGCTTAGGGTCAATAATGGTGTTTTATGATGAACTATGACAACTGAACCTTGTTTAAGAAAGTGGAAACATTTTCAAGATTATTAATGAAATGTGTCTTTGTAATGACATGATGAATTTAAATGCTAATTGATGATGTGACTACCTTGAGATGAATTGTGATTCGGCTTCTATGCTATGAACTGTATTGTTGTTTTTGGCCTAGCTACTCGAGAGGAAGGGTAGTCACTATGGATCCTATTGTGGTAATGCCTAGCCATTCAGGAGGAAGAGGGGCCACTGCGGGTTGGGTGTGGTTTATGCTTAGCTATTCAGGAAGAAGGATAGCCACTTAGAGTCTAATATTCCGGTGTGGTGCGCAGTTATGTTTAAGGAACCTCAAAGATCATCCTTTCGATGTGATTCATTCTTGGGCCTGTATTGGCATGTGCGATATCTTTATCTCTTTATGAAAGTATTACTGATGATAATCTGGCAAATTGAAAGGACATAACTGAAAGTTGTAAACTTGATAAAAGGGGATTCTCATTCATTTTGACAAGCATATTGAACCAAGTTGAGTAACTGTTTAACAATGGTTTCACATGGTTTCCAGAACTGATTTCTTTACTTATTATTGTATTTGATTTTTATATGTCATATTTTCCCCGAGGCACTCACTGAGTACGAAGTACTTAGGCATACCATTGTTGTTTTTGATGGTATGTTAAGTAACGAAGAAGAGAAGGTTAGTAGAGACTAGAGCGCTAGGAGAACTTGCTGTTGCTATTGATTTGGTGAGCCCAAATGCTCATTCATGGGTCATCCTCTATTCATTCATTCCATTTATTTATATTGTTTTTTCGGGTTGCATTCAAATGATTAGACGGTCATTCTTTATTCTTAGAAGCTGATAGTTTACACTCATTCCGTGGGTAGTTGGAGGATTATTGTTAAAGCTTCGGCTTTGCTATTTTGACTAAAGTTATACCTTTATCAAGACTTTCGCTGATTTAATAATTGATATTCTGTTTAATTTGTTAGTTGCCTATCTATAAATTGCTGGCGTTTGAGTAGCGAACCTTGCAGGTTCTAGAAGTGGAATGTTGCATCTTCAAGTTCTTCCGAGGTTGTTCATGACTTCGGATGCCGGTCACGTCTAGGGTGGTTTTGGGGCGTGCCAATTAGTCCATTATAGAGACAGATCTCCTCAGAAGAAAAAGTCACCATTCGAGGTTTCTGTAGGTGGAGTTCTCAAATATCGAGGCAGACTGTGTATCCCTAATGTTGTAGGATTACGTCATCAGATTATGGGGGAGACTCACTGTTCCCGTTATTTTATTCATCCAGGGAAGACGAAGATGTACCATGATATTAAGGAAGTCTATTGGTGGGATGGAATGAAGAAAGACATAGCAAATTTCGTAACCCAATGTCCAAACTGTCAATAGGTGAAGATTGAGCATCAGAAGCCCGGCGGGTATTGTAAGCTATCGAGATTCCGACTTGGAAATGGGAAGCAATTAAT
This sequence comes from Lycium ferocissimum, assembly GCF_029784015.1. NCBI lineage: Eukaryota > Viridiplantae > Streptophyta > Magnoliopsida > Solanales > Solanaceae > Lycium > Lycium ferocissimum. Next base: position 4,215,645 of record NC_081345.1, on the reverse strand, counting down.
ATAGATTTCATTATAGGCTTGCCCCGTTCTCATTATAAGTTTGATTCCATAAGGGTGATTGTTGATAGACTTACAAAATCAGTTTATTTTCTGCCTATCAGGACTGCTTACTCAGCTAAGGATTACGCGAAGCTTTATATCAAGGAGATAGTCCGACTTCATGGTGTCCCGGTATCCATTATTTCCGATAGGGGAGTGCAATTTAGAGCTAATTTCTGGAGGTTTTTCCAGAAGGGTTTCGGGACTCATGAGTCTTAGCACAACATTTCACACCCAGACAGACGGACAAGCTAAGCGTACTATTCAGACCCTCGAGGATATGCTACGGGCATGCGTGTTAGACCTCAAAGGTAGCTGGGATGATCATTTGCCGCTTACTGAGTTTGCGTATAATAATAGTTATCATTTCAGTATTCAGATGGCTCCGTATGAGGCTTTATATGGGCGAAAGTGTAGGTCACCCATTGGATGGTTTGAAGTGGGGGAAACTAAGTTTGTAGGGCCAGATTTAATTCAACAAGCAGTGGAAAAGTTCAAGCTTATTTAGGATCGATTATTGGCAGCCCAAAGTCGTCAGAAGTCTTACGCAGATAATCACCAACGAGACTTGGAATTCCAGGTTGATGATTAGGTATTCCTGAAGGTGTCACGATGAAAGGTGTTATGAGATTTGGCAAGAAGGGTAAGCTTTGCCCTCGGTACATTGGACCTTACAAGATTGTACGTAGAGTGGGCCAGGTGGCCTATGAGTTAGACTTGCCTCCAGATTTGGAATCAGTCCATCCAGTCTTCCATGTATCGGTGTTTCATAAATGTATTGGATACCCTTCCAATATTGTACCTATTGATGATGTTCAGGTTACCAAGTAGCTATCATATGAAGAGGTCCCAATTGCTATCCTATATAGATAAGTTCAAAGATTGAGGATAAAGGATGTAGCTTCAGTGAAAGTCCTTTGGAGGAATAGAAATATGGAGGAGATGACTTAAGAAGCTGAAGAAGATATGAGATTCAGGTATCCGCATTTATTTCCACTCCCAGAGAAGGTCTAGACAGAGACATCATTGTGTTCAGGTGTGTAATGTTTTCTTTCTTATGATATTTGGTCGAGTGAGGCCGTTATTATTATTGTTTATTGTGGCCCTATATGGCGTTGTGTATTTTTGGTTGTTGTGATAGGTTGGTAGTACTATAGTTACAAGGGAAACTCTACCGAAATAGAATTCCTGAGAGTTTAACATTTGAGGACGAATATTTCTAAATGGGGGAAGGATGTTACACCTCATAGTTTTGTACATTGAAATTCGTTGGATGTTAGTTGTCCTAGTCATGGTCACTAGAGTTATCTTCAAGGTTATATGAGATTATACATGCCTATCTTATGGTTATGAGAGTTTAAATTCATGTTTAGTAAGTTATGAAAGGATTGGGGTACAAGCGAATCAAAGAAATTAAGTTTGTCGAAACTTTGGGAAGACTTCGCAGAATTTTGGATAGGATTTAAGTCCAACTTGAGAGAGCCATATCTCCTAGAATATGAGGAATTACGGAATGCATAACCTATGTTAATTCAAGTTCAGCGAGTCTTCTTTCTAATGCAACTGACAGAATGCAAATCTGAGAAGCAGGGACATTTTCACGAACTGCGAAAATGGAATTTTCCTACCGGGAAACGGTGACAGTGAGGAGGAACCACTGGACCAATTTCACGGCCACTTTCACAGCCAGTGAAATTTTTCACAGCCTGTGAAAGTGTACCGTGAAATTGAGGCAGTGGAAAATTTTCCCTTTTTATAAATTAAAGTGGCCACGACTTGGGATCATTATTTTACCAAGGATCAGAACCCTAGCCCTCTCCAAGCTCCCTAAACCATTTCTAATCATCTTTAATCATCCTATACCTTTTCAAGAGATCAAACCTTAAAAACCTAAGCTAGTTTATGGAAGGTGGATGTTCTTGCTTTCACTTGGAGTTGTGGTGATTAAATCTTCGAGCAAGTTGTGTGTAGCTAAAGATCTTTAAGAAAAAGGTATGTTCTATATCTTATCACTTATGTTGGGTTGATTTGGAGGTTAGTAAGTCTTAGAAGTGAAGAGAATCATGGTAGAGAAGTTATAAGGTATTAAGTTGAAGTATTTGTAATGGATTGAATTTGAAAAAGGAATTTTAGACTGATTTGAGTGTAATTTGAATGTAATCTCTTGGCTATGGTATTTTTGATGCTGTTATTTTTGTTTGGGAGTTGTTTTGAATTTGGAGGAAGTAAATGATACAGGGGAAATGCTACCCAAATTTCTTTAGCTCACTTAATAGTTTAGTTTGATCTTATAAGCAGTTTGACGACTTAACCTTAGTGTTAATCATCTTGAATGTACACTTGCAAGCTCAGGAGAGTAGAGGTTGAGTGACTAAGTAAGACAACAAGGTATGTAAGGCTGTCCCTTTCCTTCTCGTGGCATGATCATATTGATACGAACATATACAAATGTCCTTCATAACGACTCCATTCCTAGAAATACTAGAAGCTTATGGTTCTTGATATTCCTATGATATTGTTGACATTTTTCTCATGAGTATTGATCTTTATCATATGGTTATTGATCTTATTCCTTGATGTTGATCTCATCTTATAGTTATTGTTCCTTCAAGGTGGGATATGTTCATGATGATAGATTCATAATGGTAATCGGAGGTTTACCGACCTTACGTCACTCCAATAGAGTCATGACATTTCTTTGAGCTCTCGTGCATGCTTTATATATTTGAATCTACTTTCTCACATTGAGCAATGCTATCATTATACACACCACTGCAGTTGGGTACAGATAATACCGAGCCTTATTATGGCCGGGCACGGATAACACCGAACCTATATGGTCGGGTACGGTATTATGATATATTTATACGTGTGAAAATGTTTTATTAAAAAAGGGAAGCATGCATGACATCCGCCTTAAGAGGCATTCTGATGTATAGGTTATCTCTCTTATCACTTGTTACTTTCATATCTATGTTATGCTGCTTTCCATGTCTTACATACTCAGTACTCTATACGTACCGACGTCCCATTGTTTGTGACGCTACGTATATGCCCGCAGGTAGATAGGGAGACGGGTCTGTTACACCTTGGAATTTCGTATCGCTCGCATTATGAACATGCCAATGTAAACCTAAAGTGGACATGAAGCCCTTGTAAGGTGAAGAAGGATGTTTGATGATTCTAATTAAGATTCCAAAGGCATTTGAGGCTAAAGAAGTAAGTTTGTCAGAGAAAGTTAAGGTTGAGCCATGTTTTGGGAAATTTCATATCATTTGAGCTATGCATTGCCTAGCATCACCTTGAGGAAGATATATGAGGTCCCTTAGATGGTTAATTAAGTATTATATAAGTGTCAATAAGGTTTCATAAGGATTGGAGGTTGAACGAATCGATGGGAAAAGTTTTGGAAAAATTTGGGTTTCACGGCCACTTATACGGACCATATAAGTTATATAGCCCATATAATGGTCCGTATAACCATTTCCAGAGAAGGGTGCAGCCATGGTGGGATTATACGGCCCATTTATACGGACCGTATAAGTTATACGGACCGTACAAATGGCCGTATAATTGGTCGGGCCAATTTTTTTATTTTTATATATGGATGACCCTTGCTCATTTAATTCATTTCCAACATTTCCCCAAGTCTTAAAAGGTCTAGAACCTTCCTCCAAGCATATCCACACAACCCAAGAGAGATCATAGATCAAATGGCAAGAATCAAAGGATCCAAGCGTTGGAAGGCTCACTAGGGTTTATAGAACTCAAGATTTTCTTTGGTGTTGAAGTTGGGGTTTCTTTCAAGTGAATAATGTGATTCAAAGCTTGCTCTTGTGTGATTAAGGTGAGTTTCTATACTTGTTTCCATGTTATTAAGAGTGTCTAGTTATTGAATAACTTGATTGAAGGAAAGAAAGCAAAAGAGGAAGTTAAAATGTGGGTTTGATGAAGTTATAAGTAATAAATAGACTTGAATTGTAATTGTTGGAGTACTTTGGGTATAATCTTGCTATGAATGGTGGTAATGAGGATGAGGAAGTGTGGTACATGAGTGTATATAGAGTTGTATTGAAATTGTTGTTGTGTGTTGGTTATGAAAAGGAGTTTTGGGTGTGTAATGAAGTCTCTTAATTACGAAATTGATGATAATGTCATTGTTGATTGGAAGCTGTTTTATGATATAATAGAAGTCAATAAAGCAAAGGAAATGCAGCCCAAATTCCGTTAGCCCTTAGTTGCTTTAGTTTAAACTTAATCATGCTTTCAATGACCTAACCTTAGTATGAATCCTCTTGAATGTAGATCTTGTGAACGTGGAACGAGAACGTTAAACGATTAAGGAGACGTTAAGGTATGTTAAGGCTATTCCTTCTTCATTTTGGCATGATCCTATGTTATGAGCCAACAAGCTATTAAATGAGCTTCCATATTACTCTACTCTTAGAGGCACTAGGAGCAATTCAGTCTTTGATGTCCCTATACCCCGTATGATTGGTCCCTCTATTCATGGGTCTTGAGATTACTTATGTTGATGATGTTAGCTCAAAATTTGTCCATTGGAGGTAATATGACCTAATGTCACTCCGAGAGTTCTATGTATATATTCAGTTATGCATTGCATTCATATACACATGCATATTGACCCATGACCATAAGGCGTTATATACGTGTATATTATATGTACATGGGGTATGGGAAGATGGATAGGCGTTATATACGCATTACCACCTGATCAGCTGGTGCACCTTGATAATGATATATGGATCGGGCCGTACATTCCTCGGCATTATTATATGATATATGGAACGGGTCGTACATTCCTCGGCACTATTATATGGGATATGGATCGGGCTGAACGTTCCTCAGCACTATGACCGATATTTATATACATGAGCATGATTATTAGTGAGAGCATGCAGATTATGCGTCCACAAAGGCATTTTCAATTATACAGATACTTGTTCATACAAATCTATGTAGACAGTTAGTTTAACTTTGAGTTCCAGATTCCGTTCATGATTCTTATGCTTATACTTATGTTACTCCTATGCCTTACATATTTAGTACATTATCCGTACTAACTCCCCTACTGTTCAGGGGGCTGCGTTCATGCCCGCAGGTTCAGGTAGACAGACAGGTGGTCTCCTCCGCAGGACCGCTATATCCAGCAGTGGTCAGTGCACTCCATTTGATCCGGAGCTACAGTCTATTTTGGTATGCCATTCTTTTGAGATGTATATGCATATGGGTATGACGGGGCCCTATCCCATCCTTTCTACAGCTTGATATTCCAGTAGAGGTCTGTAGACAGGTGTATCTGTATGTTAGATGATATAGCCTTCTCGGCTCCTATTCTTTTGTGTACAGTATATGTAGCGGCCTAGTTGCTTGGGCTTTGTTCTTTCAACTTGTATGTATGTAAATGTACAGAGTTCATGACGTCACCCCTTCATGAGGCAGTATGAGATCAGTTTAAGTCACTTATGGGCCTTTGATGTTCAGATATGATTACAGGGGTGTTTGGTCACTAGAGGTCAGACAGGATCAGATTCTTAGGCTGCTTCCTTAGCGTCACAACTCATCGGTTTGGGTCGTGATAGGATCAGACCCTTAGGCTGCTTCCTCAGCGTTTGTACAGGAGCACTACACTTGTTTCGGAGCTGCGGTTCAGTTGGTGGGATTCTTTTGTGTATATATTGTCATGGCGGATCCTGTCCCGTCCTTGTTATGTTATGCTTTCTATGTAGAGGCTCGTAGAAAGATTCGTACAGTTAGATGTTTCATGACTTTCTCGGTCCATATTTTGTTGCATCACTTTGATAGCCTTATCAGCTTATTTATACGGGCACAGTTTGATGACATATATATATAGATGCATATATCTCTTGGGCTTGTGTCCCTTACAGCTTATGATGTTTATTAGTTAGCATGATGGCCCACTCAGGAATGATTATGTGATGCATGTATGTCATGTAGTGCTCGGTAGGTTAGCTCCGGGTGCCCGTCATGGCCCTCGGGTTGGGTCGTGACAGTTTTCGATCCTGAAGGACTCCCGCACGCTAATGATCCATATGCTCAGCCTTTGATCATGAGTAAACTAGAATGTTATCGATAAATACAATCACAAACTGATCCAAGAAAGGTCTAAATACGCGGTTCATCAAATCCATAAATATTGTTGGGGCATTAGTCAATCCGAATGACATCACACAAAACTCAAAGTAGCCATATCTAGTCCTGAAAGCTATCATAGGAATGTCTTTCTCTTTGACCCCAACCTGATGGTAGCCTGACCTCAGATCTATTTTCGAGAAACATCTGGCACCCTGCAACTGGTCAACTAAATCATCAATCCTCGGGAGCAGGTACTTATTCTTCATCGCCACTTTATTCAGCTGCCTGTAGTCAATACACATCCTTAACGAGCCATCTTTCTTTCTTTCAAACAACACAGGTAATCCCCACGGTGATGTACTAGGCCTGATAAAGCCTTTCTCAAGCCAGTCCTTCAACTGATTCTTCAGCTCTCTCAACTCCGCAGGTGCCATCCTATGAGGAAGAATAGTTATCAGCTGAGTATCTAATAAAACATCAATGGAAAAATCAATCTCCAACTTTGGCGGAAGACCCGAAAGCTCATCTGGAAACTCATTAACCACTGGAACAGACTGAAGAGCCGGTGACTCTGCTTTTACATTTTGAACTCGAACTATATCATAAATACAACCTTTTGTGATCATCTTCTTTGCCTTGAGATAGGAAATAAACTTACCTCTCGGTGAAGCTATATCACTATCACGACCCAAGGCAGTGAGTCATGACGAGTGCCTGATCCCTAATGGCCAAACACCCTTATACCCGTACCTGGATAACAAGGGCCCACAAATCACTCACTCTGAACTATACTGACTCATGAAAGGGTGACATCATGAACTCTGTACAAACTATACACATATATATATGTTGTACACAAAAGAATAGGAGTCGACAAGGCTACATCATCTGTCAAATACATACAACTGTCTACAGACCTCTAATGGAATAGAAAACTATAGAAAGGACGGGACAGGGCCCCGTCATACCCATATGCATATACATCTCCAAAATAATGGCATACCAAAATAGACTGCAGCTCCGGATCAAATAAACCGCACCAACTACTGCTGAGTAAAGGTCTTACTGAGCGGGACCACCTATCTGTCAAACTAAACCTGCGGCCATGAACGCAAAGGCCCCAAGCAATAGGGGAGTCAATACGGACAATGTACTGAGTATGTAAGGCATAAGAACATCAAGTACATAAGAATCATGAGAGACATCTGAACATGAAAGCTATATCTCCATATCCGAATGTATCTGTAACTGAACATCTAGAGCCTCTGTAAAACGTAAAGACTCGCAGGTTGTATGATGTGCATAGGTCATAATATAACTATTAGTGTTGTAGAACGTACAGCCCGATCCATGTCCCATATGTTAGTGCCGATGAATGTTCGGCCCGATCAATATATCATATAATAGTGCCGAGGAACATACGACCCGATCCATATATCATCATCATCACTGTACACCATCTAATCAGGTGGTAATGCGTATATAACGCCTATCCCTTTCCGCATACCCCATATACATATAATATACGCGTATATAATTCCTTCTGGTCATAGGTCAATGTGCATTTATATAAATGAATGTAATGCATGAACAAACTGAATACATAAAACTCTCGAAGTGACATAAGGTCATACTACCTCCGATGAACATCTTTTGAGCTAACATCATCAGTGACCCATGAACAAAAGAAACAATCATAGCGGGGTATAGGAACATCAAAACTGAAATATTCCAAGTACTTCTAAGAGTAGAGTAATATGGAAGCTTGTTTACTCGCAGATTGGTTCATATCATAAGATCATGCCAAAAATGAAAGAAAGGTCAGCCTTAACATACCTTAACG